>NC_064765.1:37546255-37903587 GCF_011397635.1 Epinephelus fuscoguttatus | reverse complement strand
CCACTTCAAAATCTGAGGGTACCCAAAACCCATCTGCCCCGCACCACTTTTGCAGGCCTTCTTCCACTTCTTGTGTGCACGTCCGAATCTGTCCTGTTAATTTCAAGTGTGTTGCTTGTATTATCACCCCCGCTGGCAACGCATGGTATTACACGCGTCGCTGCGTCGCGTATCAAAAAAATGGACAACACATTTTGAGACACAAGCATGCATCATGGCAGCCAATGCGTCTCGATGCATCACAATGCATGCTTTTGTGTCGGCTATGAAACGGCCCTAACAATCCAGGCGTAAGGTCAGCATTACGTTGGCATTATGTTACACTGGATGTTAAAGTTCAAACAACTTTATTTATCCCAAATAGGGCAATTCAGTGTACAGTCTCCAGTCAAATGAATGTGGATTTACATCAAAACTGCGCTCCCATGCTTTGCACACTGTGTGTGTGTGTGTGTGTGGTGCATGTTTGCGTGAAAGTGGGTACTCAGAGTGGATAGCAGAGCAGAGGTGGGCTTTCATTCATTCATCTTCTAACCGCTTCATCTCTTGAGGGTCGTGGGGGGGCTGGAGCCTATCCCAGCTGATATCGGGCAAGAGGCAGGGTACACCGCCGCCAGACTATCACAGGGCTGACACATAGAGACAAACAACCATTCACGCTCACATTCACACCTACGGACAATTTAGAGTCACAAATTAACCTAGTCCCCAATCTGCATGTCTTTGGACTGTGGGAGGAAGCCGGAGTGCCCGGAGGGAACCCACGCTGACACGGGGAGCACATGCAAACTCCACACAGAAGGGCTCCCACACCCGGGATCGAACCGGCAACCCTCTTGCTGTGAGGGTTGCCACCACACCACCGTGCCGGATGGGCTTCGTCATGTTAAATTTATATTTTTAATATAAGGCGGGAGTAAACTGTAAACAAAGTCCTCCACAATTTTTCAAACTCCTGTGAAACAAGCAGTGACGTCCTGAACAGCTCTCTTCACAGTCAACTCGATGCTCCTCCGGTATGCTTTGCACAGACAGATGGAGCTTGCAAATTAGTGAATTAACTAAAAACGAATGTCATTTGTAAATAAAAGTATAGTTTTAGCTAACGTTAAGTGTCTGAAAACAGTGGAATTATTATTTTAGGCTGAGACAACCAACCCCTCCTCCCTGCCATCTGTGCGTCTTCACATCAGCAGCAGAGAGGAGAGGATCTGTGATGATACAGGGCTGTTTGCCAGTTTAATGTAAACCATTGCGTAGTTCAACTAAAGTACGCACAAAAAGCAAGGTAATTTGTGTTCGGTGATTCACAGCTCCTGGGTGAACTGATGACAGCAACATTCTCACAACAAAGACAAGAGATAATTGGTGATGAACCACTCATCTCTGCAGTCATGGACAGATGGCCTGCATTGTTTAGTGAGCGACAGGTAATCCTTTGCCAACAGAGTACAGCATAGAAATCCTATATTTTGTTACCTGAGCGTTGATGTAGTCAGAAAGCATGTACTCTTTGTTGCAATCATATTTATTTCTTTGTGTTTCTATCCCTACAGCTCTATGCTGCTCTTATTTTTCCCTCATTCATGCCCTTTTCTCTGCTATTTTGTTATCCATCTGCTTCTGCTAATACCTGAGTTCCGCAGAATTGTCACCAAAGACCTGCTGGAATCCTTTCTGGGTGCCTTCGTGCCTAGTCTTCTACAACTGTACAAAGCAGCTGCTGCATCCAGCAGGATGTTGGCCCTGAGCAGCATTCTGGTTTGTCTTCAAAAGTAGGTATGCACTGTATAGAAAAACATTTCCTATCAATGTGTACTAAGATCAGGATTCTAGCTTGTGTATTGCTTTCACCTACTATTGCCTGTTTTTGTAGGACACAAACCAAAACCAAAGAATAGCTGCCCTACATGGTTTCCCGTGCTACCTTTCAGACAATTCCTCCAACGTAATCAGGATGTGTAATGTAAGACACTGTATTTATATATTTCATACTACACTGTTTAGATTTAGTTTTAAAGGAGCAATAAGCGAAATTCATCATTTCTAGATTGAAAGAATTAAAAAATCGCTATGTGAAGAACTAGAGGTGTAATTTCATCTGGAGTATAGCATGACCTCACACACCCTCTCTCTGTGTTGATCTCCAGCCCATTGTTTACAAGCCGGTCTGGTTGCGCGTTCATGTACGTTCATGTGAATCACATGTGGATCCAACCGGAGCACCGAGCCATGGTTTGTTATTCAGGTTAATGTGGGAAGAAGCAGCGGGTTTATCGGGCAGCTGAGTGAAGTGGGGTGAAGTGGAGGCTGCGGAGGAAACACCAGGATGGGTTAATGTCTGGAGCTTGAGTTATTAGCGGCTCGGTCCCAGCAATGGGTCAGGCGTTACGGTTGTGTTAGGTGAGTAAGTTAGCCCGGCAGCCCAGCTAACATTTTCAATTAGCATTGTAAGATGTAGCCTCCCCGCGAGGCTACATTTTTGTAATACATTTGCTGAGATGGAGGCGAGGCTCAGTGACTAGAAGAGCTGATAGAAGCGCTCCATAGCTCTAAGTTACTCCAGTAGCCGGTGGCAGCCGCCTCGGCTAGTGCTAACACCGGGAGCTAACGCTAACGTTCCTCCTCTTCTCTGTGAGTGAGAGCGATGTTTTAGCCTGATGTTTTGAAATACAAACATGCTTTCAATTATTGAACAAAATTTCAAGTAGTAGTACATCTACCACTTAGTTACCTTCATGAAGTACTGTATTAGTGCACTGCTATCTCAAAGTGATTCGTGGAATACATAGTAGGAAGTAAATGTATGATGCATTATGAAAAAGTACGAATGCAAGGATATAGGGAAATAAATACATGTAGTGCAATATGACGTTAAATAAAACACAATAAAGTGAAAAAGTCTTGATATTCAAGAAAAAAGAATTTATTTAGGTGTTTTTCTTTTTTGTGTTACTCGCACATTTGAAATAAGGACAGTCCATTGCTACATGAGGTGAGGGAGCTGGAACTTGGAGGTCAGGCATGAGAAAGGCCAGGCAGCAGCTAATCATCAGCAGCATGGAACAGTGGTCCTGTTGAGGGCAGATTAAGTACACATTAGGTGTAACACAGCATGTGATTTTTTTAGTATTAATCGGCAATCAAATGGATCACTTACCTAGACCTCTCCTGACTTGACTTTGTAACAATTCTGATGTCATAGGTGCAGGTACGGGGGGGGGGGGGGGGGGACCAACCCAAGCATGCAAATGCATGCATTTGAAATACATATATATATATATATATATATATATATATATATATATATATATAAAATATCTTTCTTATGAACATAAATGACCTGGGTAAAAATGGATACATAAATTATAAATTCAATGCTTACAAGGACCTGCTCAATCGTGACAGCTGTTTTACAACACCACCAAAAATGGTTCACGATGTCCGTCAGCCATATGAGGAGAAGAGACTGTCCCTTTATTTTTGCTGCCTTGAAGAGAAAACAAAACAAGTGTAACAATGTAAGATGTGGGTATAACAGACCTGCCAACCTGTACGCATTTTGCGTACCAGGCACGCATTTTGACATCAAAGTATGCTGCTACGATTTGATGCTCTAAAAGTACACATATCACTCGATCGCGCATTTCGCCGGTTTCAGTGTATTTGTCTATGCAAGATGTTACTCAAGTTGATACCCGGTGAATATAGGTGCGTAGGCGGAACGAAAAGATTTCGGCCAATCAGATTGCTGCATATTGCCCCCCCGCCCTCCCACCCACGGCTGACTAAGAAAGATGCGCTTGATTCAGTTCCATCCAGTTAGAGACAGTACACTGTCGCCCTCACCGTCAAGATAGATGGACCCTCTTCGCCCACACCTCTGGGTAGTCCTCAGTGATGACTATCAATTCAAACAACGCTGACAGGTAAAATGACGTAAGAAATGCAAAAATTGAGAGCTTTTGAGAGCTTCTGTCTGTAAGCAGTTAGCTTCTGTCTGTAAACAGTTAACTTTAGCTTGTGTCTATTAGAGCTAGCTTCTATCCTAGCAGTTAGCTTCTGTCTGTTAGCAGTTAGCTTCTGTCTGTTAGCAGTTAGCTCTTATTAGCTCCTCACCGTCAGCTCAGACCGGAGTTACCGTGTGTTTAGTCTGGTAGACGGTAGCACCTTCTCACGCCCGTTTAAGAAATCTCACTCCACCGCCGAGTCCTTTTTTATTTATTTTTTTACGCCCTCTAGTGTGTTCACTCGTGTGTGTGTGTGTGTGTGTGTGTGTGGGCACGTGTGTGTGCGCGCCCAACAGGGCCAAACTCCGCCGTGCGTGATACAGAGAGCAGGGGAGGATTGTAAACGCGCGACCATGTAGAGACAGAAATGACATGCGGTCTGTAAATAAGATAAATAATGTAAGGCTATTTAGTTTTTTAATAAAAGGACAAGGTATAGACCTGTTCTATAGGAAAGGTTACCTTAAGTGACTTCTTTGTAATCTGGTACTATATAGAAAATAAAATTAAATAAAATTAACTTGACCTTCAAGGGGGGGCAGGGCGAGGTGCCCCCCTAATAAAATGGTAGGGCAAACACTGAAGTAAATAGTGTCAAAGTCGCCTGTCGTCGATACATTGCTGGTGAGAATTGTACCAAGGTAAGCAAATTGTAGACAAATTTACATTCAACTGTGTTATGAAACCATGTGCCCTGCCTGAATAACTATAACACACTTATGATAAAAGACTTTTTGTTTGATGAGTCTGCTGAATTTCTATAAGAAAAAAACAAGGCAATAAGGAGAGAGTAGTTCTAATAGGTGTCGTACTACACAAGAACATGATGAGGAATGCTAATGTAATGCACTTGTCTATGATCTATTATCTATTTCTGTATGAAATTGCATGAAAATAGGATTTCGCCATGTGATGTTTCAAAATTTTCTCGGGGGAGAACCCCCCGAATCCCACTTGAAATCTTTCTTTTTGTCACAACAGGACATATTACTGTATTTTTTAAGCAGATGATCAATACTACCATCAGATTGATGAAATTGACCTTGATCTGCGCCATAAAACAAATATTGTGCGTCTATGGACGTACGTGGGGCTTAGGCCTATAGATATGAATATGTAAACGTATGCTCGTTTCTTCTGTTTGCCACATGTGCATATTGACTTTTATGGTAAAAAAACAAACAAAACAAAAACAACAAAGTGCCGCCGTGTCCGCATATGTTCATGACCATGCACAAGTGTCTGGTAAGGTGGTACTCATAACCTTTCTTCAAGGTTGGCAGGTCTGGTATAAACACATGCAGTAGTAGCCCGTCTGTCAGAGACAACACCTCATAACACCTCATAAATAATTTCATGAACAACACTTTCAGCCACAGATGAGGAGCTCATAGGTGAAGTCAACTTTCTTTTTCTTTCACTGGAATGAAAACTTGCATTCTTGCAAACTTACAGCAGCAATTTTTCTTCTTGGCACCATGGCACATGTCCAGGCTGTGATGGATCCCATGTGCCTTGTATCTTCCTTTTTCTGGGTCTGTAAAGTGGAAAATCATTAAATATAAATACATTTCATCAATCTTTTCAACCTCTGCATTCCTATAGATTGTATGTCTTACTCATAAGAGTTCCAATCTGAGAATGGGCATCTGTACAGATCTCCACCAGTTTCACCTCTGAACTAAGCTGGTCCACGATCTGTATAAAGCCCTGTTTCTCCATGATGACGGAGTTCCAAGAGGTTTGCCGCTTATCACTGGTTGCAATGTGAATGATCTCCTTTGTATCATTCTCCATTGTACTGTAGCTGCAGTACTGTGCACAGTGGCCTGGGGAGTCATTCCTGCCGTCCACTAAAAAACAAACACAAAACAAAAATTAAATTTGCATACCCTTTGTTAATCTCTGAGTGATTACTAGTCTTAGATACGCACTTAGTACCACAACATCTTTCCCTTGGAGATGACTCATGGCCTCTTTTCTCCACTCCTCCCAGTACTCCTTTATTGTGTCCACACAGTAGGTTCCTTGGATGGTGAAAAATGTGTTTTTGTTAACCATTCCCATGTTAATAAATTTGAACAGGAGGGCAACTTTCGAGTAATTATTTCCAGACAACAAAATGTTTGTTGACGGCAGGAAATCCCCAGCTTGCATCCCAAACTTCACTGTGGGCTGGGATGACCACCTCCACAGTCTGTGACCCTTTTGATAGATCTAGGAGTCAATAAAATAAAATTAGTAATCACACTTACCCATTCAACAATCATTGCTGTGCCCTTTGACTTGATGTTCATATCAAAGGGAGGAACGCAGCCGCATGCAACACCTGTCTCCTGGAGAGCTTCACATTTATTCACGGGCAAAATCAAAAATGGAGCCAGTTGCCTCAAACAATCTTTGAATATTATTGCAGCTCGAGAACCTATGATGTCATCTTCACACTGGACATGCTGTCATTCTGGAAAAGCAGTTGGCTGATCACAGGGCTCATCAGCAGGGTCTTCATGTGAAGGGTGATCATGCACCGTCTCATCTAGTCCAATGACTGGAAGATGATCTGTAGAGGGGGCTTTCTTTAATCCTCCACCCATTCTGTTGAGGTGCAACAAGGTGTATGTATCAAAATATGTGTAAAAGAAACAGACATGTACAAAGAGTAAAGACCAGTAAAGACCACCTTCTAACTTACCTTAGAGAAATTGGAGGGAGATACTCATCATCAGAGCGGAAGGGGATCCTTCATCTGCCCAATCAGTTCTGTCAAGAAGGACAGGACATATTCAGAGATTAGCTTTTAAAAAGAGAAGACCAAATAAAACATGCCTCGAGGCGGTTCAACTTACACACTGTTCATTAGGTCGTTGAAGTCACTTTCCTCCAAATTCTCCTCAGCAATGCTCATCTCATGAAGGCTACAGAAAAGTAAAAATAAATATTATATTTCTGAATAAACACAAAAGTGCAAGTGGAAAAGGTGAAAGTTACACTGTTACCTTTGTTCAAGGCTCTGAATTTCAGTGGCTTCAGCAATGACATCCAGATGCTTATCTCTGTTAAGAACCACAGCATGCAGTACACATCAAACACAATGTATGGATACACAGTAGTAAATGTAAACTTTCAAGAAAAAACTCAATTAACCAGCAATTAATACAGTCAGACTTTCAGAGGAATAACTTGCCTATCCATCCCACTTGAAGTCCTAATACTGGACAATGCTGGAGCTGTGCCTTTAAGATACCCTCTTTTCATTGCCATTGATGTCAAGGGATCTCTTTCATACCTAGAGAAACAATAGCAGTGTCAGGAAAAAACAGTTCTACAGGATACATTAGCATACCCCCTTTCCCATTTTCTTGTCCAAAGGCGGGGGGAGGGTTGTCTCACAAACAATAACCTACCAAAATAAATCAAACTAACATTAGCTCAACAGCTGTCTGTTTAAGTAGGCTAGATAACAAAAGTGGATTCACCGCACACAGGGCTGAATTGCTTCTTATTTTATTAATCGGTCTACCAAACAACGCGTTTCGCCCATGGCTTCATCAGGTTTGTTACACAGTCCACAGCACAGGTGATATGAAATAGTCTACAGCTGTACTGAATCCAATCAGCAGGGTACACAGGAGTAACGTTTTTGCTATCCTATTGTCTGTTATGCCTTTGACATAAAACTAAAATTTTGTGTGTTTTACAGTAATTGCTCTACCTGGAGATGATGTAATGTTACGAACTCTACTCCTCACTCCCGACTTGTCGAGTCCGACACGTAATGCTATTATACTACGTGCTGACAAGTAGTAGCATTTACTTTAGTAGTTTACCCGTCCAGCAGAAAACATGCCACTTCCGCGTCAGATTGAAGCTCTTTGTCCTTCATGAACCCCCTCCATCGCTGAAAAACATCACCGATGTTTATTCTCTGCCGCCACTTGTCCCGTTTTCTTTGCCCCTCTTTGCGTCTTCTTTTCCTCGCAGATGACAGTTCGAGTTCATTCTCTCCTGTTGCGTGGTAAGTGTGGTCCATTCACAAACTTTATAACTAAAAAAACTTTTCACTACTCTCTATCGACGAACTACTAACACTCTCTGCTGTTTCCTCCTCCTTCTTCCTTCTTTCCGCTGTCTTCTTCGTTGGTTTATTTATACACGCAAAACGCATTCTCTGGCTGGCTGGATTGTCCGCTCGGGCTGCCGTACATATATATATGTATATGTATATATATATATATATATATATATATATATATATGTATACAGTACAGGCCAAAAGTTTGGACACACCTTCTCATTCAATGCGTTTTCTTTATTTTCATGACTATTTACATTGTAGATTCTCACTGAAGGCATCAAAACTATGAATGAACACATGTGGAGTTATGTACTTAACAAAAAAAGGTGAAATAACTGAAAACATGTTTTATATTCTAGTTTCTTCAAAATAGCCACCCTTTGCTCTGATTACTGCTTTGCACACTCTTGGCATTCTCTCCATGAGCTTCAAGAGGTAGTCACCTGAAATGGTTTCCACTTCACAGGTGTGCCTTATCAGGGTTAATTAGTGGAATTTCTTGCTTTATCAATGGGGTTGGGACCATCAGTTGTGTTGTGCAGAAGTCAGGTTAATACACAGCCGACAGCCCTATTGGACAACTGTTAAAATTCATATTATGGCAAGAACCAATCAGCTAACTAAAGAAAACGAGTGGCCATCATTACTTTAAGAAATGAAGGTCAGTCAGTCCGGAAAATTGCAAAAACTTTAAATGTGTCCCCAAGTGGAGTCGCAAAAACCATCAAGCACTACAACGAAACTGGCACACATGAGGACCGACCCAGGAAAGGAAGACCAAGAATCACCTCTGCCTCTGAGGATAAGTTCATCCGAGTCACCAGCCTCAGAAATCGCAAGTTAACAGCAGCTCAGATCAGAGACCAGATGAATGCCACACAGAGTTCTAGCAGCAGACCCATCTCTAGAACAACTGTTAAGAGGAGACCGCGCAAATCAGGCCTTCATGGTCAAATAGCTGCTAGGAAACCACTGCTAAGGAGAGGCAACAAGCAGAAGAGATTTGTTTGGGCCAAGAAACACAAGGAATGGACATTAGACCAGTGGAAATCTGTGCTTTGGTCTGATGAGTCCAAATTTGAGATCTTTGGTTCCAACCGCCGTGTCTTTGTGAGACGCAGAAAAGGTGAACGGATGGATTCCACATGCCTGGTTCCCACTGTGAAGCATGGAGGAGGAGGTGTGATGGTGTGGGGTGTTTTGCTGCTGACACTGTTGGGGATTTATTCAAAATTGAAGGCACACTGAACCAGCATGGCTACCACAGCATCCTGCAGCGACATGCCATCCCATCCGGTTTGCGTTTAGTTGGGCGATCATTTATTTTTCAACAGGACAATGACCCCAAACACACCTCCAGGCTGTGTAAGGGCTATTTGACCAAGAAGGAGAGTGATGGAGTGCTGCAGATGACCTGGCCTCCACAGTCACCGGACCTGAACCCAATCGAGATGGTTTGGGGTGAGCTGGACCGCAGAGTGAAGGCAAAGGGGCCAACAAGTGCTAAACACCTCTGGGAACTCCTTCAAGACTGTTGGAAAACCATTTCAGGTGACTACCTCTTGAAGCTCATGGAGAGAATGCCAAGAGTGTGCAAAGCAGTAATCAGAGCAAAGGGTGGCTATTTTGAAGAAACTAGAATATAAAACATGTTTTCAGTTATTTCACCTTTTTTTGCTAAGTACATAACTCCACATGTGTTCATTCATAGTTTTGATGCCTTCAGTGAGAATCTACAATGTAAATAGTCATGAAAATAAAGAAAACGCATTGAATGAGAAGGTGTGTCCAAACTTTTGGCCTGTACTGTATATATATATATATATATATACACACACACACACACACACACATATATATATATATATATGTTATATATATACGTATGTATACGGACATGGCCCTCCTCAACATGATGCAGAAACAGACTAAAAAAGAGCTGTCAATGCACAGAAGCATAATAAGTGACATTAACAGTATCTAATAACACACACACACACACACACTATCTCTCTACCAGCACCTCCCTCTCCCCTCTCCTCCACACACACACACACACACACACACACACACACACACACACACATGCACACACTTCACCTCCTGATGCTTTCCTTATAGGTCAGTTAGACAGGATATAGTTTTATACAGTCCATGGCAGCAATAGTCATGTTTACAACAACAAAGTCACTATTTAAAACCCAATAATATCTGACTGGAATACAAATATTCCTCCTGACATCACAATACTGAGTGAAGAAAGACACGTTATCTCAGCATGAAGACAAACATCAGTATCAGTCATTCATCCTGCTCTCTGTCCCTCCTTTACTGAGGACACTCACTGTCTGCAGGTCGGCTGCCTCAGGTGCATTTTGAGATAGTGGTGGTCACCTTCACCAGAGAGGAACTCCTACAGTTTGGTCAGTCCTGCACTGGAAATTTGTTGCCAGTTTTCAACAACCCAGCGAGTTTTGCAGAGATTTCCAGACAAACATCCAGACTCCCTGTTCATCATCCTAGGGGATTTTAACAGAGCAAACCTCTCTCACGAACTTCCCAGATACAAACAGCACATAAAATGCCCCACCAGGGACT
The DNA here is from genome assembly GCF_011397635.1 of Epinephelus fuscoguttatus. NCBI lineage: Eukaryota > Metazoa > Chordata > Actinopteri > Perciformes > Serranidae > Epinephelus > Epinephelus fuscoguttatus. The sequence continues at coordinate 37,892,904 of NC_064765.1, read as the reverse complement.
CTAACACACTGGACCACTGCTACACATTTTAAAGGACGCTTATCGTTCTGTCCCCCGTGCAGCTTTAGGGTTGTCTGATCACTGTCTGCTCCATCTCATCCCGACCTATAGGCAGAAATTAAAAACTTCTAGGCTTGTAGTAAGGACTGTAAGGAAGTGGACCGAGGAGTCAAAGCTGGATCTACAGACCTGCTTTGACTGCACAGATTGGAGTGTTTTTGAAGCTGCAGCCACAGACCTAAACAAACTGACTGACACTGTGACATCTTACATCAGTTTTTGTGAGGATATGTGTGTGCAGACCAAGACCTTCTGTGCATACAACAACAACAAACCCTGGTTCACACACAAACTCAGGCGGCTGCACCAGGCCATGGGGGCCTACAGGAGCAAGGATTGGGCCCTGTACAAGCAGGCCAGAAACAAGCTCACAAAAGAGATCAGGGTAGCCAAGAGGGGCTACAGCAAGAAGCTAAAAAACAGCTGAAAGAAGCGTTTATTGTACCTGCTGTGGTGGTTGTATCTTGAAAGGATTCACACCAATTGAACAGCAAGGAGCGTAGCTTTTTAACAATAAGTCATCTGAGTAAACCAGTTAACCACAGCAAATACAGCAGTTGTGTACACATCATAATTATTAAATAAACTCGACAGGTCGTCAGATCATTATAGAACTAATGAGATTTGAATGCATCATGTGAGTCACGGGTCCATGTCATTGGTTCGACATCCCATTAGTCCAACTGTCCGCAGTGCTGAAGGGCTTGCGGCGGGCGTATGGTGCGCCGCGACCGGCTTGAGGCGGAGCAGGCTCACGGCTTATGTGTTTGTCACTTTCTTTTTCATTTTAACCCACACCATGATCTTTTCCTGACCCTAACCAAGTGGTTTTTGTGCCTAAACCTAACCAGACCTTAACCACAGGGCATCATGATGATTTCAGAATGGACTTAGGAACAATGAGTTTAATATGGTCGGAACAATGGGATGTTGAACCAATGGGCTGTCGAACCAATGGGCAGTTCCCGTGAGTCACATCAGTGCGCGCAAATTAAGTAATGTTACATTAAAACAACATTGACTTTTGGTTTCACACAGGGCATGAACTCTGGTTTTCAGGTCCAATGTCCAGTTTTGTTTAACTCATCCTTGCCTCCACACACACACACACACACACACACACACCCATGTGGACTTTCTCGCTCTTTATACTATGTCATATGTTATCAGCGTCATGCAAATTTAAGTAAGCTGGAAGCCCAGCTCATAAACATGCTAAAGAAATCAATATTTGAGCATGAAGGAGGAAGCAGGGTGAAAAAAATGTCATTGCTGTGCAGTTGAAAATATGGTGTAAATTCTGCAAAGCAAAGGTGACACCCATACAGTCAGGTTATTGCTTGGTTATATGCTCGATATTTTTTTTGTCAGTTCTCTCAAACCAAATAATGAAAAAATCTCAAGCATGCTTTCTGTTGCAAACACTCGGTAATGAGTGTAATCCCTGTTGCCTGTTAATATATTTCCCACAACCTGTTTAGCGGGCCATAAAAGCTCTGCAGTCACTGGCACAGTGTGTGAATTGGCAGCTGGTGATGGAGCGGAGCGAGTGGCACAATGATAAAAGCCTCAGGCTGTGCCAAAACGGCACCCTGGTTGATCCTATAGTTTAATCCTGCACTTTGGAGTAGACAAACAGCAATCACTATTTAAGCCCAACAATTCCAAACATACTATACGAGACCATCTGGATTTTGCAGAGATGGGATAGCTTTTTAATGCACGTTTGCCTTTTTGAACAGAGGATGACTCTTCTGCTTCACTGGACAGACAGACAGTGGAGGTGAGGGCATGTCACAGGCTGGTTAAAGTCTTTGGTGGAGTGCTTCCAGCTTCTCTAGGTATACATTCTGAATGGATAATTCTGTTGGTCATATTTATCCATGCCAGTGGTCAAAAATGTTCGCACTGACAAAGGTTATTGTATAAGCCCAAAGCCCTGATAGCAGGTGCAAGAGGTTAGAAAAATATAATGATATATTGTCATCTCTTGTGATCAACAAGTGCTCGTGCCTAAACAACAAATGAGATTATGTAATTTATGACAAACGATTAGCTTGAGTGTTTTCTGATTTGCCATCTATAGATATGGTTTCGTTACGTTTACTCAACTAAAACTACACTCAGTTAATATTTGGGAAAGATTGTGGTCATGGTTCATGTTAGACAAACATCACAGATGCGAACAGTGATCTCTGATGTCAGACACACTTTGGCCCTCCTTAAGAGCCTTAGTGATGGTGAAACAATCAGTGCATTTACATGCACTCAAGAAACCAAGTAATGCAGCTAATAAGAGAATGTGATTACATGCAGTGGAGTAATCTGATTACTGTAAAGGTACCCTTGATGTGTTGGTCGTTGACATTCTGGGACCCCATGTTATCTTTGGCCTTTTACATGCATTGTGTGTTTTCAAAATACACTTTTCAAGGGAAATGTACAGTTTGCATACAGTCACTGTCAGAATAAATGAATGTAATTAGTATGTGTAATTGAACTCTAGTAAACTTCCCTCCATCTAACCAGTGCCTAGATATTCCATTACCTCCCAGCGAAACTCTGCCAGATGACGTGATTTACATCATCATTTTGTGATTTGAATAAATATCTATGAGATTCAATTTAAGTTACTGTACTCTTTTGTATTTATGGTCATAAGCCAAATTTATGCATCATTGTGACATCACTGCAGCATACATAAAAAAAGATAAATGTAACATGATTGTGCATTACAGTGTTGAGGTTTTATATGTATTTTTGTAAAAGGAGACCAGGCGTACAAAAAAAAAATGGCTTAGACCTCTGAGGTATCATGAGGTGGCTCTAGCTTTCCTCTGTTCTGGAGGCCCCTGTCCTATATTGAAGAAGTTTCTGCTGTCAAAACCTTCATTATTTTTAAGCTGGTTTGTCTCGAACTAAAACCAGATGCAAACTAGAAGACTTTCAGACTTTCACCACACAGAGATATTTTTGCACTGCTGTCATGTTGATGTGAAGGTGCACAAGTTAAGCAACTAGACTAATACAAGACAGGTCATACTGATTATAATGTCATTCCACCTGCAGAAATCCATGACTGGAGCAAATTATCACAATATTTAACAAACACTTGCATGCATCTCCACATACTGTGGGGTAGACTGTGTGAGCTTTTCAGATGCAGATGTGATGTATTCTGCCTCATTCATCGTGTATATATCAAACCAAAAAGCGTAAAAATACTCATTCTGCAGCCCAGTAGTCAGAAGTAAATGTTGACACTGTATGTTTCTGCAAACCGTGAATATGTGACATTGCACATACATTTATCAATGTTTCTAAAGTGATGTAGTATAACTGTCTTTATCATTGGGAGATGGTGGGAATTAGGGGTGAACTTGGACAAATACTTGGCGCTGGCATTTAGGCCCAGACCAGCCCACCACAATTGATCACACAAATATGAATCATTTATATATTACATGATACAAAGGTGTAGCGGAGAACAGGGCATAACCTAACACGGGATAACTTGTAACACAGACTTTTTAAGTGGTTACACAGGGTCAATCCGTCTGTGCTTCCAGCCAGTTGACCACAATACTGCCAAACAGTGACCTGTGAAATTCCACAGAGACTGGATGTGTTTCAGTGGAGTTCAGTGACTGAAGTGTAAACAAACTCTTATAGTGTAGATAACCTGATGCGACTTCAGCCAGATGACCTGACATGACTCTGACCAAATTTAGGTAGGTGAGGAGAAGCAATTGTCTCCAGAACTGGTTATCTAAATGACAGGAAACAGTAGCTTGTGGGGCGGCAGTAGCTCAGTCAATAGAGACTTGGGTTGGGAACCGGAGGGTCGCCTATTTGAGTCCCCATCCGGACCAAACTATGGAGCATGGACTGGTGGCTGGAGAGGTGCCAGTTCACCTCCTGCTGAGGTGCCCTTGAGCAAGGCACCGAACCCCCCAACCGCTCAGGGCGCCTGACCAAGGGCAGCTCCCTCACTCTGACATCTCTCCACTTTGTGCATGTATAGGTCCTGTTTGTGCATGTGTGTGTCTTTCGGACCTGTGTGTAATTGACAAGCAAGAGTGAAAACATTGAATTTCTCCTCGGGGGGATTAATAAAGTAAATAAACTTAAACTTAGGTGACAGGAAACACCTTCTAATGTGTGTATAGAAAAGCTTGCAGGTGTGTCAATTGATACTGCTTGTTTGTCAGACACTATAAATTGTCATGATGTACTAATTATTTGACTTTCTCACGAGTATATCCTCAAATGTCCAATTCTTTGTGTTTTGAGTCTCTTTATTTCACTACATAATTGCCAAAGAGTGTTTTTGGCTGATTTAACAAAATTTCTGTGATACTTGTTTTTTGATTACTGAGCTGTTTTTGTCAGTCACTGAATCCAACCATATATCATCTTAATAGCTGTCTTCTTGCCAGAGCATGTGAGCGGAGCGGGTGAAAATTTCCACTCCTCGCTCGCAGACCTGTCACTTTGCACCGCTCGTCCACTCCACTTGGTTCTGCGCATTCTTCGCTCCGCTCCGGTCCACTCCATCATAAATTTTATCCCGCTCCACTCACTCACCACTCCGCTCAAAAAAACTGCGTTGTACTACTCTAACCTGTAATCTTTTATTCACAAATAAAACATGAGCTTGGTAGATTCTCCGGGGAAGCCCTCTCCCCTCTCCCTGCAGTTAGGGACCGTTCTCCACCGCTACCACCGCTGTCAGCAGGGTGGAAATAAGTCAAAGTGTGGAGGAGACGGACCGGGTTAAGCGGCCGACCTCCGGGGAAGCCTGCTCCCTTCTCCCCGCAGTTAGGGACCGTTCTCCAAGGTACCGCTGCTTCTCTTCTCAGTTTCTTTTCTAAAGTACATAGTAAACGCTATAGTTTTGAAAGAAAATAGTGTGGGTGTGCGCAGGTGCAAAGATGCATTCTGGGTGGGGCATGAACGACCAGAGCGAAACTGGAGCGAGAGATAAGGCTCCGCTCCACCTTTTAAAAAAAAATAGCCGCTCCTCGCTCAGCTCCTCTCCAGCTCTGCTCTGCTCACATGCTCTGCTTCTTGCCAAAAAACATAGCACTACCTATGGGCCTGAAAGACGTTCAGTGTGTTCAAATTCACACCTGTTCTTCTCTATTGATTTTCTCCACGACCGTGCGTCATAGTGAGAAGCCACGCATATCACGTGAAACAGCGGAACGGCAGCTTTCCGACAAGCACTTGTCGGTAGTTCACTGTTTTCATAGCGAAAAAAAAGATTAAGTTACACTAAAATGATGTATAACAAAGCTTTCATACAGCTCTGCACACACATTACTCTTGGATGGATTACTCGCGAATGCAGCATCACACAGAAATGCCACGCATATCACATGAAAGCACAGAACTAGAGCTTTCCAGTGATACCACACACATCAGTGTGCTGTCATCCCATCACGCTGTAAATACAGATTGATTGTCTACAAAATAAAAAGCTGACAAATTTCTTTACAATCCATTATACAGATCTTGTTATCAGTCACCTCATATAGTGAGGAATATCGTATCTTACCACGTCTTTGTTTCTCCCTGTCTATCCACATTTGTAGTCCAGCTTTCAAGATGCAAATATCTCCATATTGTCCAGTTGACACTCCATCAAACTTTGTATGACAAGACCAGCCACTTCACCTTTGCGCACCCAGACAACTGAAGCCTAATTATGCATGCATGAGAGGGCCGTAGTCACCATATACATCGACGGGGACATGTGCCCCCCCCCCAAGCCCAAAATGTCCCCCCAGTATATAACTGAAACTGAAAAACAACAACAAAACAAAGTTCAGGTTAGGTCAAAGAGCAGCACAGAGTACAGAGAAGTAAGTCAAGATCATGTTGCCAGGAAAACGTCCAGAATTTTTTTTTTACTGCGAAGTGGCAAATATTATCTTGGACTTGCACTTGGTTGACTATTTTTCTATGATCTTACATGTAATGTATTTTTGACTTGTGAATGAGTCAGTGGAATTTCTTGCAATAATGAAAAAATACTGGCAATCATGTCCGCCTGGCACAAACCACATGTTTTGGACAACTGTGAAGTGACAGAATGTCCCACCATCATGGTTCTTATATTGCCAGATTCCAGAGAGTCTCCCCTCTTCATATATGGCAGCATATGTCAACTTCCAACTTGCTATGGTGAGATACATGTAAACATGTAAGAATTTAGTAACACAGATTTGTTTTTTTCATTGATATAAAAATTAATATAAAATACAGGCACATAGAAGGACATGGAATGATGGCAAATCTGGTTAGCCCACATTGTCCTGAGGAAAAAAAACAAGATCTGTAGCCTTTATAATGACTGTGATATGAGCTTAAAAGTAAAGGCAGGAAAAATACCCCAAAAAGGCCTAGTCTATTTCCATAGAGTGGAGTTAGTTGTAACATGGTGTTACAACTAAGCCTTCTATATTAAGTTTGAATTAATGTCCTTAATTAAATGAGATATACTTTGTATTTTCAATTCAAATTTCAAATCTTATTGACACAATTTCACAATCTTGTCAATATTCATACATTCAATACTTTGACACGCAGATCTAGGTTACCCAATCTATGTGCATCTATGGGTCCAACCACTGAATATGGATGATACTAACAGATGGACGGATACCAGTATGGATACCTATCCTTCACCTGATGTAGATGGAGAGATAGCCATCTACATACATCTAGTCATCAATCTATCACAGATGAAAAGAAAAACAAATATAATATTCACACATACTGGGGCGCTGGTGGCTTAGTGGTAGAGCAGGCGCCCCATGTACAAGGCTGTTACCGCAGCGGCCTGGGTTCGACTCCAGCCGTGGCCCTTTGCTGCATGTCACTCCCCCTCTCTCTTCCCCCTTCACACTTGTCTGTCCTATACATTAAAGGCTAAAAAGCCCCAAAAAATATCTTAAAAAAAAAAAAAAAAAATCACACATACCAGATGGATCCATGTGTGTGCTGTTCGTTACATTCATGAAGCATTGGTGGTTAGATGAGGGATGTAAAGATGTTTGGATATCTATCATAGATAGTTCTATAAACAGTGTCAACCTATAGTATATAGATATAATTGTATTGAATTAATTATGTTGAACAGACTTTTTCAGCGAGTGTTACAACTAACTCTTGCCAGTTAACCCCACCCATAAGGTACACTACAACTTTTCACTTCCACAACTTCTCACTTCAATTGTAGAAGGTGAGCTCTGGAGGAAAAAAACAAAACAACTTCATTTTTTTAATAGAGATGTGCATGTTGTTAGACTAAAACAAACAAACAAACAAACAAAAAAATCTTAAATAGTTCTAATAACAAATCAAAAATGTGTTAAGTTGTATCCCACGTCTCCTTAGGTTTCTTTCAAAATTTGAGGGGACACACATTAAGGAGGGGTTCTGTGAAAGGTCCGAGTTAAAAGTATTTTCTAACTTTCAATTTCTCAGTTCCTGTTTGTTGTCATCCATTTTGGTACGCTTTTTGTTGCAGATGCTGTTTAATGACAGCACTGAGCCGAAAGGGGGAGGGGTTTAAACATGTGATTGGACCAGCCCAATGTCAATTAAGAAAATATACCAGTGGGCCAGACTACCTGTATCATTGGCTGATCAGACAAAAAAGGGATAAAAAAGACGACTGTGTCTGCCCAAAGGGCACATCGGCCCCTCGGAAAACTGCCCAGTATGCCAGAATGGCCATTTCACCCCTGGAGGGGATGGTAGATGACGTGTCACCTAGGTGGAACGGTTACAGAATAACAGGAACAAATAGTTTCAGCAAGACATCGCTGAGTTTCCTGCAGCTTTTTATCCCCCAAATGTAGGTGTTTTTTAGCAACCTGTCACTGATTGCTGCTTTTCCAGCTGTCTCCCCAAAACCAGCTATTTTAAACCAGAATATGATCTTTTCCTAATCATAATGTGTTTTTTTATACCTATACATTATCACGCATTAACCACAGCATTGTTGAAACGTAATGTTTCAAGGTATCTTCTACATAATGTACCGATGTACTATGTGTATGGTTTGTACAGATGTGCAATGCCAACATTTTTCTGGTGAGCGGGCTGCATTTTCTCAGATTCAATCTAGCATGCAGCTGTTTTTTAGACACCTGCAAATTATGGGTTAGCTGAACCACAGCTAAACAAGTCAGGTGTAAAGCAACACAGCACCATCCCTAGGTTGTTGAGTACATTTGAACACAAACACTGAGGAGAACAGTCCTCTTGCAATACATTATTAATAATGTAGCAGCATCATTGTGATGTTGATTTATTGTGATGACTGTTGTCTCACTGACACAGGCGTAATTTCTTCTCTCCTGCAGACATTTAAAGTCAGGCATATTCAGCCTCTCTGATACTGACACAGTGGCAGTTATTATGTTACTCTGAGTGTGTTATAAAGACTCAGAGTGAGTTTTCAATAAAAACTTTACAACATAGAATACATTACAGGGGTGTTGTAGTGAATTGCATTACACGTATGTACTGGTGCTGAATGCACCGGTAAGTCAGTGTTATAAAGTTGAAATAAGCTCTGTACCCTGTGGCTCTTCAGCTGGCCTTCAATCTCATTTTACCATAATAACTAGGTTGTTGAGATCAGCAGGACTGCAGGACAGTGATCCATTTTTGTTGTTTCAGATGGATGTAATGGACAGAAATTATGTAAATGTACTCTAAAATTGCCTGAAATTGGTTTTGAACTGGCTTTCTTCAGTGGGAGTGACATCCAAAACAGAGAACCCTGCTATGGGTTTTTTTTGGGACTTCAGTAAAACATTACATCCATCTACATGAAGTATTTCATCTGTTCCATCAGTTTTTGTCCCCAGATATTTTGGCACATTTTGCATGTTCATTAAATACTACAGGATTTTTTGGGCGGAGGAGGATGTTGAGAAGCAAGATTCATTAGAATTCAATCTGCATTCAACTCCTCCATCGACAGACAGAGAATACAGTATTTTAAGCAGCAATATCATTAAACCTCTCTGGTCAAACCCCTCCTTTCCTTCTAGCTCTCAGTTCTGTGTCAATCAGTGTTTGGCTCATTAATCTTATATCAATCATATTTAATCCCGTTTTTTTTTTTTTTTTTTTTTTTTGCTATTGCTGTTAATTATGCCTGTAACGCTGTTTTTGATTACACACTATGTAATGTGTTGAGTGGGCAGAAGCAGGAGAAGCAAGCCGTCATTGACTGAAACGTATGCAGAAGGCTGCCTGTTGACACCTCAGAGGACCGCTTTCCTTGATTTACCTGTGTCCAAATGAATTCCTGTCCATGCCACATGAAACACAACTCATGAAACAGCGCTGCATTTTCCTAGATTCAAGTGCAAACACACAACAGGCTCATAAAAACGCCCTCCTCTCTCGCACATTCTAATGATGAATAATTTGTGACAGCGCCTCAGTTTTCAAAGATGTGAATTCTGCATTGATTCCTACACTCTCCTCTGCTGTGCTCCGCTCTGCTCAGCAGCGTGCCTGTGAATGGAGAGGAATTTTGTAGCAGCAATTAGATACAGGCCAGCTGCTAAGAGGGTGATGAGCAGCACAAACACACACCGAGATTCTTGGATTAATTAGCATTTCTTTAGCCTGGATACAGACAGAGACACGTGGAACAGGTGGTATCTACATGTCCAGTCAATCTACTACAACCAGACCTGAACTATATCACACATTGAATTATAATGAAAGACATGATTGCAATTTTAGAGCTGACACATTTATGATCTGTAATAAGAAACACTGTTACATTTTTCCTTCACAGGTATGCCCTCTTGTTTTGAGCTGTCAGCACATTGTAGAGACCACACTGTCTACATAATGGATGTAGCTACTGTGACGTCACCCATTGGTTTGTGAACTGTTTTATTGCCTTGAGTTCCGCATTTCAGCTGTCGCCAGATTTTTGTAGCCACAACTGACCATATTTGGACAAGAGTTTGGAGGTGTGGAGGGGTGAGAGGTGGATCTCACTGAGAGGCTGTGGTGATGCCCACAGACAACCTGTTAGTCAAGAGGCTCTGCCCTGTGTACATACAGCTGCAGATGCCTAATCTGGACACATCATCAGTGATGTTCCTGGAGTCTCCTCTCTTAAGCCATAGCCATTTTGAGGCTGTCTCTGCAGCATTGGTGGTATTGCAGATAGCTCTCCTCCTCCTCTCTCCCTTGATGCCCAAACTGCTGTAGGGTCTGGCTAAGGATCAGGCCGCAAATCCCCTACATCCAGCCTCCACCAGGAGGCACCTCGCTCTTGATCCAGCCTGCTGACTGTTGCTGACCAGTCCCATGTACTTGGAGAGCTTCTTTTCAAGGGCCTCTTCCAAGTGGTGTTCCCATGGGCTTGTCAACTCCAGTAGGACAGCCTGCTTGATGGACTCTTGGTAGAAACAAGGACAATGTCTGGTCGCAGGGTGGTAACTGCTATATGGCTGGGGAACTTCAGCTGACGCTCGAGATCGACCAACAATTGACAGTCCCTTACCAAGGTCAGAATGCCTGCAGATGTTCTTTTGGTGGGAGCTGTCTGTTCCCCTGCCCAGATGAAGGTAATGGATTTCTTGGAGGGTCGGTGCCGCTTTGCCCACTCCAGTCCTATGCCGATGGCTTCAGCGATGGTCTTAAGGACCTGGTCATGTCAACATCAGTACTGTCCATCTCCAAGTGCCCTTGTACAGCAGCTAATGATGTGCTCAAGGCTTCCTCGTTTGGAACACAGTGGGCATGTTGGTGACTCTGCTATGCCCCAAGTGTGCAAGTTTGATGGGCTTGGAAACACGTTGTATACTGCCTGGATGAGAAATTTGATGCAGTGAGGCTCAGCTTTCCAAAGCTTGGCCCAGGTCACTTTTCTCTCCATCGCATTCTCCCATCTAGTCCAAGCTCCCTGCTGCTTCATCCCCACTGCCTTGCAGACTCTTGTCTCCTCCATTGCAGTCCTCATCTCGTCCTGAACCAGATGGCGCCATCCCTTCCCTCTGGTGATGTTTGTTTGGGGAGTTGGAAAGGATCCCAGGCCAGTTCTGCCTCGTGTGACCACTCCCACCAGGCTCTTGTGATGCAGCCTCACCTCTGCTTCCTGAACAGCATCCTCTGCCCTCCACTTCCTGCCAGTCCTTACTTGGATCCCTGCCTTGGCCACCTTTGGATCGCTTGAGTCCCTATACTGAACCACTTCCCTGGCTCTTGTCACTTTGAACTCTTCCACCAATGATTTGAAGGGCAGTTGCAGTTTGTTGTTGCATCCATAGAGTACAATGCTGCTCAGGCTCTTTGGCAGATCCAGCCATCTCCTGAGGTGGCTGCTGACCCTCCTCTCTAAGGTCTCAACTACTGAGATTGGGACTGCATAGACAAGGAGGGGCCTCAGGATCCTAGGAAGAATGCTATGCTTGTAGATCCAGACTTTGAACTTTCTGGGTTGGCCTGGATTTCAGCCAGCCATCCAACTCAGTACAGGTCGACTGAATGGATGTTGTGTCCCTGTCAAAACCTTGCCTAAGCTCTTGACTGGCTTCTCTGTGATGGTTAGGATGTCTGTGCCTACGATGGTAAACTGGAACTTGTCTTCCACCCTCCCTTCCCTCAGCACCATGTATCTTGATTTGGCTGGTTTAAAATGCATCCTGGTCCACCCCACCAGCTTTTTGAGCCCCTGCAGAATCCACTGGCAGCCTGGGACTGACTCTGTGGTGACTGTGAGGTCATCCATGAATGCCCTGATGGGTGGTTGCTGTAGACCGGAACTCGTTCTGGGCCCTCTGCACTCTGGTTCAGCAGGCTTGGTGAGCATTTTCATGTCTAGTGAGAACAGCATCACAGAGATAGTGCACGCTGTGATGATGTGACTTCTGGCATCAGACACAGATGAAAAAAGCCATCATTTCACGTCACCGTTATTGTTTAACAGCACCTGGCAGCATCGGGGGAAAACACAGGACAATAATGAATTTTAAGGTGGCAGAAGTCCTATAAGGGCAGGCACAAACAGTTGGGGGATGGGTCCAACACCCACTGACTTTCAAGCAGGAGTTCACTTCCCAAGTGCAAGGTACCCTGGGTGCATTGATTGTTGATATTCTGGGCCGCTCTGTTGACTAAAGCCTCTTACATGCAGGCTCGTCTGTTTTCAAATTACATTTCTGTGTCTACAGTAAATGTACAGTTTGCATACAGTCTCTTTCGAAATAAACACACTATGTTGGTACAAAACCACAAATAGACGTATTTTTCCTTCAACAGAAAATGCACATGTTTTGCCAACACATGCACGTGGTTGGGTTTAGGAAAAAAAACTAGGTTTGGCTTTACAAGTGAGCAGAAGGAATTTGTGTGTAAACTGTTTACAGACGCAGACGGAAATTTATGTGCGTGTCTGCTCCTGCTCCTGACCATTCGTACTGCTTGTGTAAATTTAGTAAAGCACATAAATATTGCTTTTCACTATTGGAAATTACAATTTTAATTCGTATTGCGCTCTGTTATGTACACAATACACAGATGCCTTTGAAACACGTAATCTAAACATGACAAAATATTAAAAATATAACACATTTAGTTAAATTAGGTGGCAATTAGCAGGTTTAATGGTTCATGATTATGAATTATCTATGTAAATCAATTCAACTCCACGTTCTTTCAGCCGGATCACAGCCTCTTCGGCCTCGGTATCTGGGTTCAGCAGGAGCAGCAGGTGGTGGAGCCATGAAGGAGCACGTGCCAGCTGAAAGAATTATTTGAGACAGCACATGTTTTCTGGGGGTTTTTTTTGTGGCTTTTTGATCATTTGATTGAATAAATCTGATTTGAAAAATGTTTAATTTACGTTGTATAAAACAGAGCTTAAGGCTATTAAGATTCAAATAATTTGAAGACGATGCATACAAAACTGCTGTAGGCTATATGTTATCCTTATCATTTGTTAAAATAAATGTTAATAGCTCTACATTCTGACAGCCATCATTGATTTAGAGTTTATCCATTACGCACAAAACATCTCTGGTTTCCCATTCTCACTTCATTCAAAACCCCACAAATGAATTTTCTGTTTGTTTGGTGACCGCTGTATTTTTTTTGTGGGTGCTTATGCGTTTCTTTGCCTCCAGTTTCATATCAAACTGTTTACGCTTCACCTCTGAGATGGTTCTTTTTTACTACGGAGACAACATTAACAGCATCTGTTACCTCCCTCCAGGCCTTCTTTTTGCCTGTCCCCGTCACACCACTACTAAGTGAAGAAAATAAAATGTTTTTTCTTAAGTCCACTTCACCCAAAATTATTTCGATCTCTGCCTCGTAAAAATTCTTTTTTCTGTCTCTCTCTTTCTTTTTTTGTGCCATGACTGACAGGTCAACTGGATGCACCTACACCTCCTTATATGGTGGTCATTGGCTATTCATGGGTGGGGATTTATGCTAATTGCTGATTACCGGGAACGCGCTGTCACTTTATGATGGATTGCATTCATGATCATACACACGTGTTTACGATCAAATCTGAGTTTCCCGCGGCGTTCCTGAATCCGGAGTAGGTTTTTAGTAGCGTAGGCTTTTATGTGCAAATCTACACATGGATTTACCCAATCAGACCCAATGCATGTAACAAGCGTCAGTTGAGATGCCATCTGTGAATGTCCAAAACCGATGCAAGAGGCATACCTAGCTCCTCATACTTTGATGTTTAGGTCACTGACAAAGCAGCAGTATTTAACAAATTGGGATAAGAATGGGTTGAATTCACTCAGTTTTGGAGCCAGTCTCAAGTGGCTATTCAATTAACTGCAGTTTTAGGCTGCAGGTTTTAGCTTGGTACATAAGTAGCTGAACAAAGTCTCTAAAAACAGACTGATGGAGGCTGGGTCAGTGATTTAACTAGAGCATGATCTGCTATATTCAAGCTTCTTAAGATACTCAATGCTAACCAACAATAAAGTTTATGAGGATAAAGGGTGATGAGTGCCATAGAAATTGTAAGGCCTTTTGAGTACATTTTTTGATTTGTGATTTAGTCTTAACAACAGGGCTACAACTATGCTCAGGAATGTTCCACAAACACCAGAGGAGCCTTTCTCACATGATAGACAATAGCCTTCCTTACAACAGTGACCAAGAGCTGGTCACTAAGAGTTGGTCACTGTGTGGGCAACTCTTAGTGACCAGTGGCCAACTGTAATAGGCAAATAATTCCATGTAACTCATACACTGAACATCATTCCTCTAATGCGGTTAACAGAGTTTTGTTCTGGCTGCCTGGGCCCATGCATCTCCACCCCTGCTTCATGTGTACAATGTGTTTCTTGGTGAGGGACATGAGCAGCACATTGCCATGCTGAGGAAGTTGGATTTGTTTCTGCTGAATGCTGATTAGTGCAATTAGAGGCTTTGGTTATCTAGATGGCATTGAAATCTTATTCATGTCGATTGAGATCAGTGTCACAGGAAGAAGCTCAATCCAGCCCTGCTTAAGAAATGAGATTCTTATAAATGCATACATTACTGCCAGCTGTCACTGCGGCCTCTGCATTATGATCATTTATGCATGTCATATCTCATTTTAAAGTAGCTTTTTACATTCATTGATTTAACCAGCTTGCCTGAGTTTGTCCTCTGGGCTTCTTGACAACAATGTCATTTTAATTACTTCTCTCTTAAAAAAGAAAAAGAAAAAATGAATGTCATTTTGTCATCAGTGACACAGTTGGAGGAGGCAGCTGAAGGGTCAGAGAGACATCGTCCTGCTTATAGTTCTACATGTGAGCAGAGCACTGAGGCATTCATTGGCTAAAAGCCACCACCTGACCTCAGAGAGATCAGTGATTTTTGATAAGGACATGCTAATGAGGAAAAATTAGTTGTTATTATATAAACGTATATCAGCATATATGTTTCATATTTTCATTGTGTGTCAGTCTTTTATCAACATTCAGGAGACTGTCCTCACCAGAAAAACAACAGCTTTGGTGATTAGTTCCAAAGTTCAGTGTTCAAACAGATGATACATTTTTGATAAGTGACCTCTTGAGATTGTGAAATATATGATAGAGAAATGGCATTTGGCTAAATGAGGCATCTTTCCCTCTCGGGGGCCATCTGAAGTAATGCCAGTTGCTGGTGTGGCACAGCTGGATCAGCTGTTAGTTGGCTTCAGCAGCTCCATTGTTTCCTTGGAGTTTGTATTTTTACAGTGACATGCAAAAGTTTGGGCACCCCTGGTCAAAATTTTGTTTAGGAGATGAACTGATCTCCAAGTTAATGATGGCACATTTCCTTAATATTTTAAGCAAGATTACTTTTTAATGTCAGTCTTTTCCAGTTTCAAAATAAAAAAAGGGAAAAGGGCCTGGAGCAAATGTTTGGGCATCCTGCATGGTCAGTACTTAGTAGTGTCCCCTTTGACAAGTATCACAGTCTCTAAACACTTTTTGTAACCAGCTAAGAGTCTCTCAGTTCTTGTTTAGGGGATGTTTACCCATTCTTTCTGCAAAAGGCTTCTAGTTCTGCGGGATTCTTGGGTTGTCTTGAATGCACTGCTCTTTGAGCTCTATCCACAGATTTTTAATGATGTTTAGGTCGGGGGACTGTGAGGGCCATGGCAAAACCTTCAGCTTGTGCCTCTTGAGGTCGTCCATTGTGGATTTCGAGGTGTGTTTAGGTTCATTGTCCTGTTGTAGAAGCCATCTTCTCTTCATCTTCAGCTTTTTTTTTTACAGATGGTGTGATGTTTGTTTCTAAAATTGGCTAAAATTTAACTTCCTTCTACCAGTGAAATGTTCCCTATGCCACTGATTCCACAGGACTTGTGTCCAAAAAGTATCAGGCTTGTTTAGATGCTCCTTTGCAAACTTCTGATGCTAAATTTTGCCGTAACGACTCAGGAAAAGTTTTCTTCTGATAACTCTTCCGTGAAGGTCAGGTGTTGCTGCACAGTACAACAGTGCACCACCACTCCAGAGTCTGATGAATCTTCCTACAGGTCTTTTGCAGTCAAATGAGGGTTTTGATTTCCCTTTCTAGCAATCATATAAGTAGCTTTCTTGAAAAGTTTTCTTGGTCTTCCAGACCTCAACTTGACCTCCACAGTTCCTGTTAACTGCCATTTCTTAGTTACACTACAAACTGAGAACGCTGTGCTATCTAAGTTTACTCCTACTTTGTGGCCATCAGTTATTTCAGTTTTCAGAGTGCTAGGCAGCTGTTGAGAGGAGCCCATGGCTGCTGATTGTTGGGACAAGGTTTCAGGAGACAGAGTATTTATAAAGCTTTCCTAACATTGACTGTGCCCCTTTCCTTTTTTCACTCTAAAATTGAAACAAAAATAATACACCAAACTTGAAAAGCATGTTTCATCTTTAACCTCTTGGAGATCAGTTAATCTTCTACTCACTTAACTATTCACAGTAAAACTGATTTTCACCAGAGGTGCCCAAACTTTTGCATGCGACTGTACATATGATGTGCAACTGTCTGAAATATAAATATGGGAGCATGGTTACACAGCTCATACTGCCTTATACTGCTACTGATTTAATCCATGCTTACAGCATCTTAGCAGTGTTGTTCTGTCAGTTGTTCGGCACACCACTTCAGTCAAAACCAAATTATCTCAACTACTGAATGAATTGACAGAGAATAAGGTAGATACATGCTTTCCCCAGAGGATGAATCCAATGACTTTGGATATCCCCTGTCTTTCTCTCTAGCTCCACCAGCATTTTGACATTTATCATATTGACTGAACTATCTCATCAGCTATTAGATGGGAGCAATAAAATGAATGAGAATGTGGCCAAAACAGTTACTGCACTCAAATTCAAAATACTGCCGTGAGTGATGTCCGCCCCCCTTCCCCTACAGATTCGAGGTTGCTGGACAGCGGCACACTGGAGACTGATTTGTTTGCCCACAGGCGGCTGCCGTGGCAAGGCCTCGTCGCCGCGTCCTTGATCTTCGGTTTTCCAGCTGACCGTTCGAGCAAGTCCGGCTTCTCTGCTGATAACACTGCTGCCGGGATACAGCTGAGGAGGAGCCGGCTGCTAATGCTATGTACTGGGACACTGCTAACGCTGCTGCTAGGATACAGCTGAGGAGGAGCCAGCTGATAATGCTATGTACTGGGACACTGCTAACGCTGCTTGCCGTGCTGCTGTAGCTCAGTCGTAACTGTAACTGATGCTGAGACTCGACTGACTGCGTGACTGGTAGACGGCGGTGGGTGGCGCAACAGGCCAAAAAACAAATTCAAAACATAAACATGATTTGCAGACTGCAAAAAAACTTTTTAGATGCAAATATTCTGGCTGTACTATTGTAGTCGCTGAGATCAGTATGTTATATGAACATTATTCCTTAGTCTCTGTGACATGTTAGGATGATTTTATGCTTATTTGCTTTAGATTTCTTACATATAGCTCCTTTAATCCTTAACTTCTCATGCAGCAAAATCATCTCGTCATAATTTCACTTTGTACAGTATTACGGTTTATGACCGAATACCTGAAAAATTTATATCATTCACATCAGCCTCAACTGTACTGTATGTTCTGTGCCAAGTAGCAAATGTTTGCATCCTAACAATGTATGGTGGAACATATTAAACATGCTACCTTCTTAGCACTAGCATGTTAGCATTGTCATTGTAGCAGTCTTACAGAGCTGCCAGCATGTCTAAGGACTCTTGTTTATTAATGTCTTCCCACATGACAAAACAGAATGTGAAATATTAGTCAGGTCATTAGAATGGACAGTTTGATAACTACTGAGACATGCAGTGCAAATTATTCATTTATATTATTGTTATAGCTAAAATATGCCAGAATTTATAGAAACAATATTGAGTCTAAATGTTTTAGAAAAAATACATATAATAGAAGCACACATCAGAATAGTTTCAGTGATGGTTGGTATGCAGCATCACATGTCACTGAATGGAAATTGTTCAAACTGACAATTAAAATGTGTTTATTGCTGGAAGACAATAGGCATGATAGAACTGGTAAACTGGAATGCTCTTAATAAAATAATTAAAAATAAAATGAAATAATGATATACCTACTTCTTTTTCCGTTCATATACAGTATACCCACCTATCAACCAAAAAGCCACTGGAATATATAGGACAGTATACCCACTTCTTCTTGTGTAACCTATCTATCTACCTAAGGTAGAGCAGGTTAAAAAAGGGGGAAATTACACATGACTGAAGAATGTTTTTTTATTTCCTTTCTTAAACAGGCCTATAATTCACATTGATCTACTAGATGGGGAATCAGACAAAACATAACATCTAAAAGCTGGAAGTGATACAATAGCTGTTTTTTTTCTAGTTCCAATAGAAAGACGGGATTTGTAGTGTTACTGTTTATTGTTGCTTTGTTTCAGTCTGGTTAAATCAATGAAACAGGACTTTTACCCAGGAGGCTGCTGGGGCTGTGAAGTTTGATGAATTCAAATTTGACTGATTCAAAATTAACCTAAAACACACATTAAACATGGATTAATGGCAACAATTTCAAACCAAAGTACACACATTGGCTTTATAAAAACTTACAAGGTTCACAGACAAAACACTTGTCCTTTGCTTGACACATTTCCCTCACAAATACTACATGCTAACATTATTAGAACAAGCCTATCACATTTTACATCATGTAGATTAGTCAAGCAGTGAGCAGAGTTCTTCTCTACTCATAACAGCAACATATAACAAAGGTAACATTACAATGTTTGTCTCCATCTCAACAGACAAGGTTCACAGACAAAACAACTTATAATAGGCACGTTTTCCCCACAAATACAGCATGCTAATATTATTAGCATTAGCCTATGATTTTTTACATTGCATAAATTAGCCTAGTGACAGCAACTTAAAATGCTATTTTGTATGAGGGGTTTATCATCTTGGCGGCACGGTGGTGTGGTGGTTAGCACTCTCGCCTCACAGCAAGAGGGTTCCTGGTTCAATCCCGGATGTGGGAGCCCTTCTGTGTGGAGTTTGCATGTTGTCCCCGTGTCAGCGTGGGTTCTCTCCGGGCACTCCGGCTTCCTCCCACAGTCCAAAGACATGCAGATTGGGGATTACGTTAATTGATAACTCTATATTGTCTGTAGGTGTGAATGTGAGCGTGAATGGTTGTCTGTCTCTATGTGTCAGCCCTGTGATAGTCTGGCGACCTGTCCAGGGTGTACCCTGCCTCTCACCCGATGTCAGCTGGGATAGGCTCCAGCCCCCCCGCGACCCTCAAGAGGATGAAGCGGGTAGAAGATGGATGGATGGATAGATGGATGGTTTATTTGGATGGTTTATCGTCTTCACAATTTTTGAAAACTAAAGTGTCATATCTGTGAAATATAAGTAAATAAAAGCTGTGTTTCCTCCAAGGGGACATTGCACATTTTAGGTTTATTTTGAAACAAGACTGTATGGATTTAATGAGCAGACACTGCAAGTTTTCTTTGAACATGGAACTTTATTTTGAAAGACACTATGCATGTAAGGACTTGGAACTGACATGCTGTCCCTGAACTTCCAAAAGTGATGCCAGAGGGGTACCTAGGGTGCTAAAGTTTGACATGTAGGACCACTGACAAAGTGTTGGCATCTGACGAGTTGGCAGACAGAATGTGTTAGCCTGACATGTTGTCCTGCCAACAGAAGCATACGATCATGTGAATCATTTAGGAAGGCAATGAAAAATAATGAAATCATGTTTATTCTGTCATATACTGTATTGTCTTGTTTAGCAGAATGTCAAAGATCCTGTATGTTTCAGCTTTCTCTCTGAAACAAAGTGCCATTACACCATGATTCCACTACAACAGGCTTGATGTGAAATTGTTTTGTAGTGACAGGCATATATAACACTCACCTCCCTCTGTATCTGACACACCTGAGTGGCTCTCCCTAATCATGGCATGTCATGGAAAGGCAAACTGTAGCAAGCCAGATCAAAAGCACACAAGCAACTTTTACTCCCTCAAACTTTAAATTGAGCGTGAAAAAGCCTGGCTCGCTGGAGCAGATAGCATCAAGGCTGAGCAGTTTTCACTGCCCATGTCCCATTTAATGCTGCTCTCATCTCCCATATTTGTTTTTGCCTTGTTAAAGTAGCCATCTGTGAAGATAGGGGTCCTTGTAAAAGCGCACAGCAATATCTAATGATGTGGCCGTCTAAAGCAAGACACGCAATTTCATTTGTCTTGCTCTGGTTTTACATGACATGTAGTTTATATTCATATCAGTTGTTTAAACACATAGTAAGTAGATTTATGTCAGGAGATACTGGCTTGTGTTTGGTTTGGTGAATTGTTGGCATTCTGAGATGTAGTTCTTATTACTTAAGCATAAAACATTATTTGAGCTCTGCATTTGGGTCTGTTTAGTACTGTAAATACTGGGTCTGGGTCTTATGATGACAATACTTTTTGGTACAAACAAGACAGTTTTATCAGCTGTCTTGGAGCAGAATGACTACAATCACTGATCATAGACCTTTATTGTAGATCTGATGACTCTATAAAAACTAAAGGCCTTAGTACGCTTCAAACGAAGTGCCAGTCAGATCCTCTGACAGCATCTGAACCCACTACCCCCACATCTCTCCAATAACAGATCAAGGGTCGCATCTGAACACTGTCCTTGTGTGCAGAAGTGTAAAAAGAAAGGGGATATGAACTTTAACTCTCTCCATCTCTCTTTTTCATTTGACGCAAGAATGAACAGCCAGAGTGCAACACCATGAACGCTTTGGTGGGAAGACTGCCCAAATGTGTGTACCCAGTAGTGCAATTCATGTCAACACTACAAAGACACACAGAAGACATAGAATTCTTAGAAAAAGTTTTAGGACGCAGTGGGACGACTGCAGGCTTTCGGTCCTACCCATAAGTAAAGCCAAGTGGCACAGCCTTCAGACACTTATCACAGCCTTGTGTTGCATACTGAGCTGCCAAAGGAATTTTGTAGCTAGGCTTAAGCAGTCACTGCACAATAGTAAGTGGTTTTACAGTATGAAGCTGATTGATGCTGATCATGTGATAGTAGCTTGAAGGAGCACTATGGAAAATTTCAGACGTATGAGTTGTCTGGACACTGTTCTCAGCATCAAGATGGCTGAGTGCAGCTAGGGCTGCAACAAATGATTATTTTCATTGTCGATGAATTTGTCAAATTTCTCAAGTAATCTATTTGGTCTATAAAATGACAGAGAATGGTGGAAAATGCTCAAGATGAAGTCCTCAAATGTCTTGGTTTGTCCACAACCTCAAAATATTCAGTATACTGTCACATAGAAGTAAACACAAAATATTCACATTTTCAGAGTCCCTCCATTTAAACACGACAGACTGAAAATTTTGTTTATACCTTCCTGTTGCTAAACCAAAATCAGTGTGCTGCTAATAAAGATCTGAATCTAGTCTGAATCTAAGGGTATTATACAATGTGCTCCATGGTCATGACTGTTTGGTGTGTTTTTTATGGCTATGCGCTGTTTGTAGAACTGTATGTCTAATTTGTGTGTGAACTTCTTGGCACTGTCTGAGGACACTAAATTAATTTCAGTGTAAACTGACAAAGTTGTATTGTACTGTATGGTATGAAATCGTAGTGTATGGTATTGTACGGTATGGTATCGTTTCGTACCGTACCAACTCATCAAATACAGCAGCTTGTACAGTGTCCAAACACTTTAAACTATCACACTCTAGGTCCCCATTTAGTGTCAGTTTTGGACGTGTCAGTTTCCCAGGCAGTTTCTGATTGTTACATGCCACGGTGTCTCTCATTCAGTATTCATTCTCCACAATAAAAAAATGTCAGAAGGAACTAACAGCACCTGATTTTTTTTCCTATGGAGAGCAAGAAAGGCCCTGATGGCACTGAAGTCACAGAGCTCATGGGGTGTCCAAAAAGGAAAGGGTTCTTTCTCTGAGGAGCATGAATGTGCTGAGTAAATTCCAAACAATATAGTCATTAGTTATTGAGACACTTTGTCATGGACTAAAGTGTCAAGTGAAAATCTTGGCCTAATGGTGAGACAACACAAAACCTTTGGAGCTCACTGCAATTATTGGGACTGACCATGCTGAAGTCACATATGTTCAAAACTATGTTTATTGCTTTCAGTCATACTGTCAAGTGATCACGGGGTCCAAAGTGTTGAACCTATGGCTAGATCTCACCACCTTGCAGGGTAAAAACATTTCAGGAGTAACCTATAGTGCCTGTGTGCTTCTCTTCATGTGGTGAAATGGGTCAAAAGAAGACTTTTTATAAAAGCTTACTGTGTAATTTCACCATCAGTTGTTCAATCTGTTTGAGGTTGATGCAAATGTGTAATAGTTGAAATTCAATTTTTTTTTAAATCCACACCAAATGCCAACTTGCCAATCCTTACTGTGAAGCTGGAACAAAACTGTGCTCTATTCCTTCACCTGACCAAAAATTTTTTTTTTTGTTTTTTTCCCCAAAACCAACTCTGCCTCACACTTACAGACTGACACTACCAGTGTCTGAGCAGCTCCATTTGAACAATTCAGGGATGAACTACCTTGCTCAAGGGTACATCAGCCATAGGTACTTCTCTGATCGTTGCATAGAAATGCTTTTTCAGTCTCCCCTAATTAGATCCGTTTGGAGTGGTCAATCAAGGATACACCTCCATATTTTATTTGTGAATTAGATTACAAAGTAGCTCTTCCTGATTGTAACCGAGGTAACTAAAGCTGCGTAAAATTTCATGATGCAGAGTTGCAAAAAATGTAAACAGACTATAAACTTAAAATCAGGCTATAGGTGTAAATCATTGTCTTTTCTTTTATTTTGTTTTTTTGTAAAGTTTTGTAAAGTGTATTGATTTTGTAGGTCATGAACATACAAAGAACACATACAAAACACATGCTCCACCTTTAAATACAGTTAAAAAAATTAGAAAAAAGCCAGTGACAAAGGATTAACCTTAATCCTACCAACATATTTTACATACAGTAGCTACTGACTGGGGTCCCCAGGGACCCCAAGAATAAATTACTGTAGGGAACAACCATTATAGCAAAATGTTAACTTTTAATAATAGTGATAGCAACCTCAGTGTGCTTAATATCATATATGTTATAAAATTATAACAATGAAACATTCCGAGCAAAATGTAAATAAATTAATGGTTAAGAAAAAACAAAGAATATATTAAATTAAAAATAACTATAATTAGGTAATTCAAAAAGAAAGTAGGAAGAGGAACATAATGTTTTGTTACTGACGTCTTGAAGACACACTTGCACTAAAGGTCATCATTTAACTCTGGCTTCTCTTTATGTAGACCAGAAATGGCTGCCAGGATTCGTAGAATTTGCTGGATGAACAAAGTGTGCGCTTAATTTCTTCTAATATCATATAGTATCCCTGATCTGCTGCATATGAGAAGGAGGGATAGCATCTTTCCATTTTAGAAGGATCAAATGCCTAGCAAGGAGCGAACACAATGCTAAGAGGTCAGTAGGTTTGTTTTGCCTTCTTCTTCTTTGGGTGATGGACCTTATAGGTGACTGGGCCCATTTTGCGGGTGATGATGTATGGTCCTTGTCACTTTGCCAGGAGCTTGCTGTTGGAGGAAGGGAGAAGCAGCAGAACTTTCTGGCCAGGTTGGAACCCTCTTTGCCGAGCCTGTTGGTCATACCACGTCTTCTGGCTTTTCTGGGCCTCACGCAGGTTGACTTCTGACTCCTCTTGGTATCTTGCCAGCTGATCCCTCGTCTTAAGCACAAATTGCACCATCCCCCTGTCGCTTGGATTGGTAGAAGGGGCCTCCCAGCCCTTTCAGAGCAGATCCAGTGGTCCCTGTACATCCCAGCCATACAGCAGCTCAAAAGGGGAGAAACATGTTGAGGCCTGAGGAGCTTGTCGGTAGGCAAAGAGCAGGAATGGCAGCCAGTGGTCCCAGTCCTTGCCAGTGTTGTCCACAAACTTTTGGTTGAACCTTTCGACGGGGCCATCAGTCTGTGGTTGGTGTGGCGTGGAAAACAGTTGCACCAAAATACGTAGGACCGTGGGAGCAGTGATGGTGCACAGGGAGAAAGCTTCTGAGAAACAGGTGGCATAGTTGCACACGACCAAGATGTACTGGTGACCCCCGCTGCTTTTCACCAGTGGACCCACAATGTCCATAGCAATCCTGCAAAATGGAGTGGAGATGACAGGGAGTGGCTGCAAAAACGCTCTGTCAGACTTGCGGACAGTGCATGTTTTCTGACATGTGGGGCATGTGGCACAATATCTCTGAATGTGTACACGGAGGGCCAATAGTAATGTGAACTGATATGCAAGTAGGTTTTGTGGTGGCCAAGGTGTCTGGCCCATGGGAGTGTGTGTGCTAGGTGCATTACAAGTGTTCTATAATTTGCGGGAATTACAAGACGTCTGTGGTTATCATCAACTGCATACAACACATTCTTATCAACAATGAACCTAAGGTTCATACTGTCTCCTTATTTAGAATATTTTAAGGTTTTCTTATATTCAGACAGAACAGGATGTAAGGAGATGTGTTCTACCTGCTTGACACTCCAGTCTTCCTCAGAAGCATCATCCGACATGCTGCTGACATGTCATATATCAGCTGGTAGGCCTGACAGACCAATCAGCGTCTGTCAGGCCTACCCCGCCTCCCGCGACGTTGTTCGTTTTCTGGAGTAGGGAATCCCAGGTATGCGAGAGGGTGTATGCCCCCTCGTCCTGGTTGATGGTGCCGCTTGCCCGCTTCCTGATCTCAATTGCCTCTTTTATCCAACGTTTGAATGTATTGGTCTCTGATTTGATTATTTTGCTCCTGTCCCAGTCCATGATGTGGTTATTTCTTCTGCAGTGATCTGTGATGGCTGATTTGAGGTTTTCCTGTTGAGATCAGGAAGCGGGCAAGCGGCACTATCAACCGGGACGAGGGGTTGTACACCCTCTCGCATACCTGGGATTCCCTACTCCAGAAAACGAACAATGAAGCGGGAGGCGGGGTTGGCCTGACAGACTCTAATTGGTCTGTCAGGCCTACCAGCTGATATATGACACGTCAGCAGCACGTCGGATGATGCTTCTGAGGAAGACTGGAGTGTCAAGCAGGTAAAACACATCTCCTTACATCCTGTTCTGTCTGAATATAAGAAAACCTTAAAATATTCAACAATAAACCTTTCCTTCCCCACACAATTCCCCTCTTTTTTGCCTACCACCTTACTAAAAAGGGGTTTCAGAGTTTCATCCTCCCTCTGTAGCACAGAAATGTTATAAGGCACCTCTCACATTTTGTTGGACAGCACACTCTCAGATTGTGTTAGTCTTAGCTGCTTCTCAAAGCAGTGTTGGCGATGAGATTTTTTTGGCCCCTTTGCGCCACCCTCACACAGACTACTGTCAAGGTCTGGGAGTGGTTGGACACCAGCTTGCACCTGGGCTCAAGTAATCACAGGACAAGAGACATTCACCCCCTCATTTTCCCTAGAGTCTGTTCCCACTGGCAGTTCTTTTTAATGTAGCAAGTCCATGAGTACAGATAAGTCCCAACCCAAGATGGCATCTACGGGTAAGTTGGCCACCACCCCAACAGTTACAGTTCAGTCAGCTTTGGGAAAAGGATGATTATCCCCATGAACACACAAAATGTCTGCTTGCCTGCTGTAATCCACACTGCCAACTGGCACCAGGCTTTGCTTGACCAGAGACATGAAACTACCAGTATCCAGCAGGGCAGTAACCTGCTGGCCATTGATTGCACAGTTTTATAGCGCTGAACTCTTACTTCCTTATCACCAGTGGGCCCCACCTCAGGTCGGGGTGCATACCACGCACCCATGACCTTAGCTTTATGTATGGGACACACAGAAGCTTTGTGACCTGGCTGCTGGCAATAAAAATAAACAAGGTCCTTACCGGATGCTTGTTGGTTTGGGACAGTGCTTCAGGTACCTGGAAGCTCCTGGTTGTTGTCTCTCTTTGTCGGCCTGGACTGGGGTGGTTGAAGTCCTGGTTGGTTTGCTGCATTGGTGAAGCGCGTAGCTGGTCCTCCTTTGCAAGCGTTGAGATACTGTACAGCCAGCTTGGCAGCCCCCGATCCCTCCATTGGCTCATACTCTTTCACCCAGGTCCTCACCTCAAAGGGGAGTACTTGCAGTAGTTGTTCCAAGATGATAGTCTCACTGATCTCCCCCTTGGTGTGCTGCTCTGGTTGAATCCAATACTGATAGAGGCCCTTAAGGTGGTGGTAGGTAGCAGTATGATACGCAGACAGATGGCGTCAGTTAATAACGTGGTGGACAGCACCTGTTGCAGCAACACATTCCACTCTGACCTCGTCACATATTGACATTTGGTCATTGACTTTCCACATCAAGATATGACGTGCAAGGTACCCTGGGTGCATTGGATGTTGATGTTCTGGGACCCCATGTCAACTTCAGGCTGTTACATGCATTGTCTGTTTTTCAAAATACACTTCCGTTTTCATAAGAAATAAGTCAGTGGTTGTTGGTCCCATCCGCCACCTCTCCTTTCCGCCCTACTTAGACTTCGGCTGCCGTAACTTTCGTTGTTGTCCTGCCACATTTTACCCTGATGTCACTGGGTGCTGTTAAACAATAACAGAGACCGGCCATGTATAATGCTGACATAAAGGGCAGCTTTTTTCATCTAGAGCTGGAAGTCACTGCCTAGTGACTGCTGGTTGTGGCAGTACGATACGCTGCTGGATGGGGTCTATTTAATATGCTACCAGTAAGAAAGTAATATAAGGAGCTGGACAGTCCCTATAGTGCACTCGTTAGGGGTGGTGGATGGGTCCAACAAACCCTGGACTTTTTCATATATTGACATTTAGGTCCACTGACAAAGCGAGGGTATTTGATGAGTTGGGATGAGAACAGGTTACAATATCAAACTACAAAATCTGTCCAGAACAGACATTAACACTTGGCAATGTACTCAAAACAGCTTCTGTGGTAATTCCCACTACAATAAGTGTCACAGTCTGCTTCTCTCCCTCACCTTCTCCTGGTAAATTTCCATTCACCTGCACCCTGCAAGGCAGCCACGCCCCACTCATCAAGACAACTCCTCTCACCTGCCTCCACAGCTGGAGCTCATCAGCCAATCAGTCTGGTATAAAAGCCTCTCCAGCACACCAGATTGTGCCAGATTGTACTTCAAACTCAATGCGAGACATTCCAGCACTCACCTTGGCTTGATTCCCCAGTACCTGCCCTGCTTGTTCCTGACCTGCTTCCATCGTCTCTGTCCTGGTAATTACCTCAGCCTTCTGTCTGTGACACTAATTCCCGCCTGCCCCCTTCCTGGTTCCCGTCTGCTTGGCTCTGTGGCTGCATGGTGCAACACCAGTCCTGCATCCCTCAGTTCTCCTCGTTCTGCTAGCTACGTCTGACTTCACCCACTATCAGCCTCACGAGAGACCCCCCCTCCACTAATGGTACAGTCCACATCTCTCAGACCGTTTTCAAGCATTGCCTGCCTGCTCTTGCCACGTTCACTCCACTGGAACTGCAATCAAGCTAAACCCAAAGACCCCAGAACTGTTGAATATCTGTGTTAGCAATAAAGCTTATTACCAACTGTCTGCCTGCCTCAGTGTGCTGCATTTGGGTACAATCACACCCCGTGACAGTACAATCTGGCCAGATATGTACCCAGCGCACCCTCCCCCATCGTGGAGCCACCGCAGAGGGATCCAATCATTCATGGACCCATTGGCAGACCTTCATGAGGTGACATTTAATTTTATGTGTTTAAAAAATGACTGGAGATATGCCACAAGTAACTATGACAGAGAGACAGCCTTATCATCAGCACGCCAGGAGGTTTCCTTGAGGCCTGGGCCTGGGCAGTTGGATTAAGGACTTTGTGAGCACCCCTGATTCTCAGCCTGGACATGAGTCAGTTAGGCTGGGGGTTGTTAGCATGCAGCCTTCACAACCTGAGCAGACCCCAGCTGTCAACCCTTTCTTGGGAACCCGCCTGGCCCTGGGAGGTTCTCGGAGGCTCAACCAGTCTACCAGCCTGTCCTGCCAGCAACCAGACCAAGCCTCAGTCCCAGTTACCCAGCATCCAGCAAGTCCCTCAATCTGTTGTCCTGGCTGACGGCACTCCTGTTCCGGCGTCGGGGATCCCAGCAGATGTCACTACTGTTCCGGCGTCGGGAGTCTCGGCGGGCGCCACTCCTGTTCCAGCGTCAGGGGTCTTGACAGATGTCACTCCTGTTCTGGCGCTGGGGATTCTGGCAGACGTCACTGCTGTTCAGGCGTAGGGGGTCCTGGCAGACGTCACTCCTGTTCTGGCATCGGGTATCCTGGCTGATGCCACTCCTGTTCCGGCGTCGATGTCCCGACAGACGTCACTACTGTTCCAGGGTTGAGGGTCCCAGCAGATGCAAATCCTGTTTCTGCTTTGGCAGGCTGGCCCCCACCTGCTCCTCGAGTCCACTCGATGGTCCGGCCACCACCTGCTCCTCCAGCCCACTGGCAGTCCGGCCGCTACCTGCTCCTCCAGCCCACTCGGCAGTCCGGCCGACACCTGCTCCTCCAGTCCAGTCAGTGATCCGGCCGACCCCTGCACCCAGAGTCCAGTCAGCGGTCTGGCTGGCCCCTGCACCCAAAGTCCAGTCGGTGGTCCGGCCGACCCTCGCACCCAGAGTCCAGTTGGTGGCCCTGCCGACTCCTGCACCCAGAGTCCAGTTGGCAGCCCACCAGACAACCAGCCCTTCTGAGCTGCAGCACTCTCAAGACCCTGTCTGTGCCAGGCTGCAGCGCGCTCAGGTTCCTTTCTGTGCTGGGTTGCAGCGCTCTCAAGTCCCTGGTCGTGCTGAGCTGCAGCACTCCCAAGTTCCTATCTATTCTGTGCTTCAGCACTCTCAAGATCCTAAACCTGTGTCACTAAAGCACTCTCAAGTCGCTGTTCATGCAGAGCTGCAGCACTCTCAAGTTCCTGTTCCTGTGTCACTGCAGCAACCTCAAGTTCCTGTTCATGCTGAGCTACAGCGCTCCCAAGTTCCTGTTTATGCTGAGCTCCAGCGCTCCCAAGTTCCTGTCCATGCAGAGCTGCAGCACTCCAAAGTTTCTGTTTGTACTGTGCTGGGACAGCCACAAGTTTCTGAGCTGCTTCCGCCCCCCCCCCCCCCCCATCGATCCTGCTGGGCTGCAGCATCCTGCTGGGCCGTGGCAGCCTCAAGTCCCCGTTCCGACTGGGCCGCAGCAGCCTCCTGGCAGCCCCCCCAGATCTGCTCTGCCTGTCATGTCAGCCTCCCAGCCAGCCCCCACATCTGCTTTGCCTGTCGTGTCAGCCTCCCGGCCGGCCTCCCAATCTGCTCCACCTGTCTAGTCGGCCTCCCAGCCGGCCCCCACATCTGCTCTGCCTGTCACGTTGGCCTCCTTGCCAGCCTCCAGATCTGCTCCTCCTGTCACATTGGCCTCCTGACCAGCCTCTAGATCTGCTCCACCTGTCATGTCAGCCTCCCGGCCGTTCCCCGGATCTGCTCTGCCTGTCACGTTGGCCTCCCGGACGGCCTCCGTATCTGCTCCTCCTGTCACCGTGGCCTCCTGACCGGCCTCCAGATCTACTATGCCTGTCAGGTCAACCTGCTGCCCCATCTGCTCTGCCTCCTGGCCACCCTCAAGATCTGCTCTGCCCTTATGCTCTGCATCCTGGTCGCCCTTCAGATCGCTCCAGCATCCAGATCATTCTCCTCTGTGGTTCTGCTCAGATGTCCAGGCTTCAGTCTGTCCGCCCGAGGTTCTCTGCTCCGCCCCTGTCCAGCCCCCTGGGCCATCTGCCATAGGTCCCCTGCTCCACCCTTGTTCAGTTACCAGACCAACATTTGATCAAGATTTATCTGTGTTAGCAATAAAGCTTATTAACAACTGTCTGCCGAGTGTCACCAGGAGCACGTTTGGCCATGATTACACACACAAGGTGAAAACAATACCAGCCATTGGGATGATGTTACAATAACATTGTAAATACTGATGCATCAGTGTGTCTGCAGCATGTTCTTGTTGCAGCTGCTTGAGGTGGAACTATATTCATCCCCTGCCCAAAGTTTTATACTTTATATGTGATGACAACTGAGCCAGTCCTCATGGCTGAGAGAGGCTGTGGGATATGGAAAAGGGATTCAGGAAAGTCTAGTATGGACCTTGAGTGTAGAATATTGTATTACAAATTACGTGTTCCCACAATAAAGAATAAACACTTGTGGAAATTTGTAGCAGTACTTTGCGCTCCATTTTGCAACTAAATGTGATATTTTAAGCTACCACATTTCACTTCAATGGTTATCTGAAAAACTGAACCCAATAGAAAATAAAACAAAAAAGTCTTTGACGGTGCTACTTAACCTAGAATGACAAGCCCTTCTTTTTAATTGGAGTCAGTGTTTTGGCCTAGTTGCTGTTATGCCCCAAGCGTAATGTGGGCACTTATCTGAAGTACTGTATGTAAACACATGCCAATAAACTAATTAATTAATAGACTCTAGATGAAGCATGTGTCATAAACCAGACTGAATTTGACAGCTTTTGATTCTGTAGCAAACTTAAAACCAATTAAAAAGTGCATAATTAGGACATGCTGCAGCATTGCAACCAAAGTGATTTCTCCTCTTTTTTTATTTCTTTGTTGAGAAGATCCTGTTTGGCAAGCCTGTAAAATTGAAGTCATGTTGTTTTAATGAGCGCTGCTGCCTTTGCATACCCATGAGCCTTCCTAATTGGCAGGATGACCTGAAATGCACACCTGTAGGGCGCGAGGGGTCACAGCAAAAAGAAAGAAGCCGGCTGGACGTCCACCTCAGCTGCACACGTCAGCTCTGGCAGGTCACAGTGGAGGTGCGCTGGGTGGAATTAGCTCTGAAGGTGAGCCTGGACTTTTGAGCTGCCTCTTTGCAAATTAGCCAAAGGTCTCCACACCTCCGGGACAACAAGCATCATGTTCTGTAGAAAGGCTCTCACCTTTGTCAACAACGTGTGACATTATGAACAACAATGTGGCATTATGAACATTCAGTGGCTGTATAATGGGGACATTTATAATAACCAGGCTGCAGGATCTGACAAACATTGTGGTGTGCCAGAGGCATGTGCATTAGCAAATTAGAGGGTGAGTGGATTTTCAGTCCCATCCCAATCCCATCCCGTCCCAATCCCATGAAAAAGAAAAAAAAAATTCTGTCCCGTCCCAATCCCACAAGAATGACTCCTGTCCCATCCCGCTCCTGTGTTGTGTTTCAGTTACAGTAAAAAAAAAAAAAAAAAAAAAAAATACAGTACATGGATCACACAATGCCTACCGTAGTTGAATATAAACCCAAATATGACATCTGATGTTGTGTTTTTTGATGTTTATTGCCTAATTATTTTTACATTCACTCCACCTTGAAGCTGTTCAGAATGATAAACACATTTGATTTCTGATGTGGTTGCAGCCAGCCACCTGACAGGAGAGAATAAAAATGAATAAAACAAGACAACCGATCGACCAGCTTTATATTAAAAATAAGGAAATGGCATTTATTCATCGTGGAGCTGCATATTTGTATATAAAAACTTGACTATTGTCATTATGATTTCCAGTCCCGCCCGCTCCCGTTGGCTTTTTTCCCCATCCCATCCCAATTGCATGACGAATAGTGAAACTGATTCCCGTGGGAATCCCATGGGAATCACGTGACCCATGGGACTCCCGAAAAAATGGCAGCCTCTATTGCAATCTGATGACTAATGATGATGTGTTTAACGTTTATAGTGGCAGTATGATGTTCAATGGTCTGATGCCGGTTAAGGAACTAAATTAGATCACTATATGTGAGACAAGATAACAGTGTGCTCAAAACATATTCAGGGCTTCAGCTTGAACAGATGACAGGCAGGCAGGTAGGAACAGGACAGAAGGGCTAGCTCTCAACAGCAATACAGGCAGGATTGAAGATCTGGAGCCTGTTTTGCAAAAGCGATTTGCTTGCACTACTGACTCGCAGATCGCAATCAATGCCATCATCCCGTTTCACAAATGTTTGCTGCAGATACATTTGGAAGCCCTTCAGTCCTCTGGTGTCACACAAGTATGGTATTTCTTTTGATTAAGTGAGTCCATCAATTTCAACATGTCATCCCAAGTCGTCACATATTGCCACTTTGTCAGTGGACTTTCATTTTTACATATTGTCATGGAATAAAGAGACCCAGAACACATACGACTGGACATTTGAGGGTTTAACCATAAGAAGCCAAACAATTGATACAGCATGACAATTTACAGTGTCTGACAAACAAGTATTATCGGTTCACAATATGTGACATACCTACAAGCCTTCAAACACATTAAGAGGGGCTTTCCATTATATAAACTGCAGCTTCCTGTTATTCAGATAACCTGATCTGAGAATCCGTTAGCACATACACAGATTTGGTTGGGGTCAAGTCAGGTCACCTGCACTACAATATTATGCACTAGGTGTCCTTCTGCATCTGCTGTTTATGTTCTGGGACAGCGCAACCAACATCAGAACATCAACAAAAGCATGTGCTTATGTTTAAAAAACCCCATCATGGTTTGGCGCTATATTCATATGGGAAGCGAATGGATGAAAATCCAGGGTTTGGTGGACCCATCCACAATAGGGACATTTTTTTTCTACAACTACAATTCATTTCTACACACTTACAAACTGTCATTTCTCCAGCAGTGTTTGACAGGTTTAAGGGCTGATTTACGAGCACACACTTACTGATCATCATTTGAAAAGCTCAACATCTCTATTTATGATCTCAAAAACGTTGACACCACAAATAACTAATCTGAGACAACTAGGATTTGTACCCAGGGTCATTGTAAACTCTGACTTTTCAGTCTCACTATTAAGAAGCAGAAAAATAAATTAAAGCCTGAATTATTTCTTAATCTGCAGCATGTTTGGAGGTCATGGAGGTTTAAACTTGTGTCTTCTCACAGAGTCGGTGGTTAAAACTAAATTTTCATCTCTGTCAGAGAAAACTGATCTGAGTTCAGACTGTTTATTTACAGCACAGCTATGGTGGCCGGCGGCTGCTTGCTCCACTGCTAACAAGCTCACTGCTCACTGCTAACAGCCACCACTGCAACTATCAAACTCCACAGATATATTCAGCAGCTCTACCATCCACAGTGTCAGACACACGGCTGATTATTTACTGCTGAATTACAGCTCACAGCTCGCATCAACGGCTGACGCTGCTCCAGTGTGAGTGTTTTTGCTGGCTAGTGAAACATCCTAGCACAGACTATTTGCTGCAGTTTACCAGCCTGTCACTCATGTGACATTTGAAGTTTATTCCAAGCACAGCCGTTCTCTGATTTCAATGTCCAGTAGTCCACCACAAACATTTTCATCACGTCTCATCTCATCAATGAAAATCAAACATAGATTTCTTCTTAATTTCTATTATCAAGAGCTATTTTTAGTTTGTCATCATTTTGCTTTCATCGTGGAAAAAAGGTTGTTGATGAAAATTTTTTGTCATAGTTTTCATCAACAAAATTACCCCTGAATGCAATGTAACAATGTAAAGGACCTAAGTGCATCTAGCAAAAAAGAAGTCAGCATTGACTTTTGGTGTCACACGGTCTCCAAGTTGAAAGTCTGTTGTTGTTTACCCACCCACCACCACGGCCTCCTCCCTATGCAGACTCTCTTGCTCTTTATGCTACAGCCCACTGTTTGACATTGTTAGACCAGGGAATTCGTGTGTCCACCTTGAGGTATGATCCTTATTGACTTTCCATTGGTACCGTTTTCATTCAATACTGCCACCACCACATACTGCAGTGTTAAGAGGTCATGGTCATTTCATGTATTTCTGTAAGACCAGGCTGCTAGTGAAACAGGGATATAAAATCTGTTCTTTTTACCTGTCTAAATGAAGGCTGTATATGTTGATTTAATGAAATAGATATAAACAAAACATACATTAAACTGCATAATGGGAGAAAGAGAGTTCCTGGACTAGAATATAAAGAAATTCAAATTTCACATTTTGCTCACATTCAGAGTATCAGAAGTGTGCAGAATGAAAGCGTGTTGGTCACCACACGCTGAGTGGCTCATAGGAGCACTATTGATCCCAGGCTTTGAAGCATTGTCTGTCACATAGGGCAGACAGGAGAGCGCAGGAAGTGAAGCGATCACTCCTCCACCTCCTCCTGCAGGTCCAAAGTCTTCCATTATTTCAATCAGGCCAGCCTTCAAAGAGTGTCCCATTCCCTGTTCCCCGGAGCAGTGCCCTGCATAGGTGAGGCAGACAAGTGAAGTGGTAAATGTGTTCATTTGTAGGCGGAACCTCATTTTATCGACTTTTTCGAGGCTGGCTGATAGATGTTGCACGGGGCAAGCTGAGCAGGGAGAGTCACTTAACCAAAGGGCATCTGTCAACCCCAAAAATGGGTTCACGCATTCCCAGCCACAGCTGATGAATCTTTTAATAAGAAATGTCTTATTAAGAAAAAAGTCTCACATGTGGCTTCTTACTCTTTAGGTCAGTGTGAAAAACTTTGAAACAACTTAGACAATGTCTGGCCTAGAGATGAAGAAAATTCTTAAACTATGTTTTCTATAGTTTAACGGCACACTGAGAACAAAATTTCCGAAGATCATAATTAATATTTGAAGATTTTACCACACCAAATGAAGCCCAGTAGCTCAGACTTTTTTCAATTCAACCTGGTATGGAATGAACCTATACTTTAAGACATGTAATCTGTACAGAAATAGAAATGTAAAGATGAAAATTTGTGTTTTTTGTGGAGGAACATTCTGGAACAATGTCTTGGTGAATAACAGCCTGGTGCAATGACTGGGCACAGCTTCCTAAAGTCTTGTCGTCATAGTGAGGTTATCAGGTTTAGTACCATTGCCCCATACAGCAACCAAAACTTGTGCTCACTGAACCTATCTGACAAGCCACTCTATAGCCAGATACACTGCGCAGAAATGCAGGATGGATGGATACACTGTTAAGAAGGAGTTTCAGCAGTTGTTGTTTGACAATATGACCTCAAAGCCTTTGCATAACGAATCTGCGTTTTTTTGTATGCCTTGTTTTTTAATTCATCATCTGATAAAAATGGGGAACTGCCCATTGGTCCGACAGCCCATTGGTCTGACATCCCATTGTTCCAACCATATTAAACCCATTGTTCCGAAGTCTGTTCCGAAATCATCATGATGCCCTGTGGTTAAGGTCTGGTTAGGTTTAGGCACAAAAACCACTTGGTTAGGGTCAGGAAAAGATCATGGTGTGGGTTAAAATGAAAAAGAAAGTGGCAAACACATAAGCCATGAGCCTGCTTTGCCTCAAGTCTTTCCCAGCTGACCCAGAGCCGGTCACGGCACACCATCAACGTAGAAATACGCCTGCCAGGAGCCGTTCAACACCGCGGAGAGCTCCTCACACAACCTGGACCAGAGCTAATAACAGGATTTTATGGTGTTTCACTCTCTCCTCTCTATGACACT
Organism: Epinephelus fuscoguttatus; assembly: GCF_011397635.1. Classification (NCBI taxonomy): domain Eukaryota; kingdom Metazoa; phylum Chordata; class Actinopteri; order Perciformes; family Serranidae; genus Epinephelus; species Epinephelus fuscoguttatus. The sequence continues at coordinate 37,857,241 of NC_064765.1, read as the reverse complement.
TGTATCTCGACCAGTAGCCTACTTTTGTTGCGTTGCTGATCCTCTATGATACACAAATACAGTATAGCCTAGTATAATCACATATCTAATGTCTAATGACTAATGAGAGGTCAGAACAATGAGAGGTCGGAACAATGCTACGGCACCATAAAAATGGTTATGCACAGAAACCTGAGGTGCTGAGCTGTCCTCCCTCTCTGTCTCCACACTGTCTCTCTCTCTCTTTCTCTCTCTCTCTCTCTCTCTCTCTCTCTCTCTCTCTCTCTCTCTCTCTGTCTCTCTCTCTCTCTGTCTGTCTGTGCGCAGTCCCAACCGACCTCCCAACTGACCTCATCGCATATCGATGTTTGTTCGTGGACTTTCCATGTCTTCAGCCTGTTTCACGCATCGTCTGTTTTCAAAAAACACCTCTGTTATTACAAGAAATGTATAGTTTGCATACAGTGTCTCTCAAAATAAATGCATTTACGTCGGCACAACACCTCAAATTGATGTTTTTTTTCCTTCAACAACAAACGCCCATGGTTACGTTTAGCCAACACACGTATGTGGTTGGGTTTAGGCAACAAAAGCATGTGGTTGGATTTTGGAAAAAAGAACAGGGTTTGGCTTTACAGTCTTACAGAAGGCGAACACTGGCATCCTGGGTGAAAGTCAATGGTTGTTCTACTCAAACTTTCACCCCCTTAACTTACGTTGTTGCCTGGCCACGTTTCCCCCTGACGCCGTTGGTGACTGGCCGGGAATCATGAAAAGACGGCTTTATTCGTTGGTGTGTCACTGACGATTTGATGATCATTTGATCACCCACCTGACTATTTCTATCTGACCTGTTGAAAGTAAGCTATCTGAGTTATGAAATAATGCAATGCACCCTGTTCCTCTCTCTTGCAGCACATATGTCATGCAGGTTATGCCACATTTTCTTTTCTGACTTCTCGGTCAAATATCTGTCTCAAGGCTTTTGACGAATGCGAGAAAATCGGACTCATTCCAATAAACTGGGTGAAGAACAGAAGTTTCAGAGTCAGTGTGTAAATATGATTGAAACAATGTGAGGGTGTATTATTTTTTAAACATGCAACAATTTCTAATAAAAAATTGTGTGCAAAGGCCTGGTCATGCATCATGTACAATTGATTTACTGTTGGTGGATAAATAACAGAGCTATGTTGCTAATATGAGATTTCACAGGGCAGTGTGCAACTAATGAGTTCATGAGATAATGACACACCAATACACTTTCTGCTTCATGTATTGACTGACCTTTATGTACTATATTTATGTGCAGTATGTAATAACATAGAGGACATACTGCATTTACACATTATGGATTGGATTACCAAAGAAAGATGTGGTCGTCCTGAAGTTGCCAAAAGTTACTGAAGGTTGTTCACTACCATTATCCTGAGGTTGTCTACGATAATTCATTACAGAGGACTTATCATCCTGCTGCCTTCTTATTAAAACTCCTTATTATTTCTACCTATTTCTACCTACCTATTTCATTAAAATGTGACATGCATTTGGCCAGACCATTACATCTGGATTTATGAATCAATAAGACAGTGTAAATGTGTATAATTACATTCTTAAGAGGAATAAAAAAGGACAGAATCTCTACTGCAATGTTCAAGGCAAGGGGCACATGATTGAAGAAGCACCAAGCTAGTGCCAGCAAACTTGTTCACTGGCTCTGATTATCCTCTTACAGTATGAGTAACATGAGTGCTTCAAAGCCCCAGTGTGCTTCAAACAAAGTGCTTGTGTGATCATCTAACAGCAACAGGGGGACTGCATCCAGCAATTTCTATCTATTCGAAACAGACAAACCGACATTTACACCCACCTCATGCTTTGATTGGCCGTGTGTGTGGAGGTTTTCTCTCCAACTCTCTTTTTCATTCTTCAAACATGTACTTCTGTTGCGTTCTGTGTGTACAATGAAGTGAAACAGTATGAATGCCTCCAAAAAGGAGCCTGCCCAAAAGTGTGCATGGTTAACCCCATCTGTACCAATCGTCAGCTCATTCCTCGCTGTGATGGCACGCTTTTTGTTCTGTGTTTAAGTGTGTCCATTTTAAACTAGTGTAAACAATTTTTGCTTGTAGACACAGGTGGAAGACACACTGGGCGTACTGAAACCTTTACTAGCAAGGCTGTTGGAACTAGCTTACCCTAACCCCAAGCTGCTTAACCTAACTCCCCCAAATGCCTGGAGTAAAAAATAGAATGTAAATGGGCCATCACACTATGACAAACTCAAATCATAACATTTTAAAACTGCAAAACGTTGTGCATGTTTGACCCATCAACTTAGCCCTTTAAAGACAGACCTCCTGCAGACATCTGCGAGACTTCATTGTTTCTTCAAGCTTCTGTCTTCCCCATTATCACGACATGACCTTACGGTACCTTCACTAATGTGCTATGCAAACATGGTATTTCGCTGTGATTACGCTGGTATTCCCCCATAATGGCTGCCGGTGATCACTGTTTACATAATCCTGTATATCAATCTAAAATAAAAACAATAGAAAGAACACACATTCTGTTAGATAGAGCACTTAGCCATAGCAGAAAGCTTTGGCTTCTGTCTTTCTTATCATCATGTCTTTACCTTATGTTACCTTACCTTACGTGCAGTGTAGAAGTAGTTTTTTTTTGCCATAATTACACCAGAATTTCCTTGGGAATTTTCCCTTAATGGCTGTGGGAGAGCTTTGTTTGCATAATCCTGTAATTAAAACTATAATAGCTAGAGCATTCATTCTTTCTACAGCAGAAATTTAAGGCCCCTGCCTTTCGTATCATCATGTTGTATGCGCATAATGATGTCACTGAGCAATATTAGGTGTGGTGCAAAACTTTGCAGTGGTGCCAAAGGAACAAATGATGAATCCATCACAATGACTTTGTACTCTCTCATAATAAAGAGCATATCTCAAAAATTAAATAATGTACACTGTTCAAATAACTCAAAGAGTATTGAGAAACATTTTATGTTTCTACATTTGCAATTTCTTTTGGGATCAATGTGTTTTAGCTTTTTATTTTGTAAAATCTGATGAAAAACATGTCCAATTTTTTTTTTTTTTTTTTTCACGACACAATTCCAATACTTTTTAAATGGGGCTAGAATAGAGCCTGAGATGGATCAGCGGTTTGGTGCGGCGTTGGCAGTGATACAGGCGCTGTGCCAGACCGCCATGGTGCAGAGGAAACTGAGCTGGAAGATAAAGCTTTTGATTCACTGGTTCATCTACATCCCAACTCACCTATGGTCATGAGCTCTGGGTAGTGACCGAGAGAACGAGATCGCAGATACAAGCGGCTAAAATGAGTTTCGTCTGTGGGGTGGCTGGGCTCAGCCTTAAAGACAGTATAAGGAGCTTGGACATCAGGAGGGAGGTTGGAATACAGCTAATGCTCCTTCGCGCCGAAAGGGGTCAGTTGAGGTAGTTTGGGCATCTGATTAGGATGCCCCCTGGGTGCCTCCTGTTAGAGGTGTTCCGGGCACGTTCCACTGGTAGGAGGCCCCAGGGTAGACCCAGAACATGCTGGAGGGATATAGCTCATCTGGCCTGGGAACGCCTCTGGGTACCCAAGGAGGAGCTGGACGTCTGGGGTTGCTGGCCTGCTGCCCCTGCGACCCAGCCCCGGGTGAAAATGGATGGACAATTCCAATACTATTAATTATTACAGTTTGTTTATTTAAAAAACTTTTTGGCCTATGTTGTAAAAAATTTAGGGATATGAGGCATTTGATGATACTCCAAGAGATGTCACTTTACAATAAGGAAAAACACTACTGTAGGATTAACAGACCATTTCTATTGCAGAGTTGAAAGAGTAAAAATTTGTAATAATAGCCATAACTGTTAGTAATCAGTGACATTTCCAGAGTGAAGCTGACTTAAAGCCAGCAGTATCCTATTAGTAAAATCCAGGGTGAGACAGTGACCTGTGGACACATCATAAAATGACAATGAGAGACAAGCTTCTGTCTTATCTCTGTTCACCCAGATACTCTTTTCTTAGCGAATAATGCAATTAACATTTAGCTGAAGCTTTTGTGAAAGCCATTTAGAGCACCACGCTACTTTTCATTTTTTCTCTGAATTACTATTCAAGTAAAATTATTAATTTGCTTTCTAGCACAGGAGGTTTGACGTATGTGAGGCTGTAAATTGGACCACAGGAGCGGTGGCCTTGCTGGCTGTCATACCCAGTAGATGTAGTCATAATGTAATCTCAGGCAAGCAGCAGCAGAAATGGACCTGTCACAGCTCTGACGAGCTAACTGTAGGCAGAGACAGGTACAGTTGAGTCAGGACATTAAGCTTCAGCCTCGAATTCAGATTAAATCTGCATCCTGTATGGTGTATATTGAGATGTCAATCATGTTGTCCACCGTACCGCCTCATACATTACTACAATATTTTCTTAATTAAAAGAATGTTTATGACAACTGGAATCCAAATGTCACGAGCAGCCTGGCCTGTGTTGGCATGTTTGCTAATAGAGTGCTTTCTAATTATATTTACAGTGGATATGTCTCTGTATATATATGCATCACAATAGAAAAGCTTCTCAAAGGCTTTGCGCTGTACATTGTGTAATAAAGAAATGGTTTTGTAAAGCACTCCCAGGTACTGGTTTGTTATCAGTTGCACTAGAGCAATATACTGTATCTCAACAATTATTGCACCATTGCTGTCACTGTAATTCTGTGGAGAATCATGCTCCCCAGAGGATAAATTGTAATAATTTTATTTACCTCCTGAACTCATCAGTAGCACCACCAGCAGATCTTTTTCTTTTACTGATGCAATTATGATCAAGACTAAGAATCTATATCCACACCTGCAGTTCATTTCAAAGCATAGTGGTGATGTCAGCTAAATGTGAAGCATACTAACAGTGACAATAACTTTTTCAACACTCACCATCTTAGTCTAGCACATTAACATGCTGTTTTATACTAAACACATTTAGTCGTGAACCAAAATGTTGGACAAAAGGAAATTTCAACCTGACGATGGCGCTGGATGAAAAGCTAAGGGATCACAAAATTCACAAAGATACATTCTCTGGGGAACGTGACCAAATTTATGTCGTTACTGGCAGCGTTTTAAACTGACACTATCCAGTGGTGAATCATACAGACCAGCCACATGATGCTGCCCATCCGCATATCACGGGACAGGTGCTTTCCGGCTGACCAGCAGCATATCACACCACTGCGAAAGGTTCCATCCTGTTACAAACTGATGATGCCCAGTGGTGTATCATACCACTGCAGAAGGTGACTTTTTTAAAAGTTTTATATACTTTATTAATCCCCCTGAGGGGAAATTCAGTTTTACACTCTTTTTGTCATTAACACACAGGTCCGAAAGACACACACGCACAAACAGGACCTATACATGCACAAAGTGGAAAGATGTCAGAGTGAGGGGGCTGCCTTGAGTCAGCCCGAGCAGTTGGGGTGTTTGGTGCCTTGCTCAAGGACACCTCAGCAGTGCCCAGGAGGTGAACTGGCACCTCTCCAGCCACGAGTCTACACTCCATATTTGGTCCGGACTTGAACCAGCGACCCTCTGGTTCCCAACCCAAGTCCCTATGGACTGAGCTACTGGAGGTGGTGTCCGATGCCAATATCACCAAAATATTCTCACTCCGTCCTTGTTGCATATCAACATTTGGTCATGATCTTTCCATGGTGAGATATGACATGTATGGTAACCTGGGTGCGTTGGTTGTTGTGGGAAGCTGTGTCAACCGCTGCATTCTGTGTTTTTTAAATACACTTCCGTTTTTATACGTGGTGTACAGCTTGCATACAGTCCCTTTAAAGATAAATGCACTACATCAGTACATCACTGCCAACTGACACTTTTTACCTTCAGTAACAAATGCACATGATTACGTTTTGCCAGCACAAAGCATATGGTTAGATTTAAGAAAAAGAACAGGGTTTGACACCACTCTCCTGGGTGAAAGTTGGTGGTTGCTGGACCCATCAACCACACCTCCCACCCGCCCATCTTGGACTTCCGCCACCTTAACTTTTGTTGTTGTTTGATTAGTTCAAAATGAGAATGGGCTGAACTTCTGGTGGACAAAAATTTTGAAAAAGTTTTAGTTTGGACCAAAGTGGTGGACAGTTTTCTAATTTTGCCATCTCAAAAGCCCATCCCTGAGCACAGCATAAATTAATAGCCAGATTGCTAAGAAAGGAGAACATCTGTGAACCTCTGACCAAATTTAGTCCTGTTCTAATATATCTTTTAGCATCAGTCTACTTTGTATAGTAAGGTGTAACTTATGCTAGAGGCAGCTACAAGGGCTGAAAACTTTAAGTCTTCCTTTATACTGCAAAATGGTATAGGCTACTCTAATGTACTCTTACAAAAATACTGTGTACTCATAAGGAGGTACTATAGTTCCTATATAAAGTCTGCACAGAAGGGCTCCCACACCTGGGATCGAACCGGCAACCCACTTGCTTTGAGGCGACAGTGCTAACCACCACACCACCATGCCACCCCTTAACCTGGCCAGTAAATATATATTTAAAATAGCAGTGGTTAGCGCTGTCACCTCAGAGGGTTTCGAGTTTGAATCCATTGGCCAGCTGAAGTCCTTCCATGTGGAGTTATCTGTGCAGAGTTTGCATGTTCTCCCCGTGTCAGCCTGAGTTCTTTGGCTTCCGCCCATAGTCCAAAGATATGCAGGTTAGGTTAACCAGTAACGTTAAATTGCCCATAGGTGTGAATGTGAGTGTGAATGGGTCTGTCTCTATGTGTCATGCCTGTGACAGTCTGGTGACCTGACCAGGGTGTACCCCGCCTTTTGCCCAATGTCAGCTCCGCCCCCCTCAAACCCTTAATGGGATAAGCAGTTTCAGGCAAGAAATGAATGAATGAATGAATCAATGAATGAACATCCCTTAATAAATGTAATGTTGGATTTTCAGATACTAGCATTTACAGAGATTGCACTGAATTACTGATCTATTTAGCTGATATTGCCTCAAGGAGTGACTGACCCACTGGCCATCAGGTCTGGCTATTCCAGTCTTATGGGACGTGATCAGTATAAGATGACGTGGGAAATATAGTAGTTGTTTGTGTTAGTGGGAAGAGGAAATGCAAGGAGATGGGAGGGAGCTTATGACTTTAAACAAACAAACAAACAAACAGTATTCATTTTCTGCTTAGGTGTAAATACTTTTGGCGAGGTATCCTCACACTGATGCAATGATGAAATTTATTCAGCCATATTTCAAAATATGGTTATGATGATATTTCCTACATATGAGCTTTGCAATATTGCAGTAATTGGAGTGTTGTGTGGAGGGCAAAGGAAGGATATCAGCACATTGTAACACTTTAAATCCAACACTTAGCCAGGTCTATGGTCTAATTTAAATTAAGTAACAAAGGTACCTCAGCAGAAGGTGAACGCTGAATCTTAATTAAATCTCAAGCTCCAGCTGCTCTTTAATTCATCTTCATATAAGGGGATCACATAGTGTAATAAAGTCAGTTGCAAATTAATCATAGCATAAGGCTGTCTCTGTAGCTGCTGCTGCTGTTGTGTTTCCTTATTTGGAGTCATGTCTTTTTATGACTTGGTCATTCTGTCTCCTCCTTAGTAGTCTGCAGGCAAACACAAGGCCAAGGACAGTAACAGAGACTGTGTTTACTCTGCCAGAGGTTCTTAAACAAACTTTATTCACGCACTTATGGTTATATCTTTCAGAGTAATAGAAAATATTCTAAAATAAGGAATATTATAGGTATTCATGAGCTGAGATATACATGTTGATTTATACATATCTTTTCACTATTTGTTGACACGGTGTTCTAGAATGTCAACATCCAATGCACCTCGGGTACCTTGCATGTTATATCTCAACGTGGTAAGTCCATGATCAAATGTTGGTATGTGACAAGGTTGAAGTGAGAATGTGTTGCTGCAACAGACTCATTGACCCTACGGGGCACTATGTAAATTCTGATGCATGACCCCTCTACAGAAGATGTAATAATGCAGGAACCACCTTAGAGTCTTCCATTTTACTTTACATTGTGTTTAGTTTTACTAAGGCCCATGACATTTCTGCTATTCCCAAGTGGTTAAAAAAAACTAAGTTGTGATCACAAGACTGACTTATTACCATAAGTTGAGCAACATGATCATTCATTTGGAGTGCTGTGTGTGTCATTCTGATGAATGTTATCCTTTAATCATTCTCTTTTACCTGTGTTGTTTTGGTCTCCAACTCAGGGAAATATTTTTCACTTTGGCTGCTTAATGCTCACCAGCTAGTCTCTAACTATGTCTGTCTATGGTTTGGTGCAGGTAGTGAGGTCGGTTGGAGCTTTATAGCTATGACAGTGATATGGGTGAACTAGAGCAGTAGAGTTGCAGTTAGACAGATAAACAATGAGCAGACAGAAACTATAAAGCTCAGTAAAGCCAAGGGAAGCTGCAGTTTCAGCTGATCATTCTCTGTAGGTTCATCGTCATGTGAGCAGCCCCTTTTAAACTGTCACACTGCCATTTGATACTGTCATTATAAATATGCATAGTATTATGGCTGCTTTAAAGTGGCAATCTCATGGATTTCAGTACTGGGTGATTTGGCAACAACTGTAGTTACTGGTGGAAACAGCAAATGTAGCTTTATACAACAGATCACAGAATTCTGGGGGCTGTAAAACAAACTATTCTCGTTTTGATTAAGAAATCAGGCAATCACTGGCCCTTTTCCACCAGTCTGTGAGCAATTGTGATCTGATTTTACGCTGCACATGGCATGAGTCTGCAGGCATTAGGGCACAGTGAAAGGAGCTGTTTGAGGTGTGCAGCCTGTTGAGTGTGTGTAGCTCTTCATCAAACAGCTCACTGTAACTGTTACTGACTCTTCCATCACTCCCTGCAGTATTTTAAACTGATCCACTGTCAACAAATGCTGAAAATGACCATAGTCTTGTTTCAGCCCGTTCTCTCTCCCAACTCATCAAATACTGCCACTTTGTCAGTGGACCTCAGCAGCAGACACCAACGCACAGAGGCGCCATTTGCAATGGTATGATATGCACCAGGCAGTATGTACTTATGACGCAGTGGGCCATAAACATAGCATTAAGAGCAAGAAAGTCCACATAAGGTGGGGGGTGAGGGGAGTTGGATGTGTCAAACAAACTCCAGACTTCTCTCCGAGAACCTGCCGTTCATTTCCAACCTATTTTTATTTCCAAAGTCATCAAATACCACCACTGTCAGTGACTTTGGCATCAGACACTGATGCTTTTGCAGTAGTATGATACACTGCTGGACAGCCTCAGTTTGTTATGCAGCCAGACGGAACCTTTTGTGGTGGCAGGATATGCCGCAGGTTGGCCGGACCTGTTGCAGCGGTATGATACACTACTGTATGGTGTCAGTTTTAAATGCTGCCAGTGACAACGTAATATAAGGAGCTGGAAAGTCCCTATAGGGCAGATGGAAGGGGAGGTGGATGGGTTCAACAAACCCCAGACTTTCATCCAGAAGCCTGATGTTCACCTCTTGTATGAATGTAGAGCCAAACCATGATGTTTTTTCTAAACCTTACCACGTGCTTTTGGTGATGTCACTGCATTGGTTGTGGTGTCACACAACATCAACAGCAGACACAAGAGGATACCCAGTGCATAATATGTAAATGGGAAATTCCACCAACAAAGCAGTATTATATGATGACTTGGGGACAGAATGTGTTCTCTGTGTGAAAACCAAAAATAAATTGAATTATTTTATTAAAAATATGGTGTGTTTGTAGGTGTAGCATGCTACGCTAGTGACGTATGTCACAGACGGATGTATGTCATGTCATGTGACACTACGTCAGTAACAAGCACACTTACACTTACCGGCCACTTAATTAGGTACACCATGCTAGTACAGGGTTGGACCCCTTTTGCTTTCTCAACTGCCTTGGTTCTTGGTGGCATAGATTCATCAAGGTGCTGGAAACATTCCTCAGAGATTTTGGTCCATATTGACATGATAGCATCACATAGCTGCTGCAGATATGGTGGCTGCACATCTATGATGCAAATCTCCAGTTCCACCACATCCCAAAGGTGCTGTATTGGATTTAGATCTGGTGACTGTGGAGGCCATTGGAGTACAACGAACTCATTGTCATCTTTCGAGCAACCAGTTTGGGATGATTTGGGCTTTGGGACATGGTGCGTAACCCTGCTGGAAGTCTCACTTTCCTGTTCTCAGCTGACAGAAGTGGCACCCAGTGTGGTCTTCTGCTGCTGAAGCCCATCTGCTTCAAGGTTCGACATGTTGTATGTTCAGAGATGGTCATCTGCATACCTTGGTTGTAACGAGTGGTTATTTGAGTTACCACTCACTGGTTATTTTCTCTTTTTTTTTTTTTCTGAAAAAAAAACAGCAGTACATTGTGGGATATCTGGGATATTTGATGAGTTGGATAGATAGATAGATAGATAGATAGATAGATAGATAGATAGATAGACTTTATTCCAGACTCAGGGTCCATAAAAACACACACAATACAAAAGATTAACAAACACAATAAAAAACAAAATAAAAAAAGTAGTCTAGTGACCTATTTTTAAAAGGCACTTATACCAGTGCTCCAAAAGTTGAGACACTGGTACTGTACACAGTGTTTACCAGTACCAAAACAGTTTCATTTTCAGAATCATTTAACCGGTAAATAAACCTATACATTAAGTTTCTCAAAACAGATTCCAGAGAGTTTACTCGAGCAGTCACAAACATTTCAGTAGCGCTGGTCCATCTGGGCCTTTTTAGCACTAATCTCAGAGCGTCATTATAAGCCACTTGCAGTCTCTGAAGGCTCGATTTTTATAATTCAACCACAGATGTGCAGTGTACAAAGGAGAACAATATGCTTTAAACAGAGTCAGCTTCACTCCATCAGTGCAACAACTGAATTTACGTGACATTTGCTTGCACATACAACATACGACACTGACGATAAATATCCTCGTCATCTGTCAGCTGGTCTGTGATCACATGTCCAAGGTATTTCACTACACTGCAGATGTTCAGAACATTACCTGCCAGTTTAAAGTCAGGAAACGCCTTATATTTATCTTCCTTAGTTCAGCAGATCATAATAACACTTTTTGGACTGTTATACTTTACATCATATTGTTCCCCATACATAGAACACACATTAAGAAGCTGCTGAAGACCAGCTGAGCTCAGGCTAACAATCACACTGTCGTCTGCGTAAGTAAGATGGTTCACCACCATACTGCCAGCCATACAGCCAGTTTTACAGGAGTTTAACTGTTTAGATAACTCGTTCATGTAGAATTTATACAGAATAGGAGATAAGATGCTCCCCTGTCTGACTCCATTACTGACCTGGAAAGGAGCAGACATACAGTTGTCACATTTAACCGAATGAGATCTTTTTGTCAACGCATTTTGATGAATGGCAATGTCAGCCCTTGACATCCAGTGGGCCATAGGCTCAATCACCATTGTCTTACCTCACTCATTGATAGTTACTTGCCAGACATTTATTTAAATCGAAATCTTTAAGATTATTATCTTAAGTTGGTCAGTTGCTCAGCTCAGGTTCCACCAGCTTTTTCAGAGCTTTCAACCACACCTTACAGTCATAAGGGAATGGACCTCCATGGGACTGTTCAAAGATGGTCTTTGACATCTGATGTGAATGGGTATATGTGCTAATGAAGACTATATGATGTATTTGGAAGGTGCAAAAATACAAATGATCAAAGAACTAAAATTGCTTTAAAACTGTATCTGATAAAATATGTCATTGGAGTCATTTGAAATTGAGTTAATGTAGGACCAAATCACTCACAGTAAGACACTGCTTGAGAGGAGAAGTGTTCTGGGCCTGTGAGTGCAGAGTGGTAGTAGTGTATTTTGCAACAGCTCTTGCAGAGATGATCAGTGTGTAATCTAACATCTTTTTATCAAATAGAACCAATTTGACTCTCATATAGTTGACTAAATTGACTCTTATAAAGTAGACCTAATTACACCAATTATACTCAATTAGCCTCAAGTATAATAATTAGAGTTGAAAATAATCCTTGATGCCCTAACATGCTTGAGAAATGTGGAAGTTTATGTGGACATTTCAAATGGAAAATCATTAAATGTTTTGCAGAAGAGGAGTCAGGGGTGTGAAGGAGTTGGAGCGCACTCTGTTTTGTACATTCTATTTGCTGTCAAGACTTTAATCCTGACACAGCATCAAAGATACATACATGAAAGTGTGTAGAACCTTCTGTCACTGTGTGGGATTACAACCCGATGAGAATCTTGAGGCAGGAGAGCTCAGCATATCGATTCAACACTGCTGCAGTTTTGTTTGGTCTTTTTTATTTTAGTTTGACTAAATCCTACATACATCTTCTTAGTGTTGTAAATACTCAGTATTGACACATACTTGTATTAATCTGCAGCAGACAGTGGTATCCAACTGATGTACTATTTTGTAATTTGTAAAGATGTAATTGTAAATTACTGAACTTTGAAAAAAAAAAAAAATTCTTGTGAGCCATTTTAAAGATTTATGTCTTCAGCAGGACCCAGGGAGCTGAGAGCCACAGACAGAGCAGTAGTCGGACAGTATTGAGAGAGATACTCACATATTCATGTGTGTGGGGGCTTTTGACATCTACAGTATCTGGAACATGATGCATCATTAATAACATGTTGAATAAATCACCACAAAGCAAGCTGTAATCAGCCCGTATGTGTAAAACCTATATGTTTTTTTTTTTCTTCAGATGTTATTTTTTTTTTTTACGATTTTTGAATATTTGTTTCATGCTGTGTTGGACCAAAGAGATTGTTAGCTTTCCAATGACATCAGCATCCAGGTATTAAATAAAATACATAACGTTATATAGTGGCTACGATTACGTGATGGCTTCTCATTCTGAATTAAATAAATCTGAAGGAAATCATCCCGAATTAAAGTTTTTCCAGGTAGTTTACATGGGAAATATTCATTCTGAATGAGGGTTTACACGGGAGATCAGTTTAATCACCTTTATTCGGGTCCGCGCAAGGTTTGGGCAGGGAGGGTTTCTAATTGGATAGGGGGCGGGGCAGATGTTACGTGTTTACGTTTACCGGAAGAAAACACTGTAGTCCTCGTTCTGGATAACAAGATGCTTGACGATGCCGTTCTTAGTGCCTTTTTCGGGCTTGTTTTGCTTATATTCTTGAAGCAGCAGTACGACAACAACCTTGTTCTGCTAATGCTTCGTCTGTTGAGGAGGAGAAGGGAGGTAGAAGGTCGAAGAAGGGAGATAGAAGACCGTGCTTTGGTGAATGGAAACCAGTTAGTGCAATGAGTCACGTGTACTCTATATACGTCATGCTCAGAAAGACCGGAGTGAACTTAAAGAGGAATGAGTGTATACAAGTGTGAGAATTTCTTTCATTCGGAATTAGAAACAGAATATTCCAGCCCCCTACATCGGAATGAAATTTCAGTCGCATTGGCCATTTTCATTCCGAATTAGGTGTTTACAAGATCACTTTTAATAGGAATGAACTTTCATTCAGAATGAAAAGGGAATTAAACTGTCCATGTAAACGCATTCAATGACTGTCACTGAGCCATGATAATGAAAAAAGACTTTCAAAGTGTGCAGTATGGTGGCTGCAAAGATACGTGAGCGCCCATTGGCCTTCCAAACAGGGAGTGCATGCTGTACTCCCATGGCTGTCTCGGGGTGAAAAATATACCAAAAAGCTTGAGGACACTTTTATTTTTAGCTAGCAAGGTAACGAAAACAAGCATACCCAACAGCCCGATGCAGGAAGATGAAAAATATTATGTCAAAAAAACTGTGGTCCCGTTGTGGTATAAACTGGCTCCCCTCAAACCAAAAAAATAGACTGTGATGTTGATCAATATTCAGTAGAAATTGCTTCCAGTAAAGTCAAAGAGAATCCACAGCACTCTGGAGAAAAAGAGGAGGCTGATCAGAAATCCAATGCAAGAAGGTTTATTCCATGTTCAGAGATTAAATAAACCCATTTGAGTTGGTGGTCCGGACCAAGAACTAAACCCAAAAGCCTCAGGCACAGACCTTTATACCCAGTCTCTCAGTCTGTCTCTCTCTCTGTCTTGCTCACTTTCTTAAATTTTTAACCAATCATATGTGTGGAATTACTATTGTTTTTTTCAGTTCACATATGTCACAACATCACTTTTTACCTCATCTGACCCCTGGGAGCCGCCTCCAACTGGTAGTAGGTTGTTTACATCTTTTACCCAAAAGTGCCTACCTCAGCAGGTTTCTTTTACTCTGTATACTGTATGTGTGCAGGTGCTTGGACCAGCCTTCAGATGTATGTATTTTCCCAGGGTGCGCATGTACAGCGTTGTGTATTTCCCTTCACAGCTGCCCTGGACACCAGTGGTACTGTTGCTGCAGCTCTCCTATCACTCTCTGCACAGCAGCTTAACTTACTAAGAAGGCTTCATTCTACATCATTCTGCATCATCAATAATATATTGATGAAGTGGTAATAATATATTGATGAAACACTGAAAACATTGATAATACCGTGATAACATATTAATAACACACATCAACACACAGCGGTTATGCTTGGATTTCAGTGCTCTTAATTACCTTTAAGGTTGATATGAGTTAGCACATAAAAGTCAGCTGAACGGAAAGAACAAGGTCAGGGCCATCAACACGTATGCCCTGCCAGTCATCAGATACCCTGCTAATACACCTGCTATTAAGCGGAACAAGGGAGGCCGAAGAATGTTACTGAATGGCATGTACCTCTGACAGATTGAAGAGGTGACCGACATCTGCTCCAGGAGATTCCAGGTACAACATCTGAGGTCTCTGTCCAGAAGAGTGCAGTCCTAGAAACAGCTAAGTTACTGCTCAGAACACTCAAACTCCCAGACCTCTGGTAGAGACCCGAGCTTGAGGAAGACACACCACCACCCCCACATGGGAGGGGGATTTTTTATGATATATATATAAATATATTTAGATAGATAGATAGATAGATGAAATAGCCACTTTCAACTCTGACTGTTATTTAAAACAAAACATCAACAGTCCCTTTGATGAACAAAGTTAGCATAAAGTAAGCAATAGACAGTACACGACAATATTCACAACTTGGATTAATATTATGAAAACCCTTGTGATTCTTTTGATCAATGTCCCTTATGCACTAAAGGAATATAAATAGTAAATTAAGGGAATAGATATATATTCAGACTTTGTTACCACCTTCGAGGAAGAGACCTTACTTTTTTCATCTCTCCTGTTTACCATGCAGGCATCTCTAAGTGACTTATACTTTTGTGCACGTGGTGTCCGTAAATTGAAATGAGCGACTAAATTGTAGAGAATCTGAGAATCTAACCAAGCTATCTGGTCCACACTTGCAAAAGTTTAAACAATAAACGTTATGCTTTGTTGCTGGATGCTAAGCTGTTTAGAACTACATTACCTTCAGTGGGTCATCAGTGGGGACTCGCTGGGTTTTAAGAGGTTTTAATATTCTTAAAGCCAAGACTTTGTTTATTCATGGGTGCAAAGCTCTGTCTCCTCTTGGATTTCTGTCAAAAGCAAATTATTTGTTCAATCATATTCTGTTTAGATTTACTGCTCGCACAAAAATGTTTTTAACGCATATAATTTGCTTTAAATTACCCTCCTGTAATAATAATAATAATAATAATAGAATCAGGCAAAGATTTTGTCCCGTAACAACACATCATTCATAGTTCAGTCGAGAAGAATTTTTTCATCTGCACCTATGCTTTTAACCGTTCTTGTTAATATCCTCCTAGAGAGAATAGCCACTATCACTGATGCCACTCTTGCTTGGTTAAAATCATATCACCTCTCTCTCTTTATTCAACTTAAAAGTTTCAGATCCAACTCTTTTCCAGTAGTGGTGTACGTCAGGGCTCTGTGTTAGGTCCTCTTTTATTTATTATCTACCGTCTACCTCCTCTACAGCTTCAGAAAAAAAAATGGTAATTAATTCCAGTGCTATGCAGATGACACCCAGCTCTATCTATCTACCAAGCTTACTTGCACTCTTCCACCCAATTCCCTCCCTGCTTATTGATCATTAAATTTTGACTCTCGCAAAACTTCCTCAAATGTCACAGTGATAAAACTGAGGTTCTCCTTGTAGGTACTAAATCTACTTTGGCTAAACTGCATAGTTTCTTTTTGGACATTGCCTACTCCAAAGTCCATCCTCCTCCCTCCCCAGTACATTGTCCTTTGAGGCCCACATCAATATTTTGACTCAGTCTGCACACCTTCATCTACGTAATATTAGATGTCTTTGCACATGACTTTCATCTCACAGTGCCGCTATCCTCATTTTTGCCATTGCCATTTATCACTCCAGTTCTCCAGTGACATCACTAGCTTCCTGTTTAATATTGCATCGATTTCAAGACTCTGCTTCTCACCACCTATAACCAAGACAGCACTAGGGGTCGGCAGCCTGTTGCAGCAGCTCTGACTATTTGCACTCTTTTTGCTTCTTTTTCGTATCGTTATCTTGTGTTTTACAGGTTTTTTTCTGCTCATTTATATTGTATTGCTGCAGTGTTCTAGTTGTAGTATTACTGGGGAGTAATTCATTTTTTCTACGACGGCCTCCCTCACCGCTGGTGTCCACCAGCAGGTTCTTCGGTTGCAACCCCTACAGGCACCAACAACCTTCTGACCACAGCTCCTAGCAGCCGCCTCCACAATGGAGGCTTTGAACATGGCCCACTCAGACTCCATGCCAACCTCCCCCGGGATGCACAAGAAATTCTCCCAGAAGTGGGAGTTGAAGACCCCACGGACAGGGTCCTCTGCCAGACGTTCCCAGTTCACCCTCAATACACGTTTGGGTTTACCAGGTCTGTCCGGCAGCCTCCCATGACATCTAACTCACCACAAGGTGGTGATCAGTTGACAGCTCTGCTCCTCTCTTCACCTGAGTGTCCAAGACACATGGCCGCAGATCTGCTGATACGACCACAAGATCGATCATTGATCCTAGGCCTAGGGTGTTCTGGTACTAGGTACACTTATGAACCTCCCTGTGTTCGAGCATGGTGTTCATTATGGCCAGTCCATGGCTCACGCAGAAGTCCAATAATACAGTGACTTTATCTGTTTTTTGGTTTTTTTTGTTGTTATTGTTTTTTACAGTCTATAGTTGTACAGAGCCAATGTTACCACTATTTTTTGTTCATAGGGCTTTTGTTTTTTAGTTCAATGAACATCTGTGCACAGTGTATGCAAACAAAAATGTCACAGTTCTTCAATGCCATTGCCATTTATTTATATTTCAGTGCCTTGTAAATTAAATTATAGTCACTGGTATTCTGAAAAAAACAGAATATCAAATCTGCAGTCCAAAATGATCTTTTTGACTTACTGGCCAAGGTGGCTGGTAGATGAAAACATCCACCGGCCAGGCATATTGTTTTTTTACTGGCCAAAATAATAAATTGCCTTTTTGGTTTCGCATATACATTTGTTTCAGTACATTTCATTGAGATAATAAGGTCTTATGTTGAATTAAACTCTTGCAGAAGTGGCCAGATCGAAATCTGAAGCAAAATTATTTTTGTAAAATTGAACAACTCACCAGCCTCAGCATGTGAATAAGTTCCCTCTGGCAAGCAACAGAGTTGGAAATTAGCATCATCCACTAGTCAAATACTGGTAAAATATGCAAGTGGCTGCTAGATTTGGTTCACTGGCCAGCCAAAAAACAATGGTGATCCACTGAGTGGCTGGGAGATTTTGCTATCCACAAGCTACAGTGGCAGGTAAACGAAAAAGTTCATTTCCAACCCTGGTAAGCAGTGATGCAGAGTATATTTCTAGGGCTTTTATTGTGAAAGAAAAAGTGGAGCTATGTGGGAGAGACAATGTGGGAGGTAATAAAGAGTTTGCCGTATAGACAACGGGGCCTCCATATTATCTTCATGATTAAAGGCACAACTCTAGCTAGCAGCAGACTGGCGGCAAGGGATATTTTAGCGGATCAGCTAAAATGTCCCGTACAGTAAACAGTGCCGCAAAACGAGAGCCTCTCAAGATGGTCAGTTTCACAGCACCGTTTAGATGGGCATGAGTGTGTGTGTGTCTGTGTGTGTGTGTCTCTGCTGAGCAGTGTGCTAAATGATACCAAACACGACAGAGACTGTCAGCATTTTTTTTTTTTTTTTATATTACATAACTATTTTGACATTTACCCACTGGTGTGGCAGATAGCCTTTCAAGATTTATTCGGCCAACAGAAAATCTACCTACATTTAGTGTTTGGTGGGTGTTAAATTCAGACCCTGGTTACACCAATACACTATGAAACTGGCCATGGTTACATTACCTAACCAACATTGCTGCCCTGCAGCCATGCCCTTAAATATGCATAACTTCAAGCCTCGATCAAAAATAAACGGTTGAGTTATAGAAATGTTTATCCCCTGTACAGTTGTCATAGATTGGGAAATTAGCTATTGTACCAGGCTTTAAACATATTTATGTCTGCTGCAAAGTTGGACATTTTAACATTAGTGCCTATGGGGACTTACTCTGTTTTGGAGCCAGCCTCAAGTGGCCATTAGAGGAACTGAAGTTCTTGACACTTTGGCATTGGCTTAATTTCTCAGAACTGGAAGTTGGCACTTGGTTCTAATGTGAAAAATCTGGTGTATTTCAGTGAATCTTTATAGCCCAAAATAATGATTGAAGTTAAGGGAAATTAATTTATTACATGCTGATGACATTCCCACATGCAATCATACAAATTAGTGACAAACAGAAGAAAAATCTGACCAAAATAAAGGCATTTTAGCTGATAGCCATACAAAATTCAAATGCACACCTGCCTGTGGGGTGGTTGGCTAATACCATTGCTGTGACTGTGAGGTGATGCAGGCATTTTGCTCGTCTGCAGTATCTCTGCTATGAGGTTCAATTTAACCCTCTGCCACTTCAGTCAGCATTCTCATGAATACAAAACAGTTTTCACACAGTAGTTCCATGTGTGGCTTTGCATCCATCCAATTTTACTGACCCATTTTGTAATTTTACACTGAATGTAAATATAGCTGATCCTTCCCTTCTATATGAAGGCACTGACAAACCAACAAGGATGAATATGGAACAGAACCTGTGATAAAATGTAATATATGCATCTGATCTTCCCTTTCATGCATCCAGCACAGATGCATTAGATGGAAACATTATACATAAATAACACCATCAACATACAGTGCATTTACCTGTTAAGCAGGTACAGTACGGCCAATTTATGCTCATGGTACTTGCAGGACAAGGCAATGCATGCAGAAAGACACGTTCAAAGAGCTGATGGAGATCACATTAACTGGAGACTTATGCATAACAATCAGCTGCATGCAAGGCCACCTCAATATACTCATCACAGACTAATCCAGAAAGACGCTCCACTACAGTCCATACATATAGATTAATGTGCTAATCTTTAATGTATTCATTTATTTATAGTTTTAAGTAATAGATATACTGCATGGATTGTTAAATGTAAAAAAAAAAAGAAAAAGAAAAACAAAACATTTCAACTTCCCGGAGCCCAAGATGTCATGCTTAAAACTGTTTTGTAATTCAACCATAAGTTCATAAAAGAGAACCACTTTACAAAGATAATTAGCAAAGAAATGCAGTAGATTTGTACATTACAAAAGCTGGACTCAAAAGAATGTTTTGCATTTTGTTCACTACCTTTGCCTTGAATATGACCTTAATAACTAAATGATTATCAGAATACTTATCAATCATTGTTCTGTTGATCAAGTGAAGAAATACATCCATTTATTAGTTCTATAACCAACATTTTGCGTGTGTTCCTTTTTGGTTAAACCTCCAAATTTGTTGATCTAGATAATCCGGACACACTGTTGGCTTGTTAACTGCAGCTACTTTGTGGAGTGTAATGCTATAATAACTCATAGAATAGAAGACAAGACCAGAAATATGACCCAATTTTAATCAACTGTAATGTTCCTTTAAAGGGATAGTTTTTTTGTTGCTGTTGTTTTGTTGTTGTTCTTTTTTCCTTAAAGTTGGGTTCTATGGGGTTCTTACCCATAGACATTACATTATATACAGTAGATGTCAGTTGGCATGCCCCGAGTATGGAGTGGCAGGCTGGAGTCTGACATGGAAGCAAAGCAATCTATTGTTGTGGAGGGGTCAGCAACAAAAAAATTTTTCGTCACCCAAATAAAGTCCCACCTAAAAGGCTGCTTGATAAGTTGAACAGTAACTTAAAGTGGGGCCAGGATGAAGGTTAAGCCTGAAAAAAACGAGGAGTACTGTCATAGGACAGTAGTATGATGCAGTTCTTAAAGGGATGGAGCACCCAAAAATGAAAATTCAGCCATTATCTACTCACCCATATGCCGAGAGGCTTTGGTGAAGTTTTAGAGTCCTCACATCACTTATGGAGATCCAAGGGGAGAGGGGGTAGCGGTACAACTGCACACCTAATGGCTGATGGCGATCCAGATTAAAACGTCCAAGAACACAGAATTGAAACCACAAAGTATCTCCATACTGCTCGTCCATAGTGATCCAAGTGTCGTGAAGCCCCGACATAAAAAGTTGTTTGGAAAAACGTCATTTGAACTCTGTTTGTAGCCTCATTGTAGCCTGTAGCTCTAACTACCTCTCTGGGCACTGCGCTGATGTGTGTGTGCTTGCGCGAGACTGTGAGACATGGGCACCGCCTTCATGTGTGTTCACGTGCTTTCGCTGGTCTTGCGCACACGCGCACATGTGAGCTCAGTGTACACAGAGGCAGTCAGAGCTACAGGCTACTATAAGACTAAAAACAGAGTTCAAATGACGTTTTTCCAAACAACTTTTTATGTCGGGGCTTCAGGACACTTGGATCACTACGTACGAGCAGTATGTAGGTACAGCATAGTATCACAATATTTTTGTGTAGCAATATTGTATGGTCACACAGTGTTAAGTATTATTTTTTGAATGTTATGAAATTTGATATTACAAATGCAAATTTAACTTAGTCAACTAGATACATTTTACTGCTGCAAAAACTTATTACATAAAACAGATGCTGACAAAGTTTAAAAAGGTAATAAATTGCAATACATTTTAGTGCTATACTCATCATATCGTAACATATTTAAAATTGCAATAATATTATATCGTGACTCAAGTATCATGACAATATCGTATCATCGATCCAGATTCATGACAACACAGTTTGATATCCACTGAGGTGCCTAATGCTAGACCACAACATAATTTGTGTGCTTCCATAGCAATGTTCATCCAAGTTTTGACACATTTTACTGACACGTCTTTACAGTAATGTGTGGTTCTTCAAGTATAGGAATACTTTATATGCCACTGTTTCATCAGGTTGTAAAAGCTAAACAGAGACTGTGGAAAACTGCTGAGAGGAAACATGTAGGCTCTCACGTACTGTTGTCATTCTAGAATCTCAGCCTGACAGTTAACATGAGATGTCATCCTGTCATATGCAGCTGCTTCAAACTGGTGTTTGTTTGGAGCATTGCTGACATTTAAACCTCTTTGCACAAGACAATATTAGCCGTTGATAATGTTCAGGGTAAAACAATCTGAATGATCTGTCACAGTAAACTGCGGGAAAATGGAGAGTGACTATCAGTTCCACCGGTTCATTAAGAGCCTTCCACTGTGGGAAATTTATCCACATGCCACTTAAACAGCTGGATAGGCACAGAGGGAAATAATTATTAAACTGAATAAACATCCATTACGTTTTATTGTTGGGTCAAAAGCCACTTACAGCACCACTACACACTTTGAGAACTGTCTTTGATTTTTGTTTTTGTCTTTTGTTTTTGTGGGTTTTTTTTTTTTTTATTATTATCTTATAAATACTATTCCATGATAAAGATTATTGGGGGGGTCATCTCTACCAGTGTGTTAAAATCTGTGTGGGACACATTTGTGGCATGCTTTACCACATTCAGTTAACACGATGGCTTGTTTCTAGATAAACGTGGACTGTTGTCAGTCTTGGCTTTCAGAATATGAATCTATTTTTGCCAAATTCTGGTGATAAATACAATTTTGTAGCTTCTTAAGGTACAATTACAACACTAGTCGACCACACTCTGGCCCGACTCAGTGCCATTTTCCCTGTGTCTCTTTATGTCTCCCTGAAATTACACATGAAAAGCTTTTAGTAACAATGCAAGGATGAGTGCAATGGCTTTTCCTTGTATTTCATATAAACAAAGTCTTGGCTTTCAGAAATTATTAAAACCTCTAAAACTTGAGACCGAGACTTGTACTACAGCCCTCCTCTGAGGAACAGCCTGGTCACTGAAGGCCTTCAACCAGATAATGCAGATGAGATCAGACTCAGAGTAAAGTACATGAACTATTCCCTTCAAAGCTCAACTGACCTATGGCTAAGTCCCGCCCTCAAATGCGATGAGCCAATCACAGTGCGTATAGCCATTCCCATACACTCGGACATTCTCTGCCCGGACATTCATTGAAATGCATTACAGAAAGTCAGTTTTGTTCAGTTTTATGAGCTTTTTTGGAGATTTGAAGTTTAAAAATGCTCAAACGGTGTGCATGGGGTACGTGCAACTGCGACACAAGAAGCGTGCATTTTTGTATTTTTTACACTTTAAACCACATCTCAACCAAGAAAAGTGTCTCCTTTGGATAAAGTTGTGTGGTAACGTTAGACCACAACATCAACTCAACGTGAATAAGATTAACAATGATGTCTACATCTGTTCTAAGGTAAGTCAACATTGTGTTTGAGGCAACATATTGTCACTTTGCTGGAAAGAAATATAAAGTTATCTTTAACATCTCTAGCTAACGTTAGCTAAAGTTAGCCTAACGTTAGCTCCTAGCTGCGTTGTTCATCATGTCACCTTGTTTGCTGGGAGTTCATTAGCCGATTTTGTTCCAGTTTTGTACTTTGGTGATCGTACATCATTGTTAGCTGTTGTCCAAAGGGCTCTAGTTAAGCTAACGTTAACTTCTGGAGCTTAGCTTCATTAACTTATCTGTAATGGCAGAGATAACAAAGGTTGGCAAACGTTATGCTGAATGATTCAGTGTAAATACTGGAGCACCAAACTAACGGAGAGACACTCTTGGTAAAGATGGTAAAAAGGCCGTTATCCTTTCCTCATATTCTGAGCCAAAAACCTTAACTTCAGTGGCACTTTAACTTGTTGTCTTTGATGGTGACGGCAACCAGATGCGGTTCACAAGCGTACACTGTGACCTGTAAATTTTGTCTTGTAATTTAAGCTTTTCATCGACCTTCTCAACAATAAAATGATGAATATATCCCTCCAATGCGTAGTTTAGGCCCTTTTGGTTACTTCTCAATGACGTCTGATCATTATGTCCCAAAAAAACATCAATTGCCTCCTGCGAAATGCCGTGTACTGTGACACCTGCCATAGCGCTGGTCATTGAATGTTGATAGTTTGTCCGAGTGAGTGGAGGGGGGCGTGGCTTAGCCATAGGTCAATCTGGATACAAGCAGCATAGAAACTGAATGTGCACGCAGGAATGGGAGACTGAGGATTACAGGCCTTTGCACACTGAGTCTGTTTCATCTATTGCATTTTTTAATCTGTCATCCGAGAAAAAAAAAAAAAAAAACCATTACGCAGAGAAGCCTTGTACACTGAGTCAGTGTGTTTTACTGTTGTATTTGTTGTGAAAATTTGCAATACGAGACACATCTCCTCACCTGCTTTTCTCCTTTGGAGTTACCTATCTGGCTGTTGCTGCTCTTTCCCTGTGTCTTGCATTTGGCACTGCAGTTGAAGGGGCAGAGCTGTCCTCCCTCTCCATCCCCACAGTTCCGCTCTTTCTCTGTCTGTGTCTGTCTCTGTCTGCAGTCTTCCTCCTTGTCATCATTATCCACCTAAATATTACTATCTGACATGTTGAAAGTGAGCTATCTGAGTTATGAAAGAATTCTGTGTGACCCGTTTCGCTGTCTTGTCATGGATGTGTCCCACTGCCACATTTTCCTCACTGATTCTTGGTCAAAGGACTCTCTAAAGGCTTTTGATGGATATGAAAACTGCAGAAAATCAAACTTGTTCTGATAACTTTTATGACGTACAAAAGTTCCGGAGTGCAAATGTTCTTAACACAAAATGAGGATGTATTTATTTTTAGACATGCAACAATTTTGGACCAAAAAAAAATGGAATCAGTGCGCAAAGGCCTTATTTCTGCAAAGCTGTGGCTGAGCTGCTGCACTGTAAGACAAGCATCTTATCATGACCAGGTCAAATGCAAACCTGAAAAATACTCCAGTCTTTATCGATGAACAGTTCTCAGATCAACTGTGTAGCAAGCATGCTGCTCTCTTACCAGCCATGAACGAAGCAGGAACAAGAGGGGACTAGTCATTAGATATGAGTCTTATGGTGGAAGCAAGGAGAAACCTAAGGAATGATCATCTGTACAATAAATACAGTAGTTCTGATGTTACCTTTTCATATTGATACTGATAAAAATGAGTGTTCATGACTCTTAACTTGCCAAGAAAAAAAGGGGGTTAGGAATTTCATATCTGAATATATGAAGCCTTAAAAATAAAATTCAAAAGGTCACTTGTTGCTTAACAATGAGTAGGGTTGGATCGGTATGAGAAAAAAAAAACGGTCCGGTTTTTGTGAAAAACTGCATCAGGTCGGTAATACCGGATTTTTGCCACCTGGGGGCAGAATTGAGTCATTTAAAATAAAAAACGACCATAGGACAACAGAGTGACAGTAACAAGTTGTTTCTTTTATTCCTTACAAATAAATTTGCAGGTTTAGCTTACTCAATCAGTGCAAACAAGGGTTGCCTCCTTCGTCTGGCTCAAAGCCAAAGTGTTGCCATATTGGCGCATTCTTTGATTTCTTCGAGACTGAATTGTCCGCAATTCTCGACTCCCCGTCACTGTTAAAAAAACTCCAGGCTACAGTAGAGGCCTCAATGCATGTGCACTCGCACCCCCTTGCTCAGTCCCCGCCCCACCCCCACCCTCCTCTCTCTCCTGCTCACTGTGCACTTGGTGAAGAGGCAGACACAGGTACTCACAGACTTGGGCATACTATAAGCGGAGCGGACTCCACGAGGAATGTCCGCAGTCATTCGGGCTTCCATAGTCGAGCGCTGCTTCCGCGTTGTAGGTTCCTGTTAAAATGTCTCTGAAAAATCCGCGCAATGTGAAAAATACATGTGTGACACTGGTGCACGGAGCGGAGTCCACGCAGTCGTAAAATCTGAGCTTTGCGCGCACAGGGCTTGCAGACATCCGCTTTTAGTCCGGGCGGACCTCCGCAGAGTCCACTCCACGTACATTCCGCCCGTTTGGGGCTTACAATGACGTACGCGGTCTGGTCGGTCTCAAAAAAAAAAAAAAAAGGTCCAAGAAGGAGTAACGAACCGAATTGGTATTACTAAGAACCAACCCAACCCTAATAATGAGAATTCAAACATTCTTGCAATTTTAGAAACACTTTTAGATTCATTAATAGATGATCAGCAGTGTCACTTCTCAAAATCATTTACCCAAGGGTGCAGTGCTATTCGTTTACGTGCCAGAGTGCAACGATGTTGCAATGAAATTAGAGCATTGTCAAGGTTATGAAGCTGCTGTTCCTACCATGTCAAGTTCACATGCATAGTCCCCTATAACTGACAACTTAACCAAATGTTAGACAGACTTCATGAAAAATGTCATCATGTTGAGAATGTTAAACAGCAGTCAGCCAAACATCTCGCAAAGTATTATTGATTTAATTTACTTGTGCAAAGCAAATAAAGCTACATTCAAGAGATCCATTCTGAGGAAAAGTTGCAGTGCAGGCAGAGGTCAAGCTCATCTAATAGACTAGACTATGAAGGGGTAACTAAGCAAGCTATCATTTCCTGCAGGCATTGTGGATACAGCATAAGCTGGCCAAGTTTAACGGGCTTTGTAACATTTCTTTCCAAATTCATCACAAGGAAACTGACAGAAGAGCAATGCATATTCCATATAGAGTTAGCTCCCTAGACAGAGGAAAAATAATCTATCTCACTGTGCTGCTACAGCAGGCTACCAGCTACTTTTAAAGGTAGAGTCTGGAGGATTTTCCAGTTGCTGTTTGTAAGCACACATTCAAATTTGGCCCCTCCTATCAGGCTCATCTCTCCTGGGTGTACGGAGCCCGGAGGTACGGAAGAAGGCTTCACAGAAGAGGTTCAGGCAAGGCTCGCGCTGGTGCACGCTTGGGCATGGCACCTGCGCTCTCTCATTGGCTGGGGAAATCTCCACCCAGAAGCGGTCCGAGCTCACAAAAACATCAAAATACAGTTAAAGAGCAGGAGCTCTGCAAACAGAGTCACCACCACACATGAGCAGAAGTCTATAGGTGATGATTAAGCAGGATTTCATTTGTATATGTCTATATTTTGTTTTGTTTGAAAATCCTCCAGATCCTACCTTTAAGGTTGAATATTTTCTTGCATGTTACTCAATGCATGAATTAGATTTGCAGTTTGCAGTTGCAGTGTTTTTATTGTCTATCTTAGATGATGTAGGTTTGAATGATAACTGGGAAAATTAGTTTCCTCTGTATGGTGGCTGGGCTCAGCCTTAGAGATAGGGTGAGGAGCTGAGAGATCCGGAGGGAACTCAGAGTAGGGCTGCTGCTTGCATCGAAACGGGCCAGGTAAGGTGGTTCAGACATCTGATCAGGATCCTCCTGAACGCCCCCCGTTTGAGGTGTTCTGGGCATGTACAACTGGTAGGAGGGCTCAGGGCAGACCCCGAACACGCTGGAGGGATTATATATCTCATTTGACAGGGGAATACCTTAGGATCCCCCAAGGGGAGCTGGAAAGCGTGGCTGGGGAGAGGGGCGTCTGCAGTACTTTGCTCAGCTTGCTTCTTCTGTGTTCTGGCCTCGGATAAGTAGTTGAAAATGCATGGATGGATGGATAGATGGATATGGATCTTCATGCACTTAAAAAAACAATTCAAGGTACACACCGTTCTGAACACTGGACTCCAGTGGTAAAGTTCCAAGGAAAAGTCCTGTGTTTTGTGACCCATCAACCACCCCAACCTGCCTCAGAACTGCTTTCTTCCTTCCTCCCATCAGCGCTTGAACTTCTCGGCATTCCAAAATATGTGGGCTATGCATGGATAAACTCCCTTCTTTCCGGCATTTACCAAAAGTCACTGTCCCGCCTCCAACTAGTTCAGAATGCAGCAGCTAGGCTTCTCACTGACCTCAGTCCTGGCTTCTCTCCATTGGCTTTCTGTTTCTGTTCAGCTCACCTGGGTCTGGCACCAAGCTACGTACTGTAGCAGAAATGTTGAGCCAGCTCGCAGCCTTAGATCCTCGGGTAGGGGCCTTCTGGCTGTTCCAAAGTCGAGATTGAAATCTAAAGGTGGCCGTGATTTTGCCATCAGGGCCCCTCAGCTTAAGAACAACCTGCCTGAGGAGATAAAGCTCGCAGATTCGGTAACTTCTTTTAAATCACTTCTCAAAACCCACTTTTATAGACTTGCCTTTATGTGATGTCGTCTATTTTAGATTTTAAACTTTATTTTTTATCTGTTAATTTATTTATCTTAATGAGTCTATCTTTTATTATTTTATTTGTATTTGTATTATATTGTATTTGTATATTTATTTTTATCCTTTTGGTCTTACTCTCATTTGCCTTTACCTAACATTTGTGTGTATAATTTTCATGGCTTTGCCCTCTATTTTCCTTGTTTTCTGCCCGAGTATTCCGCTTTTGCTTTGTTTGTCAAAGCACCTTACAAACTCTGTTTTTAAAGGTGCTATATAAATAAAGTTATTATTATTATTATTATTATTATTATTATTGTTAGTATTATTTTTATTATAACTGTCTCATCACAAATTTTGGTGCATTAGTTTTTATAGGGAAACATACAAATAGCGCAAGAGAACAGCCTGCAACGTCATCTATTGTTGTACGCTATGCTCAATTGACGTTGGCATTGGACATTGTCCCTATACTGAATTTTGGTCACTGGACGTCACAGCCTAAATTCAACCAAATATCAAAGTCTCAAGACATTGGTGGCCAGCTGGAGGAGGTCTCTAAATGAAGATCTATCTCTGTCCCAGCATTATCACATTCATTTGCAGCTCAGTCATCAGAGGTAAATTAGTATTAGGTGGACACACAGCTCTAGCTCTCCTTTGAGACACTAACAGCTTTTATCCTGTTGCTCCTCACTAAAGGAATCAGATTATGCTAAACGATTGGCTTTTGATGTTCTGTTTGAAAAAGGCAACTTCAAAGTGTCAGGGGATTCTCACCAAGAATTGTATGTGACTTCCTTTAATTCTAAAATGGGAAAGCTCTGGCTTCAGAGAGCAGTCATCATCAGATTGCTCCAACTGCCATCAAACAGTTATTTCCTGAGTCGATTGCAGAGAGCTCAGGGTCATTCCCCTGGATGAGGCAAGGCTGTGATTGGCTGTAATATTATACCACTGTGCAATTTAGAGACAGGTGTTTTCCAGTATAGACAAGCTGATAATTGATGAGAGTTACAGGTTTTGGTTTATCTGAATAAAAGCAAGATAAAAGCTCATCTGCCATCAAGGCTGATAAGAAGAGCAGGGACAGGAGCTGTGATACTGTCTATGTCTCAGTCTCATCCATAGCCCATAACCACACCAGGAATCAGTGCTGGATTTAACAGTTTGAAGTGATTTGACAGTTGATTTTTCTCTCTTACCTTCTTTTTTTTTGACAGAAAAATAAATATAGGCTTATTTGAGTTTGGAAAGTTCCTAATGGAGTTAAGTGATCCACAACTAGCTGTGTGACAGCTGCTCACATTTTCTACATGAGGAAGGCACTTTCAGTGCCCAACATGTCCTCCATACTAAAATAAATATGCCACTTTTGGCAGGATGACATTATTTGTTAGTGCCATCCAAGATACAGATTATCATGACAGTCATTATCATGGTTAAAAGAAAACCAGCACTGACTGTCCATTTAAACACTGGACACAAGCAGCTGTGTCCTTTGTTGACCAGCGTCATACTGGCATGATTAGCTTGATATGT
Organism: Epinephelus fuscoguttatus; assembly: GCF_011397635.1. Lineage (NCBI taxonomy): Eukaryota > Metazoa > Chordata > Actinopteri > Perciformes > Serranidae > Epinephelus > Epinephelus fuscoguttatus. The sequence continues at coordinate 37,828,008 of NC_064765.1, read as the reverse complement.
TCATGTTAAAGACCTAACTCACTTCCAATGGAGATGAATGCCTGTTGTTGATCCAGTAACTCATCTCATCTCGGCACAGAAGGGGAGACATTTGGTCAGATACTGCATTGGTGACTCTACTGTTAGATACACACCTTGAAATTGTGATGATGCATAGATCTTCTGTGTGCGATGCATCCATGTTTTTATAGACATGGATGTAAACTATAAGAGAAACTTGACTGGTGCTTAGATCCATTGGCGGTATTTTCATTTTTTTCTGACACAATATCAATAGTTTTATCAATTACTATGCTTTATTGACTAACATAACCTTTTAACTTTTAGTTTGTACAGATTTTAGGAATATGAAATGCCAAAAATACCAATGCAGGCATTGGGGAAATATTTCTACTGCTGATAAAACTATCAAAACAGCTCTGCACTCAAATATTTTTATCATCATCATCATATCTTCATCCCAAGCAGCAAAAATACCAACATACGCACTCCCAGATTGTTTCTATGGCAGTGTTCAAAGGGTTAATGATAAGTGAAAGATGTGTGTAATATTGTTGGCACTTATTGTTCCTTGAATGTATAAAGCTATTAGAGGTTGCTAAGCAATATCAATAAATCTCTTCTTTTTGTTCTGAATTTACTGGAAATAATGATTTATTGATGAAACAATACCTTTCTTTTCCCCAGAGATTTTTTATATTCATTCCAAAGCAAACACAGAAATGTGAGGGTGATGTGACAGGAGGTTGAGGTGATCACCACTGGCTCTAATCTCAAGTGCTGCAGACACAGATTCTACAGAATGTAAACCCAAGGGCCCCGGGGAAGAATCATTAATAACAGCAGGCCACTGCTGCTACACCTACAGCTCAAGACTGGAAGTCCTCTATTATCTTTTACTGTCTCATTGCACATTCAGATGGAGTAGCAACCCCCCCACCCCACCCCCCACCCCACCATACCCATATGCACAGACAAACACACGTCTCAGACACTCTTCTACTGAAACACATTACATTTAAAATACACACAGATGTTAGCCACATACACCTTCGTCATTTCTCCACATTTGTTGTTTTCTGTTTTCTTTCTGAGTCAGTCCCCGCTCATTGTTAGCTCACGAGCAAACTAATAGCATATTTGGCCGCTGATTTCTTGTATCTGTATGCAAGGTCTCAGTGTGGCATTTGTCGGAGAGATATGATTGTGCAGCATGACATTATGACAGCCTTGACATTTTAGATCTTAATGTTGCACATGCTGTTTTGCATCATAATATGTCTCTCTAAAATCATGAATCTTATTTCCTCTACCTTTCTTCTCAAATACCAACATTTGACCCCAGCTTTCATCACAAATAATGAGAATTTAAGGGCTCATTTTACAAGTAAATGTCTTTGATGTGAACAGCCATGTTCTATGTTTTGTTATTAAAAACTAACGAAAGAATGCTAATTGCAAGCCAGGCTATGAAGTAGACCAAGTACACCAAAAACAATACAGTTCATCGGCTTCAGTAGAGACATATAAGGTGAGTCTGGTCCATGAGCATGACCAGTAGCCCTTTCTACTCAGAGATAGCCCTATAGGTCCACTACAAAGCCCTTTCTTTATAGTGGGATGGCATAGCTCAATATTTTTCTAGAATCGTTCAATTTTGTGATGAAAGCATCAAATCTGGCAGAACCAGCACCTGCACCAAGGTAGATTACGCAAGAAGGAAGCTCTTTCCACAGAAAAACTCAGTACAGCAATGCTGGTTCTGTCAAAGAGAAGTAAGACAAACCTCTCAATAATGCTCATTGCATCATCTGGGATCTCCTTTGGTCCAATTGCCAGCATCAGTAGTGCATCTTTCAGTTCTGGCAGCGACTTCCATGGTGACCATGCTGCCTTCTTTCCATTTCAAGCAAAGCTGGATACGGTGTCACAGCCTGTCAAAGCATGTAACACTGGAAGGGCACATGACATCTCTGGTCCGAGACATGCAGCCATTTGGTGGGCTGCAAGATAGTGAAAGCTCTTGCCTGTTCCGAATGAAACATATTTTTCACTTTAACTGGTCTCTAAATTATATTTGTGGTGCTGAAAACATGGTAACAGCAGCTTGGGGGAGTGACCAAAGTGTTTTATTCCAGTATATTGAGCTATAAATGTACCAAATGTGGCGCTTTTATCGCAAAAATGAGCAATGTTTTAGCTATGCCGCCCAATTTATTAGTTTGTTAGCAGAATTCCACAAAAACTGCCTGGCTGATTTTCACAAAATTCGGTGGAGGGATGTAACACATGCCAACTTAGAATACATTAAATTTTGGTGTTGATCCAACTCAGGTGGTGTGTCCATGGGCCACCCACATGTGGCCGCCCATTCACTTCCATTGATTTTTTGGATGAGGATTAACAGATTTTCACAAAACTTAAAAACTAAATATATTTGTCAACACATCTGCCAAATTTGGTGCTTTTATCACAAAAATAAACGATTTTATAGCTATGCTGCCCCACTATTATGCTGCCTTTGCATTTTAAGGCTGTTCTTATTAACTGTTTGTACGTTTTCCTACAAAAAGTAATTCAACAGAATTCATGCATAACAAAGGCTGCAATCAAGTAATCAATGTGGTGACGGAAGAAACAAGCAAGCAGTTCTGAGCGGTCTTCTAAGAAGGCAGGTTGGGGTAAACAGGTCTCAAAAACAGGGAATTTCACCCGGGACTTTACCTGGACAGGCCTTTTGGGAACTGTGTGAACATTGAGTGAACTTTAGTCACTTTAAGGTTCGTCCTCACCATGCTTATTTTCCTAAGCCTAACCACAGTAACTATACTTGCCCAAACTTAACCTCTGTAACTTAATGTTGATTACCTAACTGTACAATACAGACATAATTTTATTTGCGGGGTGCTAATTCATAGGATGTATGAACTGTTGTGTCTGTATTTTTATAGGTTGTTATACAAACTATTGTGTGAGGGTACGTTGGATTTTTATACAGAACCAAACAGTGGCATCATGCCTCTCGAGCGTGACAGCATACTGGCATCACAGAAGTAAAAGAGGCATTACATGTGACGCAAACGCGTCAGTCTCTAGTGTGACATATAACATGTGTGGCCTGCTTTATAAACAATAAGAATGGCATTAACATGGCAACAACAAACATTTACTGTCCCCATTATATAGCAGCTGATCTTGTTTTCTGGTCATAGGGTAAGGAGCTCTGCATGTTATTGTCTCCATATGTGAACATAATCAGTCACTGTTCTTCATCTTTGAGTTAGCTGCTAACTGCTGTCAGCTACTTTTTAGATCTCCCAGTGGTGGACTGCACACACAACACATCGTCAAAACATTACACCTGGGCCTTATTTCAGAAAGCAGGATTAATGAACACTTTGAGTGTGTTAAGCCTGAGATTAGGGAAACTGAGTTTTCCATTTCACAAAGTCCAGTTCAGGGTAACCCTGAGTCAGTTACTATGGCAACATACCCCGTGAAGCTAACCTGCTGGCTCACAGGTGAGCTTCATCTAAACCTGAGGCTGATCACCCGCTGAGTGTGTAGCAGGGAGGAGAGACATGGTGTTTCCTTTTGTGAATAAAGTGGTGGACATTGAGGCATAGTTTATTCAGAGGCTGTTGCGTAAGGAGAAGGTGATGGTGATTAGACCCTGTCTGGACGTCTTATTGTTCCCAGTGTCTATATGAAAGATACAATTTCATCTCACACTCTATCTAACAATCTGTTCTACTGTTATATCAAATATTACACTTCGTGGATTTGCATTATTATCGGAGCAAATTTTATGCATGGCCCTTTGAGTCTTCTGCAGCGACAGTTTTCTTTATAACATCAGAGATACTGAACACATCAGCAAGACAGCGGTTTGTCGGGCCATGAGAAAAGTGACTCTGGTTCTGAAAAGACTTTTTTTCTGTCAAGATATAAAAATGTTTCTATATTTTCTGTATATTAGACACATTAACACATCACATTAGCCTACACTTCACATTACCTATTCATACACTCTGCAGTCTTTTCCCATCACCCCTTGCACTGTTTAGCTGCAGCTGCCATAATAGGTTTACCACCTGTCCTTTAACATAATACTTAATAGCTATAGCTAATCACCTCTGCCCAAGGAGCTAAGGGGCTGATCGTGGGCTGATGTGTAGATTAAGGTGGACAAGTCATGTTGCTAGAGGGCAGGTCACGTAGCTGTTCCAGCGGTAGTTATACCTACTCGGTCAAAGGGGCTAGAGTGAAGGGAAATGTCTGTAGAGTGACAGGTCTCATTGCTTTGTAATGAATATAAATATGTATGTATATATATCTATATATATATATAGATATATATATAGATATATATACATATATATATATATATACAGTACAGGCCAAAAGTTTGGACACACCTTCTCATTCAATGCATTTTCTTTATTTTCATGACTATTTACATTGTAGATTCTCACTGAAGGCATCAAAACTATGAATGAACACATGTGGAGTTATGTACTTAACAAAAAAAGGTGAAATAACTGAAAACATGTTTTATATTCTAGTTTCTTCAAAATAGCCACCCTTTGCTCTGATTACTGCTTTGCACACTCTTGGCATTCTCTCGATGTTCTGCAGAGGCAGGTTCCGTATGGGCTTTATGATAACATGCATAACAACAACGAATAAAATGCAGGACAAAGCATCTTCCACAACTCTTTTTTTTTTAAGACGTCCAGTAAATAAGCATGAAGAAAGAATCACAAAGGGAGAAAAAAAAGGGATTGTGGTCAATAAACACCACTGTCTGTAGCTTAAGATGACTTGGTGTGAACTACAATATATTCCAGTGATCACAATAAGTGCTTCCTTTAATTTCAAAGGAGTGTAAAGGGCTGTTCTAGTTGTAGTACAGCTAACACAACAAGGGCATCTCAGTATCTTAAGATAACAAATAGGTCGTATCTGCGCAGTCAAAACATCAAAGTTTTTTGCTATGGTATAGATAACTAAATGAGTATGAAGCAAATATTAAAGAAGTATTTCACCACTGGTGAAACTATGACCCTAGTCTGTCTATGCAGTAGAAAACAGAGAAACGCTGTGTTTAAACACGTTTCTGAAAACATTTGAGAAACGTGTTGGCGTTGTGTTGGCGGCATGAGTGGCAGGCAATATGAAAAATGCAGAAGTACAGCCTATACTTTGAGCAACAGTCCGAGAGCCAGCAAAACTCGCTGAGAGGGGAGCACAGAGATCTCGGCACTGGTTTAATAGAGGGAAGTTTCTCATAGTTCATTTAAAGCTGGTTGATAATCTGCATAGTACCCATTCAAGCAAATAAAGTGTGCAACTAGTTTGAAACTTCAGTTGTATCCTAAGGACATACATACTACTTCAAAGAAGAGTGTAGAAATCCATGTAGGTGCTAAGTGCCCTTATGTCCTTTTCTAAACCCAGAAAACATGCTGATGATGAAAGTGATCTTTGCACCAGCCTTTTAGCCTCCCCTACACCACCACCATCACCAACAACAACTGAACAATAAGCTTTTGGTCAGCTTTGGAGTGAGGTAATCAATGAATCAAATCAAGCTTGGCTCATTCTGCTCGCACCACCATCACAGCAAATTTATTACATGTCCATCATGGGAGGTTGGGGAAGAGATGACGCCTCAGTTCAGACAGGGGGAGCAGGGCTAGAAGAGGCCCGATGGAGCTATTAGCTGCTGGAGTGGAGTGATCAGCCTGTGATGAGCTATTGGACAGGCCCAGGATTGGGGCAGTGGGAGATGCTGCAGAGGTTTATTACATCTAGTTCATCTTGTGCCGTGCTGCCTTCAGAAGCATTCCCACACAGGTCCACTCCCCGGGCAGCCTGGGCCCTTATCTGCCTCAGTCTAATCAAGCTCTCTTCAATGGTGGAGGCTTTGCAGGGGCTTGGAGGCTGGAAACAGCAACCTGATTGCCTGGCAGGACTGACACGGATGGGTCAAACTGAACTTAATATCTAACAAGGTGTAAAACTATTCTGTCAAGACAGGATTACTAAATAAGTTGCTCATAAAGGTATTTATGCAGGAGGTATTGCACCTTAAAAAGGACCATAGCTTTCTGAGGAATAATTGTAGCTCATTACAAGTTGTACCTCAATATCTACCACCCACATAGGAGAAATGATGTCATATGTATGAGATATTATCTCATATATAGGAGAAATTATCTTGTATGTAAGGTACTTCCAATACCCATGCTACCATAAAATGATTTAAAGCAGCACAATGGAGGATTGCTCTTCTTACCTCACGAGGTGCCCCTATAGACAAAAACGGTATTGTCTGTTACAACTGTCGCTGAAATCGTTCTTTGTTGACAAGCCAATGATACCGGTGAACTTCCTGAAGCTGGCCGTGTAATGCGCAATCATCATGTCTTCTGAACAGGTAAAGTAGCCTTATGGCATTTTGTACATACACACACCTTCTTCTTTTCTTTGTTGCTTCAGCCATGTCAACCACGTCTAACTTTGTTCACCTTGGTTCGGCTAGGCTACTTTAAAGAGAGGGGGGGATATGACGAGGAGGGGGATATGATGTATGCCATAAAGCAGACAAATTTTGTAGTCTTTTTTGAGCATGTTTTCCGACCCGAACCCCGAAACTGCATAGTGCCAGTGCAAGTGCAACAGGCACTCTCAAGCAATGACGGAGGTGTCATCCAACCTACTGTGAGTTGATGTACCATCACAAGGATCTTGGATGTATATTTTGAGGGCTCAAAAACTCCATTGTGTTGCTTTAATATGTCCCAATACATAGTATGTTAGATGCAATATGCCAAAAATACCAGGGTGCTCTACCAAATCAGGTCTGATTTTGCAGTATGCAAGCTAGCATGTTTTTCTGTCTATTCTGACCCACAAGCCTCTGCACAGTGGACGAAAGTCATCAACTAACCCGCAAACATAGGACAGCTTGACAGCTCATTGGCAGCTGTTTTACAGCTGATTGACAGCTGTCAGGAGCCACAGTGATGGATGACAGCGCATTCAAATAACTGATGATCAATTGGACACTAATAATAGAAAATTAAATTTTGTGAACAAAATAATCATAAATATTACAAACAACAAAAGGACATAACTATAAAAATAACAATGAAAGAGAACTGTGGATGTAATTTCATTGTCACAAATGTAATATGATCAGATTTACAAGTTATAACTTTAAAATTAAACTACATACATTGCAAAGTAGCGAGCAGAGCTCTCTGGATTTATCTCCATCTCTGGTGAACGTAGGTGGCGTTTGTTTTATCTCCAAGGTAACAGATATAAAAGCAAGAGGGTCAAAGTTCAGGGTGTAATGTTATGAGAAACAAGTATGTGCCAATTGTGTGCATACTGTATTCAACAGTACTGCAGCTGCAGTACCTACTAAAAGTAAAAAGAAAAACTATGCAATTGGTAATGCACCCATTAGCCTATCTCATATGTAGGAGATATTAAGTTATGCCCTTTGTATGGTGCACTAAGCACTACATTCTGCATGCTTTGTCATTCTTAAAACCTCAGTAAGCCTAAAAGTTTGTTTCCTGAGATAATGTATCCATCATAGGAGATTATTTAATATCATTAGATAATATCTCCTATGCAGGAGATAATATTTTGTGCAAAGAAGAAACACTTTGGCCAAAATTACCCACATTTTTTTCACCTTGCCTCACAGGGCTTTCATACAAATTAGTTTCATGAAAATCTGGAACAGTTGCTGTTGAAATTGTCGCATTAACTGTATTATATCACATGTAGCACAATGCACTGAATTCTAACTACTTCTAAGTCCAAAAACTTGCTGATAATACTTTGTAACAATATCATGATTAACACTCACATTTAACTTGGTTAGAACTATTGGACATAAAGACAGCTATAAACCTGTTCATGAGACTGTTGTCACAGTGGACCCCTTATTAATAATTATTCAATTAAATATATGTTTTAGGGAAAGCTTGAGTAACAGACTGCTGGGTCTGACACAACTTGCTTCTGTCTGCACTGCACTGCTCTGCTTGTCTGACCATTACTGTGTTATTTTCCAATAGTATTTCCATTGAGCTTTGTTTGACTGAAACCAAAATGAGCCCACACAATCGACATGGCATTTTTTTTGTGTATCAGTTCTTTTTCATCTGCACTGCCCCCACTGCAGTTTCCCTGACATTACATTGTTTAAAGCAGCTTGGTGGAACTATGCTGACTTCACTTGAAATGAACCCACACTGCAAACTCTGACTGGTTGTTCTTTTGCTTATAGGGTTTCACTATTGTACTGTCAGTACTGTTGGACTCTAACATCAGACAGACATTAAATTTTGGTTGGAATAAATAAATTAAGTGGGGATGTTGGCGTGGAGGCTGTTGTCATCCACTGTTTCTTGTGGAAAGTAATGCACCAACATTTGTACACATCCCACATAATCATAAGCCAGTAATTTGTGTATAACCTACATATTTGGGAAGGCTGCGATCATGTAACCAGTGTGCTGATGGGACTAAAGAAAGAGGACCCTTTTATGACTGACATCTCAATTACATCATTTTATCAGCTGGGGGCAAATCACGACTTGCCACCACAGGGCTGGAGGCGAAAAAGGAGTCTTAAAATGTCGTCTTGTGTTATTGGGAGCCAGAGTAGAAGGAGTCATGGCTCAAAACTTAAATTTTATCACATACCAGCTGCCACTGTCCATTAGCAAAAAACAAAGACAACTATGTTTAAATGCAATAAGACGAAAGGAATGGACGGAGGCCATCATCAAAAATGCTTGCATGTTCAGCACACAATTCATATCAGATCAGGGAAAAAGTTTTTTACTGTTGTAGGGATGAATAATGGTATGTGTATTAAGGGTTATAATGCCCACCTTATCAGAAACTGGGGAGGTATTAAGAGGAATATTGGATTTTTCTGTAATGCTAACTTTTTAGTGCATAAGCTTATATTAGCTTCATAAGCAAAACAAAATGAAGGAAACCATTTTGTCCTCCTTTGTAAGATTGGCATAGTGATCCCATCCCACCTTGAGCAATCCCAACAAATCATCCATCCACTGAGTGAGAGCATACGGGTCAGCCAGTCTGGTCCCATTGTTCAGTGTTTACTTTTTCAGGTAACACTCACGGTCCCAGAGAGTGAGTGACCTGACATGGTGTGTTCATAAATTGAGTCTAACGCTCTACACTAAAATGAGAGCCCTGTTGACCAAAAAACCAGAGCATTCTATTTCTACATGAATTCACAAACAGTTAAGTTAATCACACATTCACTCCGCTTGGCACTCTGCTACTCTGTCACCCCAGAGTGTGGTGCCCTGGATAACCTAACCATACATTCCAACAGCGCTTCAAATTTCTGAACAGTCCAGTTTGTGCCAGAGTGCGCTGTGGCACTCGGAATGAATATTTCTGAACGTACCCTATTCAGAGGGACTCATTTAATCTTTCTCCATTGTCAAAAACAAGCCAACAAAACTTTCTAGCTAGTGCTAGCTAATGTCTGTGGAGAACTGTTTTGCCTCCAGCTAAGTCCCCGCCCACCAAAAATGTCATACTGATAATTAATAATAAAAGGGTCTATTAGGAAGGAGGGCAGTGTTCAGAACCATGTGAGCTTCAAGTCATTTTACGGTAAGTTATACTCACAAGTCAGTCTTCTCCCTGATTTTGTGTTTAGATGGGTGGATACAATTTCAGAGTTTAAAAAAACTCCCTACGTAGCAGAACCAATAGTAAATCTGCAGGGCGGTCCTTCGGTGGCTCGCTGAACTCTTGTGCTTGTAAACATAGTCCCACTAGAAACATGTGTAGCAGTACAAAATGGCTCGGCCGTGCTCGCAGAAAACGCCGTCAAAGTTAGTGGATGTTTGTCACGTTTGCGGCGACACATTCTCGCCAACTAAAAGAAACAAACATAATCTTTTACAAGGCCATGACTCATCCGTCCAGCCGGACTATAAAGTTAGAAGGAATCGCCTTGTTGTTTACAAATACTTCCGGGTAGAAAACCAGCAGAGCTTTTAGCTATATATATATAGCCTATGTATCACATTTTTCACATCACTGTATCACCGTTTAGACTAATCCGATGTTTGTAAAGTCTATAAACACAGTGATTGAACAAACATTACTATTTCTGTCTGCACGTTTAGCTGGGCTAACCGTTAGCTGTTAGCCCTGTTAGCCGTTAGCAGTGTCTGTAATAGCTAATAACTCATTAAACGGTCCGTGAAAAAAATATCTTTTCCAGCGGATATCTTAGTTACAACATGATTGAGCTAGCAAAGCAGTTTTGTGTTGCTATGTGTGGTATTTATTAAATTTTAAGAAATCACGATGTCTAGAAAGCATCAGTGGCTGCAGCTGACAGGGACAGCTAACACTAGCAGCAAAGCTAACAGGACGTCATCTGTTAAAAGCCTCCCGTTGTCGGATACAACATGAAACTACTCCAGTTAGCTCAATAATGTTGTAACTAAGACATCCGCTGGAAAAAATATTTTCTTCACGGGTGAGCACACGTTTGATAAAACTGATTAATCTCTCAGCATCCATTTTCAAGCTCTCTGTGTGTTTGTTTCCTTGCGGACGAGAAAAGGGGGAGCGCACGTTTCCGAGAAGGCGTGTCCTTTTCAAAAATGCAGGAGGCGTTGCTTTGTTGACGGCCGTTTTCGCCGGTGTGTTAAACACACTTTAGAAAGGAGTGTCCCCAGACTATCAGAAGGTGGAGATCTCTGATTGTCTGGTGGCGAGACTATGGTAAGTCATCACCATGTTTCTTTTCCTAAACCTAACTTCTATTGTGCGTCAAATTGAAGTTGCCACTCGATGTTGGGCTGACATTGAATTCTAGTCACCTGGCTGTCTGTACTTTTGATTTTCATGCAACAGATATTTCTCCAGTTTAAACTAATTTTAATTTCGACATATATATCACATTCTGAGCTCACTGTACCACTTCTGTATAAACTGATCTTTTAGCCTCTGTTCAACAGTTACTTTTAACCAGATGATGTTGTTACACTTTTGTGTGAGCCAGAGGTAAGACAAGCCACATTCATCCAGCATCTGCTTAACGTACAAGACCCATGGCAACACATATACACCTGTATTATGCAGGCTGAGCAAATGGTTGTACATTATTTGAGTAAGTTTAGTTTCTTTACCCTCTATCAGCCTCCCCCAGTAGCCAATAATTCTCTTTTTAACTGCAATATAGAGTGGATATCTTCCTCACTCCCCATAGACCATGTCATTGCAGGTAGTCATCCTTACTTTTAGGATATATTTTAGAAATCTGAGATGTAGTTTTTCCAATATATCTATTCTTTCAAACCCCCACACAACAACATAACTGGTGTAATCAGCATGTCAAAAAGATCAAGTGGGGGGTGTTGGTAGCATAGTGGTTAGTGCCAGCACCCCACGTACAGAGGCGATGTCTCAACGCAGGTTCGACTCTGGCTTGCAACCATTTACTGCATGTCACCCCCCACTCTCTCTCTCACCCCATTTCACTCTGTCCTATACATTAAAGGCAAAAAAGCCTGAAAAAAAAAATCTTTAAAAAAGATCAAGTGTGATATCTACAGGTAGAACTTTAAAATCCTACGTATGGGCTTTAATGCAACAACAGAAAACTAATACAGTCCTTTTAACAATGTTAACGTTTTGCAAAAGTTGGTTTTCCTGTTTTGCAGTTCTAATCTTAAAATACACCACCAAGGCAAGAATGATGTCTCTTTGCTTTACATTGCACTCAAGATAATGAAATGTCCTTTGTGAGGATGCTTGAATGAATTCCTAATTCTTTGTTTTCCATACTATGTTGAAAAGTCTAGACCCATCAATCACACCCAGCTTCCTGCCATTATCTCCACAGTATGCAAGACTCATTCCGGCTATAATTGTGTCCTGCTATTTTGGGTGCAGGTTGTCTCCTCCCCTGCTGCCAGTGTCACATGCCCAGAGCTAGAGTCCCATCTCTAGTCTGTTTCTCTGGCAAATATCCCTCCTGGCTCACTCTTTCCAGTGCAATCAACGGTCTCATCCCGGCTAGCTTAGGGGTCCCTCCAACGAGTTTCACTTTTAATAGAAAATTAATTCAAGCTTCCTGTGTCTTTTAGAATGGAAGGAAACCCATGGATGCCTGCAAGGTAGGAAACCAATCTCAAACCTGAGGTATGCTTTAGCAAACAGCCAACAACACTGCAAGTGTAAGTACATGCAATGTACAGTTAATGGGATAAAACATGGAAAATGTTTAAAGCCACAGTGTGTAGGAATTTCTCCTGTGCAATTCAACTGTGGTAGCTGCTGTGTATCAAAAAGCAAGATAGTGAATTATATTGCACTGTTTTGTGTGTATGTGTGTGGGGGGAGATTTGGTACCACATAGCATCTAGCAACTTGCTAACGAACACAAACAAATATTACCAAAGTGCTAATATTGCTCTATGACACTGTATGATCCCCAGAGTGTAACAAGCATGAACTATGTACTAATTAGTCGGGTTACATTATTCATTTATATTTTGATGTGCATGTATTGTTAGAGATCTTCATCTGGTGATTCAACGCCTGCAGTGGTAGGGAGAGGGAGAGAGAGAGGACAGAGAGGCAGAGGATTGGTAGGAGCCAGGCATGGACGAAGAGGTGGAGGAGGACGAGGAGGATGAGGGTGAGAGTCAAGACCACAACGTTACTTACCTGTCGAGAAGAAAGCAGGCAACTTTAGCGTCCCTTTTAAAACCTTTCTCCGTCAGCAGCTCTCTCCACCTAGGAAAGGCTACCCCGATGTGACCCTCGTTTTTAGAATTTGCCGGTCACGTTGCCTTTTTGATTCCCCTTTGTGCTTTCTTGGCGACGAGGATTCCGTCTCCCGTGATGCTGCATAATATGATCCTGCATTATGCTCAAAGAGTGGGACTTTGTTATGCTGCAGTAGCGCAGGCTTTCAAATTTGCCGGGGTAGTAGCGAGGCGCCTCTCGCTCCTCTCCTTCGGCTTCTCAATGACGCAGCGCTGGCCTGGCTCTCAACGAAAATGCCGAAGGCGGGGCTATACCCTGGTAGTGCTGTATGTCCCTTGATGGCGGATGTATTTTCAAGATGGCGGAGGGTTATGGAACCCCCACCAAACGATTTACCCGCCCAATGTACAAACAAATCCGAAATTCTCCCTTTAAGAGAATAAGTCAGATTATTGGTGGAGGTAATAATACACCAATGATGACATATTTATGAATGCAGACATCTATTTTTGCCAATAAACAGCTGAAAACACTACACGATGCCCCTTTAAAGGTATACTACGCAGGATTTTTTTAATAAAGTATAGACTCATACAAAGCAGTGCCTCTAAATCATCACTTACAACCAACTCTCAGTATGTGGCTTTGTTTTTATCTGCAGAGACTCTGCCCTCTGCCTGGATTTTGGCCGTCTATTTTTGTTTTGCTGTATTGACATTCCTGGACACAGCACACAGGTGAGGTCAGGACTTAATAAAAAGGTAGTGAGCAGGTGCCAGACTGTGAGCAGCACACATCAAAGAGGAAGCTACGAAAATTGTGGAAAAAACACAAATATGGTAAATCTGTGGTTGGCTTTCACTGTTTCTGTGCAGTATCTTAGCTGTTCCTAGGACTACACTCTTCTGGACAGAGACCTCAGATGTACCTGGAATCTGCTGGAGCCACTCTCCCAGTTTGTGGGTCACAGCCCCGAGTGCTCCGATTACCAGTGGCACCACTGCTGCCTTTACTCCCCACATCTTACATATATGTACTTCCCATACTGCCTAGTTTCACTTTCCATGTAAGGAAGACAGCAACACTGCAGCCCAGAGTTAATTGTCATATCCGGATAATTGGACTTTAAATACTCTGTGGAGTGCACATGATTAAATGTTGTTCTCACATGTGCATGGTCACTGCCCTCTCCGACGTCATTCCACTGGCAGGAAGGGAGTTTGAATTCCTCTGAGGTATGAGTGAAGTATGAGTGTGTGTGAGCGTATCTTGCGTTGTATCACCACTCGTTGACGATAGGTACACATAACCTCAGCACTGAGTATTTGTGAAGTAGTGGATTGAGTGGCCAAGTTGCAGATTGCCGGGTTGGAGCTGCAGATTGAATTTTAAGGGTGGCAGAGTGAGCGTTTGGAGCTGCGGGAACTAGAGCAACTACCACCTGTAGAAGGTAGGTGCTGCTGCTGCGTGTTTTTTTTTTTTTTTTTTTTTTGGGGGGGGGGGGGTTCCCCCACACAATTCCAGCATACACTGTCCCCAAAATACAATATTTTGTGTGATGCAGGTGTGACCAGTTTATCAGTGTAATGATTACATGACTCATGATTACAATGTAATAACAGTCTATAAGTTAGAATTGGCCAACAAGGACTAGTATCAGAAGAAACCAGATTCTTATAGAGCCACGTATTTGAGCAACAATAATGACTCAGACACAGATTTAAAGATTGCGTAGCAATGCATATATTGTTACAACAGATAAGAAAAACAATTTGTATGAAAAATAATAAACTAAAATAAAAAATGTGCACACAGAAGAAATGGTATTGTCCCTGAGTATCCATTATTATTATTTTCGTTGTTATTATTATACTTTTAAAAGGGTGCCAAACGTGTACTTCTTTATCTTGCACTTTTAGAAGTCTTGTACTTTATCAATGATTTTTAGTGCTAATGTTTGCACTTTTAAATTTCTTGTACCTTTTTAGGTAAGGTATGATGTGGGCGTATCACTGGGGGTGTTGTCCTTGTTATGTACCCACCTGTTTGTATTATTTATTCATTTTAATGATTGTCTTATGGTCCCTTTTGTCTTAAATGTGAACTCACGCAATTATTTTCCAATGTGGTATTTTACTGCAAATGGCAAATAAACTGACTATGACTATGACTATGACTACTGTATCTTTGGCTGGTCACTCGGTTTGCTGTGCACCTGCATGCAGATGGGGGTGTTCCTTTGAAGTGAGTGTGTATTTTTGCGTGTCCATGATTTGAGGGGAGCACGTGGTAGAGTAAAATTGGATAGGGAGTAGTTAAAATACAGACAGCCTGTTTTAAACCCCCTTTTTTTGTCGATTAATACTTTATCTTTTGTCATTTCAGTTGCCCAGAACCAGTATTGCATCTCTGGATCATAACATTGCTGTGTTGAATTAGAGTATCTGGGTTTGCAGTTTATTAATTTTTTTTAACAATAAAACAGCATATTTTACAGTATCTCTTAACATCTTTTAAAAATTATTTTGTACAATTGCACTTAAAGCCATGTCTCTAACTTTTTTACACTTATCTGTGTGTAGGCCTGTAGATGATAGTAGGTATTGGGAAGCCAGGTTAAGGGTGGGTATAACAGTACCCCTATCCTCCAGTTAGGTGTGTGTCTCACACACACACACACACACACACACACACACACACATACACTATCTATCTATCTATCTATCTATATACATATATATATATATATATATATAAACACGTATTGTGTGCCATAGAGCTAGAAACCCCTAAATACACAACAGTGAGCCTTACCATTGCACTAAGTGACATGTTCCTGCATTACCATAAACAAACATTGTAGTTTATTTCAAATCAGTCCCACATACACCACCCTGCTCCCACAAATACTCACAAGATGTTAGGAATCTGTTATCCTTTTGTGTTTTGTTGTCTTTTTGCGTCCTCCTTCAGTTCTGCCTTCACTTGGTTTTCCCTGGCTGAGCGTGGCTCCCTTCAGTCTCCTGATCTCTGCATTCCTGCCCTGCCTCTGTCATCAGCACACCTGTTCCACATCAACTCCAATCACTGCAGCATAAAAGCCTGGCTCTCCTCTCCATTCTTTGCCAGTTTGTTGTTGAAACCCTCGTGGTAACTACTAGGCTCCATTCCTTGCTATCAACTTGTGTTTTTTGCTCACTGGTTTTTGACCATGTTTTTGACCTTTGGATTTTGCTCTTGCTTCACGGAGCTTGTACTGCTGCCTTGCAACACTCAGCCTCATGCCTCAGCCCCAGTTTTTGTTCCCCTCCTCCCTCGGACTGTCTTGCCCTTGTTCCCCTCCATGGGCCCAATTCTGCCCCTGAACTGTTTTTTGTGCCTTTATATTAAACCTTTTTTGTCTGGATCTGCATTGTGATTCCAGTCGTTTTGTATTAAGCTTAACACAAGAGCACCGGATGTGGATTAATCCACTGCTGAAAATAGTACAGGTGCAAGATTCAAGGTAGAGTACATTATCACCATCCTCATATACAATACTCCTTCAGTGCTACAGTGTACTCAATAAGAATAGGCTGGATAAAATAAAATAGTAACATTTGCAAAGAACTGCAGTGACCAGGGGGCTCATTTATAAAACTCTGCAGAGAACAATGTTGGGCAAACTACTCTCTAAATGTAATATGTTACATATTACTAGTTACCATGCTCGAAAGTAACTGTTGATTCCCAGTGTGTCAGTCGGCAGCAGCACCAGAGACAGAGTTATGAACGGAACTGTGTGCTGGTGTTGCTGATATAGGTGATATGAATAGAAAACATTCAATATGCTAACAGACGTTTGAAGGTATCACCCAGCAACGTATTCTCATAGAACTTTTTATATGATATCCCATGAAAAGTGCATGTACAGTTCGTATGATATCCTACGAATTTTACATTGCATCAAGAGCTCAGACAGATCCAGACCAGGACGATCACCAGGACAAGGAAAAGACACACTGCAGCCAGACTACTTATCCCCTAATTCTCAAGGGGCCTTGGGACAAAAGCAGAATGGCATATGTTGTAGATGTTGTAGGTATATGAATGGAAACACATAAAACATGATAATGCACAGTACGACATCACCCAGATGTGTAGATCACCCTTTTATTTATTTATCCTTTTATGAAATTATAATACACAAACAACCTTTGGGGATCTTTTTTTTCTGGTGGCTGGCGGAAGTGGATCGGTGTGGATCAGTGTGGATAAATGAAAACTGAAAACGATAAACACTTTGTTTTGGGTGGTAACATGTTACATGACAATGTAATTGTAATAATATTACCCAAATCCTGTTGATAAGGAGTTATATTTGTTTGTTACTGCTAAAACGTAATATATCACCGTAACACATTACTTTTGTAACACATTACCCCCAACACTGATAGGAACCAATGGGCTTGGGGCTGAGAGCCACAGACAGGAAGCTACTAAGTGTTGTGATAGTAGGTTTTGGTCTCCTCATGGGAATTGCTGACAATTAGAAAAATTAAATAAAATTGTGGCACCTTTTTTAACCTTTCAAAATGCTGCTGTCTGTCGAATGACCATGCATGATAAAGGGATAGTTCAGGTTCTTTGAAATGGGGCTGTATGAGATACTTTTCTATAGTTGATGTATTACATACAGTAAATGTCAGCACGCTCCCAGTTTGCAGAAGCAGAGGAGACTAACACCCCAGAAGCTCAGCTTTGCATTGCTGTGGATTAGGGTCAACAGCAAAACATGTTTTAGATACTTTAAAAAAGCCTAACTAAAAAATCAATATCAGTCTAAGTGGACATTATATTGAAAATATTTTCACTGCTTAATCTTGCCGTCAGACAGCTCTTTCCTTTCCCACTGCATTTTTTCAACCATATAACTTCCATATTCCTACACAAAAATGCAAAACTGTGCCGTGCACTTTATTACACTGCAGGACAGCAGAGAAACATTAGGTCAACATTGTTTCCTTCCCCTGCGAGGGCACAGTCAGAATTGTAAGGACAGAAAATACAACTTTGGGTAGAATTTTAGCACGGGTAGCACTGTATTTTGTGGCTGTAGACCACTGCATACAGAGATGCAACTGGACCTTTTTGAAATCACCACAGTCATTCGGAAGAGAGTGACACATGAAACCAGTAACTTACAGTGGGAACAGGTAGTTTGACCCTTGTGCCACGTGTCTGAGAGGAAGTGCACACAGCTGCCACTCTGATGAGAGACAGTGAAACTGTAGCCAGGCTGGGTTATGTCTGTCTCTCTTCCTTTGGTCTCTCTGTGTCTGGGTGAGGAGCAGTAATTACCTGTAAATCTGTGTCAATGCCAGATCAGGGCAAAGTCTATTGTCAGGGATTACGTGGTCAATATACCAGTCTCTGGCGCTGTCAACCTGTCTCTCTGATAACATCACGACTTCATCCTCCACACTGGAGACTCTCCTCATCCTGGTGGCTGTGTGACAGGAATCTTGTAACAGTCACAGCCTAAGAACTGAGATGAGCTCAGAGGAGGTGCAATGAACAGGAGTAATGAATTCCAGCTGAGTTCTCTGCCTGAAAACTTTACAATTCCAAAAATCATCAACACACGTGATGTGACTTTTTCACCACCACTCAGTTGCAGTGACTTCCCCAGTGTATTTACAGTGAAGCCTTAGAAGCTTAAAATCACATAAAACTAGTTAAGTTGAGGGCTGAAGGCTGAATTTGCAATGATGCTGATGTTACACTGTTTTTTTTTTGTTTGTTTTTTTGTGGGAACCACAGAAAATCGTGTAAAACCGCTTTCACAGTCTTTGTAGAAGGAATCAATAAGTCATTTGCTGTGGAAAAATATGTAAGGAATTTTTACGAAGTGGAGTTGTATGAGGTACTTATTCAATGTATTTGTCACAAGGTGGAAGTATTGATTTTATGATTATTGATTTATTGTGAATTGTTATATTTCAGGTTTTATCCATGTCATGATTTTGTTTATTTCTGAGCTTTTATTTGCTGTGTTTTATTGTTTTTATTGTTTATTTTGTTGTTGTTTTTTTATTTCATGAAACCAGCCATTGGGGGGTGGGCACTGTCTGTGTACTCCTGATGCCAGTCCCAAGCCCGTAAAAGTTGTGAGGGTTGCGTCAGGAAGGGCATCCAGCGTAAAACTTGTGCCAAAACAATGATGCAGAAATGTCTGCCATACCAGATCAGTTAAGTCCCAGGTTAACAACGACCGCCTTCAGTGCTGTTTACCAGCTGGGTGCCAGTGGAAATTGGACGACCGTTGATCAAAGACCATTGAGGAAGGCAGATGATCCGCTGTGGCGACCCCTGAAAGGAGCAGCCGAAAGACAAGAAGATTGTTTTTATTTCATGCTTTTAGAGTTAATGTCACCTCCTGCCTTAACGTGACAAATGGTTACAAATTACTCGCACCTGTGCAGTTCTGTTTTTAGTTTATTGACAGTTTTATCACCCAATGAGGACACAAAAGCGAGCCCCTGCACCAAATCGGCAGCGGAGAAGAGGGCCTAAATCACTGAGATCTGGAAGAAAAGAGACTGTTAAAGCAGGCAGCGGAGGACAAAGCGTGGTCGAAAAAACCCCGAGGATGAAGGACGAGAGGACAAAGGGGAAAACGAGGGAGTGCATGAAGGAGAACGCAAGGGAGAAAACTCTGTGACTGCACAACCAAGACACCAGGAAGCGAGTGATAGAAGGGATTGGAGGTCAGGGCGAGCATCGGTCATAAGCAGAACAGGGACGGACCCGAACGCCAGTTTTCAGCAGGAGAAAGTACAAGGCAAAGTACACGCAGCAGCAGAGGGGGGAGCTCTGCCTGGCGGTGTGAGTATCTCTTTGGGAAAGTAGTAACACTCTGGTCAATGAACACTTTGGTTTGGGTGTACAGTACTGGCAGCGTCTCTTTTGTCTTGGCAGGTGGAGTGTCCCACTGCAAGACAACAGCAACAATCCAGTCCTTTGTCCCCTTTGAACTAAAGTGACTTGCTAGTCCTCTGTTTTTAATGAATGGACTTTTAACTCTCCTCGCTCCTCTTTTATTGGATTTTTATTAATATTTCAACCCACTTTAAGACACATTTTCAAGAGAAATTCATTGATGTGATTGTGGGCTCCTCTTGCTGCACTGTAATAAGCACAAACTTGCATTAAACCTTATTGTGTTTGCACCAGCTCTTTGTCTCTTCTATCAGTGTTAGTGTCGCTCTCACCCAAAAAATCCAATTGTACCTGGTAACAATTTCCTACGTAATCCATTTTTTCCATTTGCACTCACCACTCCTGTTTGACTCACCTACAGAACATGTTGGTTGGTATGCCACTAGTTTAGACCAAGACAGGAGTACCACCATGGAAGCTTAGCGATGTATTCTTATGGACGAGGGCAGCAGTAAAACCTATTTTAGCCACCTAATTTTTTTTAATTTTTTTTATAAATAATAAAAAAACAGTGGATGCTATATTGAGAATGTATTTACCACTTTACCTTACTGTCAGCCTGCCCTTTCCTTTGGCGTTACATTGCTCAACCATAGAACGTCTGTACTTCCGTGCACTCTATTATGCTGCAGGTTAGCTATTCAGGTCAGAAAGTGCTGTTGCATGATTCGACTGAAGCAAAACTTGACTATTCTTAAGATTTCAAAGATGGTGGGTGCAAATGTCCCAGCCACCATACAGATACCACCTTGTTCTGTTGATTGACATTGACCTTTGACAGCTGTAGCTATTTGCCAGTAATATAGACATCAACACTCCACCTGCAAAACTAAGACAACACAGTGTTTGCAGTGAACACCTGTCACCTGTCTTAAATCAGGTAAAATTTTGCTAAATACCGACAGACAAATAAAAGAGCCTACCAAGCAACCAAGTGTGAAGCGCTGGCATCCCATGATTCAGAAAAATCCTGAAGTTGTGTTGTAACCAAGTCTTACTCATGGCAGCAGAAGCTCTCTGGGTCCCTAAGCACGGGTTTTACAGTTCTTTTGTCTCCATTTTGTCTCCATGGCATTTCATTGTCGCTGTCATAATCATTCATTTTTATACTTTCTTATATATGTTATCACTTACAGAAACCACTGAGAGTCTGAACCAAACAGCTGACCTGTGGCATAACACAGTGAGTGGCAAATCTGCGCTTCTGCGTGGGATTATGGAAGTTCTACTGTGGAGAAAATGTAGAGCCAAAGGAAAGGGCTGTCTGACAGAAAGGTAAATCAGTGAAAATATTGTCAATATAGCATCCATTTAGACTGATGCTGATTTTTTTTTTTTTTTTTTTTTTTTTTTTTTTTTTTTTTTTGTTTGTCTAAGTGGCTAAAATATGTTTTGCTGCTAACCCCATTCACAGCAGTAGATTGCATAACTTCCGTGGTGGTACTCCTGTCTGCCTCTCCAAAGTGGGGCCTACCATCCGCCTTGTACTGTAGGTACTACACTGACTATGGGTAAGTACCTGATGTAAACCACCATCCAAACTCATCAAATATTGCTGTTTTGTCAGTTGACTTTCATGGCCACAAGCTGTTTTCACAAATGTTTCATGTTTTCCTATGAAAAGCAATGCACCCAAATTCACATAAATCCCACATATTTTGAAAGGCTGTGATCACGTGACCAATGCGCTGATGGCAGTAAACAAAGAAGCAGTTGCAAAAAACTGGCAGTCCCAAAAAATGGACTTCACTGGGACTTTCCCCTGGAGACGCATGTTCAGAACCATGTGAACTCATCAGTGAGTCATTTTAAGGCACATCCTCACCACGTTTCTTTTCCTAAACTTACCACCCACCCTAAAGGGACTTTCCGGCTCCTGATATTAGTTGTTATCAAACTATATTTCTAGCTGACGCTGCCTGGTGGCATATCATTCATTCATTCATTCATTCATCTTCTAACCGCTTCATCCTCTTGAGGGTCGCGGGGGGGCTGGAGCCTATCCCAGCTACATCGGACGAGAGGCAGGGTACACCCTGGACAGGTCGCCAGACTATCGCAGGGCTGACACATAGAGACAGACAACCTTTCACGCTCACATTCACACCTACGGACAATTTAGAGTTACCAATTAACCTAGTCCCCAATCTGCATGTCTTTGGACTGTGGGAGGAAGCCGGAGTGCCCGGAGAGAACCCACGCTGACACGGGGAGAACATGCAAACTCCGCACAGAAGGGCTCCCACGCCCGGGATCGAACCGGCAACCCTCTTGCTGTGAGGTGAGAGTGCTAACCACCACACCACCGTGCCGCCCGTGGCATATCATATATGCCCCAAAAGGATGCCATTTGCGTCAGTGTCTGATGCCAAAATCACTGACCAAGCAGTGGAATTTGACAACTTTGGAATGAGAAATGGGCTGTACAACTTTACTTCATACAACCCAAACTATCCCCATCCCAACATATATTTGGAATAAATAATTAATGTCACAAACAGTGTTGGGGATCGTTACTCAAAAATGTAATGTATTACACATTACACATTACTTAGGAAAAAAGTAATCCCCTACTTTTCTTGATTACTCCCTGGAGAAGGTAATTAGTTACAATACTCGTTACATTACTAGTTACTCTGTAAAATTGCCTGAAATGCATTGTCACGTAATTTGCCAGTTAACGATATAGCATTAAACCTTACATACAATAGTGTAACAATCCTAAGGTAGTATAGTGAACTAGATGGATATACCCAGAGTTGGCTTCATGAGGGGGCACCATGGGGCAGCGTGTTATCAATACTTACTAGGACAACGGACGTTACAATTATAAACTGAAAGTGTGTACTCCCTGACGTTGCAGCACAGAGTAGTGGAGTGAGACGTCTGTCCTTGCTCCTGCTATCTGCTGTAAACACATGAAGCTGCTCCCATGTCTCTCCGGGTCTCGGTGCTTGTTTGAGGCAGAAACTCTCCCATCCTCTGGCTCATCCCCACATCTGTGTTCGCTGCTGACCGGCTGGACAGGGAGGACGACGACCCGTTGGCAACAGCCTGAAGCCCGTTGTCACTAACTCTTAAGTAAGGGGAATTTATGTAACGCAAGTAACAACTTAAGTGTTTGATTAGTAACTGTAATGTGATTGCTGAATTTAGGGACAGTAGTGCCTTACACTACTCATTACTGAAAAAAGCCATTTTTGGCGGTGACGTGCTACACCCAACACTGGTCACAAAGCATAATCATGTGAGACAAGGTCAGATATTTCAAGTCCATCTGAAGGCTTAAAGTGGAAGCAGACAACATTTTAACTAGCTTGCGTTTCCAAGTGGTATTTTTTATTGCCACAGCTGATGCAAAGACAACTAGAAACCAAGACAACTGATCTAGATCTCTTCTGTTTTCCTCAGGGCCTAGCATCGGGCTGATTTTCTTTTGCTGGGTAGACTTCCCACAGTTCCTGTAGTTTTTGCACCATGCGCCAATCCACTACTGGGGATACCATCTGCAAAGAACTGGCATTGATACTCCTTGGCAACATGAGGATAGCCTGTAGCTACTGGGAAAAACAAAAGTTCTATTCTATTTGGTTAACCCTATGGGCCCGAACGACGCATAGTGTGTCCAAATTTACATCTGTTCTTCTCTATGGATTTTCTCTGTGACCATTCATCATAGCGAGAAGCCACTCATATCAGCGGAAACAGCGGAACCACAGCTTTCCGACAAGACCTTGTTGGTAGTCCCATGTTTTCACAAGGGAAAAAAATGAAAGTTACACTAAAATTATGTACAACAAAGCTTTCATACAGCTTTGCACACACATTTCTTTTGGATGGATTACTCGTGATTGCAGGGTCAAAAAAAAATGCCACGCATATCACATGAAAGTGCAGGACCAGAGCTTTCCACTGATACCACACACATCATTGTGCTGTCATCCCATCACGCTGTAAATACAGATTGATTGTCTACAAAATAAAAAGCTGACGAGTTTCTTTACAATCCATTATACAGATCTTGTTATCAGTCACTCCATATAGTGAGGAATATCGTATCTTACCACGTCTTAGGCTTGTGTGTGTTTCTCCCTGTCTATCCACATTTGTAGTCCGGCTTTCAAGATGCAAATATCTCCATATTGTCCAGTTGACACTCCATCAAACTTTGTATGACAAGACCAGCCCCCACCCCCCCCTATTGCCCAAAAGACCTCAGGTCACGTTCAGGTCAGGTCAAAGAGCAGCACAGAGCACAGAGAAATAAGTCAAGATCATGTTGACAAGAAAACGTCCAGAATTTTTTTTTTACTGCAAAGTGGCAAATATTATCTTGGAGGAGATCATTGCACTTGGTTGACTATTTTTCTATGATCTTAGATGTAAATATTGCATGTTTCTTTCAGATAAAACACATTTTTGACTTGTGAATGAGTCAATGGAATTTCTTGCTATGATGAAAAAATACTGGCAATCATGTCCGCCTGGCACAAACCATGTTTTGGACAACTGTGAAGTGACAGAATGTCCCACCATCATGGTTCTTATATTGCCAGATTCCAGAGAGTCTCCCCTCTTCATATATGACAGAATATGTCGACTTACAACTTGCTATGCTGAGATAAATGTAAAAATGTAAGAATTTAGTAACACAGATTTGTTTTTTTCATTGATATAAAAATTAATATAAAATACAGGCACATAGAAGGTCATGGAATGATGGAAAATCTGGATAGCCCACATTGTCCTGGAAAAAAAGAAAAAAACAGGATATAGCATGTGTATGTAGTCTTTATAATGATTGTGATATGAGCTTAAAAGTAAAGGCAGTAAAAATACCCCAAAAAAGGCCTAGGGCCCAAAGGGTTAAAGAAAGGCTTATATGGAACCAAAACCAAATCTTTACATTGTGCTATTAACATTTACTTCATATAGATAAATTAAGCCACATGATTCCACTTTAAGAGCTCCTACCCAATTTACATTATTCTAATTTTTGTAATGCACAATTTGTAATTTTCAGTTGGCAAGAAATACAGGTTCTCTAAATGTAGTCTGGTAAATCAGTCATTGGAAAAGTTATTCTTGTTTAATTAAAAAAAATCTAACATTGATTTTCTTGGAAGGCTTAATCATAATCAAGCCAATATTTTAGCCAACAAGTTTTTTTTTCATACTCTGATAAGAAAACAATGTACCTTCAATAATTAATTTGTGTTGGTCTGCGTGTGTGTTTTCAAGCAGCTTGTGGATAGGTTCCTGTCCTCCTTGTAGCTCCTCACTCTTGTATTTCCCATATGGTTTGGGATAATTGGATACTAAGATGTCCCGCCTACTCATTTAAGTCCTTTATTCTGTCCTCTTTGAAGGAGTGAAGAGGACTTCTTTAGTTCTATGCATAAGGCACTTTGCCAGTGTTTATGAAGGAAATCACTACATAACACTGTGAATTTGTCCCTTTTACTGACCGTGTGAATTTTAACCAAATGCAGTGACTTTATTATCATTATCATTTATTTTCATATAGGTTTTAGTGACAATGAAGCACTATTACATGGAGACATAAGCTATAGGAAACAGGCTATACAGAAAAAAAACAGTTGTTACAAGTAATAAGTTTGGTTTGGTTTGATTCATAATAATCATAATAAACAAATGAAATAACACCAAACTTAAAATGGACTTACACATCACTTTTCTAGTCTTCCAACCACTCAAAACACTTTGGCCACCAGTGAACGATTGTGAATGTGAAGCAGTGCAATGCTACCATACAAGGTGCCACTGGCTACTCTGTTAAACATTCACATGATGGCTGAGCTACTGGGAGTAATTTGGGGTTCAGTATCTTGCCCAATGATACTTCAACACTGGGAGGGGCTGAGGATCAAACCCGTGATCTTCTGATTAGTGGATAACCTGCTCTACCTCTTGAGCCACAGCCTCCCAAAGACCTTCTTGCTTAGTCAATCAATCAATAAATCAATGTTATTTATAAAGCCCAGCATCACAAATCACAATTTGCTTCACAGGGCTTTACAGCATACGACAGCCATCTGTCCTTAGGATAAGGAAAAACTCTCCAAAAAAACCTTTAACAGGGGAAGAAAATGGTAGAAACCTCAGGAAGAGCAACTGAGGATATATTAATATCTGATAGTATACATATGTGACAATAATCATATGTGTATAATAACAGCAGATAACAGCAGCAGCAGGAGGCATCTGGCAGGACCACGGCAGCAGCACAACCACACATGTCACACTATCCAGGCACCACTGCGATATGAGTTAACCTGAGAGACAGTGGAGCACAAAGGCTCCGGAGAAGAAGCCAAGTTAGTGACATGCATTACAGCCGAGTTAGCGAGATGCAGTAACAGGACGTGAGTGTTAGCAAAGGAGAGAGAGAGAGAGAGAGAGAGAGAGAGAGAGAGAGAGAGAGAGAGATAATAGATCAGTGGTGAAAAGTGATCAAGTACATTTACTCAAGTTCTGAACTTTACTTGAGATGAGTATATCCATTTCATGCTACTGTGTATATACCCAGAAATCCAATGGCCCACCTGTGGACCCTCCTAAGGTAATTTTGATGATTATGATATGTAAAAAGCAGCTGTATTACTTGTTGTTTAAGTGGTTTTACTCATATGACATAACATTTGAAAGCCACGCTCCTCATGGTTCCATTAATGCTGACCATTTCAAGATACAACCACCAGAGCAGGTTCAATAAATGCTTCACTTATGAACTGTTATCATTATCCACAGGTTCATATTTTCCAGAGCGTATCACAGCTTTCACAGCTCCCATTTAATTTCTCACACACTGACAATTGTCCAGATGATTTAAATCCGGCGAAATATTTAGTCCAACTACATTATTACATCCATAGATATCCACAAACTCCCATTGCATTGTTTCAGACATTTATATTTCTCCACATATGATTCATAACTTCTGCATGTAAACAACCATTAATTACAAAATATACCAATGATACTTTATCTGCATCTGATCATGGTCATCTCACAGGAGCAATATTTATTGATCTCACCAAAGCTTTTGATCTGGTTGATCACTATCTTCTGTTAGACAAGCTTCATGTAATTGGTCTCTCCCAACATGCGCTACTGTGGTTTAATTATTATCTTGACAATAGAAAGCAATGTGTTGTATTGAGAGGATGCAAATCAGACCTACTTACTCACCAGAATGGTGTCCCTCATGGCTCTACCTTAGGCACACTTCTTTTCTCAATTTTTATAAATGATCTCCCACTCTGCTTCTCCAACTATTGTGTGCAATTTTATGCAGATGATATTGTTATATATACATCGCACACTTCTGTACCACTAATTCAAGAGTCTGTGGATATTCTCATTTATCCAGGTCAATTCCATTTTGGCAACAATTAAATCGTAGGCAACTGGACTTTGATTTTGTCTAGAAGACGTTTCGCCTCTTATCCAAGCGGCTTCATCAGTTCTCAACGCATCGGTCTGACTAGTCCTCACTAGTCTGACAAACAGTTAATAGAGAAGCCGTCTCTAAATAGTGGAGGTGGCCTGAGACACCACCTATCCCCCATTTACAATGCGGCCCTTGCTGCTGTACCTAAGAGATTGAACAACAAAGACTGCCCGAAACTAACCTCAAGTGGCTCAAAGAAACACAACGACAGTCGTTCACTGGTAACCACACATTATGCCTAACGACTGTGGCTCACCAGTGGCCCCATTCACTCCTAACGACTGTCGTTCACTAGTGTGACTCACCTGACCCAAACAATGGTCCAGTGAAACTCCACTAGCGAAGTATTGTCTTATGAGGGTGGTGGGTGTACACCTCCACAGAGGTTAAAAACCTGAGTCTTACTCCACTGTTTGTCAGACTAGTGAGGACTAGTCAGACCGATGTGTTGAGAACTGATGAAGCCGCTTGGATAAGAGGCGAAACGTCTTCTAGACAAAATCAAAGTCCAGTTGCCTACGATTTAATTGTTGCCAAAACACTAATTCAAGAGTCAGTTCAATAGTTTAATATTCGACAGACCTGGTTGTCAGCAAACAAATTACTGTTCAGTGAGTCAAAAACTTATTCAATGCTTCTTGGTGTGAGGCAGAGCCTCAACTCCAAACCTAACTCTTTGGCCTTAACTTGAAGTGATGGTAGATGTCTTCAAAACTTAGAAAAAAATTAAATATTTAGGTTTATGGATTGATTCTGAACTTACATTTAAACCACATGTTGATAATATCATGAAAAAATGAATTTTGGTGTTGGTGTTCTGTATTGCTCCAGGCATTGTTTTACATTTCATGTTAGAAAGAGACTTGTCTCACAACTTATACTATCAATAATTGACTATGCTGACATTGTTTACCAGAGTGCCTCTAAAACTACCCTTCAGCCTCTTAATGTTAACAGACTGTAGATTTATTTTAGGTTGTTCTTTCTTTACACACCACTGCACAGTGTTAAACACACTCATCTGGCTCCCCTTACATATAAGACGTCAATTTCATTGGTATCAGTTTATTTTCAAATGCATTAACTTTAATTGTCCTTATTTAAAACAATTCTTGGTTCCTTATACACCTAGCTACTCAGTAAGAAGCTCCGGTCAAACCCTTTTAATGGTCCTTTTTGTATCTAAGGAAGTTGGTAAAAAAGCCTTCATGTTTAAGGCTCCTTCTGATTGGAATAAGTTACCCTTAAATATTCGTTCTCTATCATCATTTAGTGTATTCAAAAATGTCTTGTTTTTGCATCTTAAGGCAAAAAAAAAAGTTTTTCATAATGATGTCACTGCTCCTTGTTGTTCCTTTTATCTGTAGATTGATCTTTTTTGATTGTGTCGAGTTTAAGGTTGTAAATTATGTCCTTTTTGTATGTGTGTTGTCTGTTTTGTTATCTAGGTCTCTGTTTGTTCCTTTGTTGTTTTTTTTGTAAAGGTAACAGTAAACTTGTTCCACATTATTGTACTTTGTGTTGTTCATTTTCCCACTTGTAAGTGTTTGGGACCCCCTCGAAAACGAGATGTTACATCTCAAGGGGTTTATCCTAAGAAATAAATTTCAACCTAACTAACTGGTCAGTATGCCAAAATGGAGGTGAGCTCCTGACCTTTCCACTGACACCTCACTTGAGCCAATAGCTTCGAATGCTGTTATGGCCTCAATAGCCAACAAGGGCCTGAGCTGAAGGATCACATTTCCTGTAGTTTAGATGTATTTAAGGCGCCAGCGATTGGCCCACCTCAGCTGAGGCTTTTTAACCCCTTTTTGTCATCAGACTGTTAGAAATGTACAGAAATTCTAAACAAATGGCTCCTCTGTTGTCTTAGGGACATTGTGTGACATTTTCAGTTGTTTATTGGCAAAAATCGATGTCTGCATTCATAAATATGTCATCATTGGTGTACTATTATCTCCACCAATAATCTGACTTATACTCGTAAAAGGAGAATTTCGGATTTGTTTATACATTGGGCGGGTAAGTTGTCTGGGGGGCTTCCATAACATTTCTCCATCTTGAGAATACATCTGCCAGCAAGGGACATACAGCCCCGCCTTCGCCATTTTCGTTGAGAGCCAGGCCAGCGCTGCGTGACAGAGGAGCAAGAGGCGCTTTGCTACTACCCTGGCAAATTTGAAAAAAAGTCCCACCCTTTGAGCATAATGCAGGATCATGCATATGCAGCATCATGGGAGACGGAATCCTTGTCGCCAAGAAAGCTCACAAGGGAATCAAAAAGGCAACGTGACTGGGGAATTCTAAAAATGAGGGTCAACATCAGGGTAGCCTTTCCCCGGGTGGAAAGAGCTGCTAAAGGAGTAAGGTAATGCAATCACAGCTAACAGCTGCCACTAACAGCGCTAATAGCTAACAGCGGCTAACAGTGGCGCTGGCTGATAACAGCTAGCCGCACTGTTAGCTGTTAGCGCTGCTAGCGGCGCAGTAATGCGAGGAGAGGGATGAGGTGTGTGAGGTTGAGCCACTTGTCAGTTGTCAAAAGACAAGGCATGATTGGTTTGTTTCAATTCACCCCCCCCCAACAGTCCTACGTTGTAAACACAGCCAGCATGGTGAGGATGGGGTGTGTCAACTTGCGTTGCATGTGTCTGTGTAGGAGCCTGAATGAATACTCCATGAAGTATCAGATGATATGGTTTCATCAATTTTATCATAGCTTTTTGGTACACAGCGGCTACCGTTCTTGCAATATGCGTTTGAAACAGTGAGGCGCTAGAGTATGCTATCCGTTTGAATAAAATATATGAGTTCAACATTAGAAGGGAGAAATTCTTACACACTGTGGCTTTAAGGTAAAACACAGTCTTTCCCATTAATGTAGATATTCTGGAAGTTTGTTTTTTTAAAAATAGATATTTCTGTATTTGTTGTTTAGTTTTTCACTCATAATTATACATTCAATACAATGCTTTACCCTCCTTTTTTTTCTTTTTTTTTTTGAAAAGCACCTGGACGAACCTTAAGAATGTGTAAGAATACGAGTGAGAGTAATATGACTAAATCCATATTCTTGGATGTCATCCAGATTAATAATCTGGGACCTAAATTAAATTACTGAATTAAATTAAAGGTCCACATCAGCTGCTGGGGGACCAGGACATGCTGATGGGAAGTAGGCTACTGGAACAAGACACACATGAGAGAGATAATATATACATTAATACTTTTGCTACTGTCAGTACTGTGCTAGCTAGTTGACCTGAAATGAGGCATGTCATGGCATTCTGTAAGATATAGCACTTGTATAGCATGCATTGCAAATAGGAAACTACCTTAGATCACATACATAGGTCATATGTGGCGCACCTGAAATAGTGTGACCACATTTGTATGGTGAAAATGTGAGCGTAATTACCACTCTTATAATTTTATTTTATTATACACATTTATGTTCATATTTATATTCATCTGTGAAATTACTGTGGTCCAAGCTAATTGTTATGGCACTAATGGAGTGAAGAATACGATTTTTTGGCATAAGTGAGGTGGAACTTTTGTGTTTGTTTTGTTGTGACTGTATGGGTGGCATCGCTCTGCTGTTTTACTCAGAAGCAATCTGGATGGAAATCCAGCGCACCTTGTTCTCATTGTCTCTGTTCTACCTGCTTCATACAGGTCGGTAAACTGTAAATAAACTACAACTACCTCCGTTATAAGGTCAGGCTTTATTACGTGACTGTTTGCTGGAAGAATGGAGTGTTCGTAGCGACCTTTACATGCATAAATGAGCCATGAAAACAGTTAGTTTATAGGAGTTTGAGGTGACACCATTTTGTGTCACAAACGTGACCAAGAAGTGTTAAGTGTTTAAGGGCTCCTGCACACCGTGAATATTTCAAAAATATATTGTTTGAAATTAATATACATTTTACTTAATATACACTTGGTCAAAATGTAAAGATTAAAATAGTTCATTGAATGTTGATTGTTTACGATGTGATGAAGTGTGTTTCCTGCTAAAATACATCAGTAGAACATGTAACACAAGCATTTCATAGTAAGTTTTGTTATTTATTTTATATGTTAGTACTGTACTATGGACCTTCCCTGTGTCTGGAATAGAGATTGATTGATTGATTCAATTTATTGATTGATTGATTGATTGATTGATTGATTGATTGATTCATTCATTCATTCATTCATTCATTCATTCATTCATTCATCCATTCATTCATTTCAGTGACCTGTAATTATTACAGAAGTAAGCATACTGTATTAAAGGGGACATTTCATGTCCTGAGTTACGCTAAATGTGAAGAATAATTTAAGCAGTGGTATACTGTGAGAAATAATTATAAAAGTCAACAGTTTGTGTTTATCACAGAAATGGTAAATGGATGCTTTAGTGAAACTGTGAGGATTGTGAGATACTGAAAGTGATGGACTGAACATAGGGAAGAGACTGAAAAGAACAGAAGAAACTGAAATGCATAGAAGTGAAATCTGTTGTTAACATGTGGCTTGTTAATGAAACAAGCATGAGGAGCAATCTGGAAGGAAACGCAGCGCTCATTGCCTCTGTTCTACCTGTTTCATACAGGTTTACATATTTGTTACTGTGGCACTCATTCCTGAGACTGGTAACACATACATTGCTCATAGGTCAGCTGCAGCTCTGTCCGTAGTAAGTTGGTAGTGTGGATGTTGTGTGTCCAGAGACAGATGGTGCTGTTGGCTCTTCAGAGCCACTTATTTTCACTGTTATTACATTTGCACATTTACAAACATTTTGGCCTTTAAAAAAGTACTATCATTATGTATTAATACCAAGCAGGTAATGTAGCACAAAGTTCTTGTCTTCAATAAGGTCTTCATTTTGTGCAGCATATTTGGCCACCAAAAAGAAAAAAGACACACACATTTTAACAGTTTAAATATTAGGGAATTGGCATTACATATTTATTTATTTGTTAATGTGCAAATCATCTGTAGATATCACTGATTTAGACACACCAAATTGTTTGTGTTTTATTGGTTAGCAAATAGCTTTGTTGGTCAGTTGTGATGTTTTTAAAATGTGCACAGTTGTTGAATTGAATTAGTGACAATAATCATATGGCAGAACAGGCTGATAATGGATGGTGAATACAGTGACATACTGGAAAAAACAGTCATCTTACTCACAGATCCATGAGGCCTTGCAGGGGGCTGCTGTATGTGACCTTTGTTTATTTATTCACCTGTATGTGCTCTTCTCTTTCATGCACTCCCTCTAATTCAGGGTCACATTCTAAAAATCTGTGACCGTGTGCGTGTGCGTGTGTGTGTGTGAAAACATTTGCATACTGTATTTGCCGTTGATAATCGATCTGCATAAATATCAGGCAGGATGTCCTGGTGTACCTTCCCCTTGCCTTTGCTTCTCATGTGATGCATTGTCGGTCAGTGAGGTCATGGGATTTATAATTTCAGCTCCCCAGAGAAAATGTGAAAAGGCCACTGAATGTCAGCAGAGACTTCTGGAGCTTACATGATTGGCAAGTCCCCAGACTCGTGGCCAAGCCTTTGAAATATGACTGAAATTATGAATGAAGCAAATGAGCCACAAGTATGTAATGAGCCAAAGCATTTAAAACTGTTTTAAACTCATCTGATTGGCTGCATTATGAGTTGTTGCAAATATTAATCAATTATTCATTTATTTGTCACATGGAATTATACAAGGTACAGCTCCAGTGAACTGTAATCCCATCAGCTCCTTTAACTTGGGCAATGTAATTGAATCCTTTGTGCATCTTCTTACATTGTTGGCTGCTGCTTTATACCCATGTTTATCCATGTTTCCAGATGGTTCTGGTTATCAATGGTTTCTGGTTGTGGAATGATTTACCAGTCCACACTTCCCAGCCTCATCAAGATTGTCAAACTGGTCCTGATTCACCATAAAGCACATGACTCCTCTCCCTCTCTCACCAGAGTCATCTGCTCTCTCAGATCAGCATATAGACAAAGAGTCATCTGGATGAATGGAGCTGTCCAGGATTTAGATGAGTTTCAGTGAATCAAAGGATATTACAGTTCCTGATATCCTGCAGGTAAATGATCGACATGGAAGTTGTCCAGATTTTCCAACACCTGTACAATGGCTAGCAGGATGCTGGTTCAGCTGGTGCCAATCTTCTCCATTGTTCTGTGATATTTACTGACATTTTCAATTGAAAACTTAGATCTGGCTATTTAGCAGAAGCTGGCAGGAGAGTTTACAGACTGTTGAGTTGATTTCCTCATCCCGATGAGTGACTTGCAGCCACATGCAGTGTTGGGCAAGTAACTTTCAAAATATAAAATATAACATATTACTAGTGACATTCTTTTGGAAGTTATACGTTACTTTACAATATTACTCTCTGTGTAGAGTTATAAGTTACTTGTTACACTACTTTTGCATTACTTTGACCAAATGCACTCAGAAAAACTAATGTTCATTTTAAGGGGATTAGGGTCATGTTGTTTCACAGCAGGTAACCAAAACACAGCTGCTCCAGTTTTACAGTTCATTTCAGATCCAGTACTGCACAGCGCTACAGGTCTGACCCATTCATGCATTCACATACAGTGCTTACCACTTTGTATTAAAATCCCCTACTTATATTAATAATGGCATGATGATATAGAGCAATTAAATAGCCTAAACCTTTTTAAATAAATTAATAGCCTTGGACAAAGGGAGCGTCAGGCAGAGGATCAAAGTCTGATAATTATGATATATGGATAAATATGTGTGGGCCTATGATATGAAACACAATAAACAAATATTGAGGTTAGCGCAACAAACAGCATGGCTTGCAAATAAGTCACGATGACGAGCACAAATTAAAACACCAGAGCTGGAGGACCCACCTGCTGGTTCCCGGTGTGCCAGTCAGCTACAACAGCACCGAAGAGAGTTATGTATAAGAACAGTACTGTGTGACGGTGTTGCTCTGCAGTTGTAGGGGATGTGAATGGAAACATATCCAACATATACTAACATCACCCAGATGTGCTGATCATCAGGACAAGGATAAAACAAACTAGAGGCAAGCTCCTCCTCCTGTAATGTGGATCAGTGCAGATTAATAAAAAATGAAAACAACAGTTTATTTTGGGTGGTAATGCATTACATGACATTGTAAATGTAATAATATTACCCAAAATCCTGTTGATAATGCGTATATTACTTTGTTACCTCTAAAACGTTTCAAAAGTTACGTGTTACAGTAATATATCACATTTTAGCTTACAAAAGTAATGTGTTACCCCCAACACACACACACCACCACTGTCAAAAGCCAACCACGAAAATGATCACCAACACTTGCAAAATAAACATTAAGGGCTCTAGTTTCGCAGACCGGGCATGGCGGGGGCGCAGCGCACCTGCGCTTCGCCAACTGGGTGTGGCCAGGCAGATTTTGTAAGTTTGGCACACCGTGCGCCTGGCGCAGCTACTCCTCTTTCCCACCTCCGTCCCTCCTACCTGCACAAGTCAGACGGAGGGAGGAGAGAAGGCGTGGAGTGGGTTTTACACTCATCACACCAATCAAATGAGCCCCTCTCCTCGCCCTTAAATGTGCCACGCGAAGGTGTAATGAGAGTTTACTCAATTTACCATTGCAGAAGAGAGCAAACTTCTCCCAGGAGGAAACTGATGTTTTGGTCCGGGAGGTCCAAGCTCACAGTGTCCACATATACGGAACTGCAAGCAGACCTCCACGGGCTGATGATGCAAAGGTAGCCTGGGAGGAGGTCACCACAATTGTAAATTAATGTTGCGTTTCTCTCGTGCGCGCGCGCTCTCTCTTTCTCTCTCGCAGTCTCACTCTGTTTCTTTTCTTTTGACTTTTCTAAGATGACAGATGCTGAATATATATTCCCTATCTGATGCTGTGGCTGTTTGTGGTTGGCTGAGAGGGATGTGAACTCATTAGTTTGCAGCTTAGCAGTTACAGTGGTAAACAAAATCCCTTGTACAGAGCCAAACCAACAATGAATGTATCCACTAACAGGTGTTGTATGTGTGTCAAGACATAGTGTATCTTTTTCTTCTCTGCCACTAGGGCTGGGCAATACGTCCTAAAAAAAAAATCTCCGATTTTGTCACAACAAATCCGATTCACAATTTAACTCGACAAACTCAATAGCCTTATGTTATTTATCTTGTTTAGGCTACACAACAGCATGTCAGTTCTGCCTCTACATGGTCTGCTCTCTGTGTCGCGCACGGTGGAGTTCGGCCCCAGTGTGCACACACACACACACACACACACACACACACACACACACACACACACACACACACATGCAGAACCCGCAGCACAGCACTGAACACAGAGTCTATGTAGCCGAGCCTGTGTTGCATTCAGGCATTGTCATGTAAATTCCAGCACTTAAATAGGCCGTAGCACAACACAGCAGCCTGTCATGTCCCTTTCTTGGAAACAAGTTCTTCCCCGCTCGCTGCCATGTTGTGTATCAAGCCCGGGGAGGGGGGAGGGGTGAGCCCACTCTGAACTACGGGAGCCCAGTGGGGAGCGTCGGTGGCCGATGTTAAAGAGAAACTCGATTTTCATCAAAACAAATCCACCTAAACTACAAAGTCGTCATCGTCGTCGTCATCTGCTTATCCGGGTCCGGGTCACGGGGGCAGCAGCCTCAGCAAAGAAGCCCAGACAGTCCTCTCCCCAGCCACTTCCGTCAGCTCTTCCGCAGGAACCCCGAGGCGTTCCCAGGCCAGGCGGGCGATGTAATCCCTCCAGCGTGTCCTGGGGTGACCTCGAGGTCTCCTCCCGGTTGGACACGCCCGAAACACCTCCCAAGGGAGGCCTCCGGAAGGCATCCTTACCAGATACCCAAACCACCTCAAGTGGCTCCTCTCGAAGTGGAGGAGCAGCAGCTCTACTCCGAGTCCCTCCCGGATGTCCGAGCTCCTCACCCTATCCCTAAGGCTGAGCCCAGCCACCCTGCGGAGGAAAGTCATTTTGGCTGCTTGTACTCGCGATCTCATTCTTTCGGTCACTACCCAGAGCTCGTGACCATAGGTGAGGGTTGGAACATAGATTGACCGGTAAATCGAGAGCTTCGCTTTTTGGCTAAGCTCCCTCTTCACTACAACAGACCGGTTAAGCTGCTGACGCCGCCCCAATCCGCCTGTCAATCTCCCGCTCCATCCTACCCTCACTCATGAACAAGATCCCAAGATACTTAAACTCCTCCACCGGAGGAACACCCCCCCCCCCACCCCCACCTGGAGTGGGCAATCCACCCTTTTCCGGCTGAGGACCATGGCCTCAGACTTGGAGGTGCTGATTCTCATTCCAGCCGCTTCACACTCAGCTGCGAACCGTCTCAGCGAGAGCTGGAGGTCGCTGTTCGATGGAGCTAGGAGGACCACGTCACCCGCAAAGAGCAGGGATGAGATCCTCCCGTCACTGAACCTGACACCCTCCACCACTCGGCTGCGCCTAGAGATTCTGTCCATAAAAGTTATGAACAGAACCGGTGACAAAGGGCAGCCCTGGCGGAGTCCAACCCTCATCGGGAACAGGTCCGACTTACTGCCGGCCACGCAAACCAGACATCATGCTCCTTCGGTACGGGGACTGGAGGGCCCTTAGCAAGGGGCCATCAACCCCATACTCCTGGAGCACCCCCCACAGGATGCCCCTGGGGACATGGTCGTAAGCCTTCTCCAAATCCACAAAACCCATGTGGACTGGTTGGGAAAACTCCTATGCCCCCTCCAGCACCCTGGTGAGGGTAAAGAGCTGGTCCACGGTTCCGTGTCCGGAACGAAAACCACATTGCTCCTCCTCATTGCTCCTCCTCAATCTGAGGTTCAACTATCGACCGGACCCTCTTCTCCAGCACCCTGGAGTAGACTTTACCGGGTAGGCTGAGGAATGAGATCCCCCTGTGGTTGGAACACACCCTCTGGTCCCCTTTCTTAAAAATGGGGACCACCACCCCGGTCTGCCACTCCAGAGGCACTGCCCCCGATGTCCATGCAATGTTGCAGAGGCGTGTCAGCCAGGACAGCCCTACAACATCCAGAGCCCTGAGATATCCAGGACGAATCTCGTCCACCCCCGGGGCTCCGCCACCTCGGAGTTGTTTCACTACCTCAGCAACTTGTGCCCCAGAAATTGGACGACCCGCCCCCAGACCCCCATCTCTGTGTCCTCACTGGAATACGTGTTGGTGGGATTGAGGAGCTCCTCAAAGTATTCCTTCCACCGCCCGACAATGTCCCCAGTTGACGTCAGCAGCTCCCCGCCCCCACTGTAAACAATGTGAGCAAGTTGCTGCCTTCCCCCCTAGAGGCGCCGGATGGTTTGCCAGAACTTCTTTGGAGCCGATCGATAGTCTTCCTCCATGGCCTCACCGAACTCCTCCCACACCTGAGTTTCTGCCTCCACGACTGCCGCCGCTGCGCTCCACTTGGCCCGCCAGTACCCATCAGCTGCTTCCGGAGACCCACAGACCAACCATGCCCTGCAGGCCTCCTTCTTCAGCCTGACGGTTCCCCTCACCTCTGGTGTCCACCAGCAGGTTCGGGGATTACCGGCGCGACTGGCCCCAGTGGCCTTGCGGCCACAGCTCACAACAGCCACCTTGACAATGGCAGAGCGGAACAAGGCCCATTCGGACTCAATGTCCCCCTCTGCCCTCGGGACGCGGTCGAAGCTCTCCCGGAGGTGGGAGTTGAAGATCATCTGGACAGGTTCTTCCGCCAGGCATTCCCAGCAGACCCTCACTGCTCGTTTGGGCCTGCCGGGTCTGCGCAGCGTCCTCCCCTACCACCTGATCCAACTCACCACCAGTTAACAGCTCTGCTCCTCTCTTCACCCGAGTGTCCAGAACATATGGTCGCAGGTCAAATGATACGACTACAAAGTCAATCATTGACCTGCGACCTAGGCTGTCCTGGTGCCACGTGCACCGATGGACATCCTTATGCTCGAACATGGTGTTAGTTATGGCCAAACTGCGACCCGCACAGAAGTCCAATAACTGAACACCACTCAGGTTCAGATCGGGCAGGCCGCTCCTCCCAGTCACGCCCTTCCAGGTCCCGCTGTCATTGCCCATGTGAGCGTTGAAGTCCCCCAGCAGAACAATGGAGTCCCCGGTTGGGGCACTGTCCAGCACCCGTCCCAGGGACTCCAAAAAGGGCAGGTACTCTGAGCTGTTGTTCGCCACATAAGCGCAGATAACAGTCAGGACCTGTTCCCCAACCCGAAGGTGCAGAGAAGCAACCCTTTCGTCTACCAGGGTAAACCCCAACGTACAGGCAGAGAGTCTGGGGGCTATCAGAAAGCCCACCCCGGCCCTCCACCTCTCACCTGGAGCAACTCCAGCGAAGGAGAGAGTCCAACCCCTCTCAAGGACTAGGGTTCCAGAGCCAGAACTATGTGTCGAGGTGAAGCCGACTATATCTAGCCGGTAGCGCTCAACCTCTTCCACAAGCTCCGGCTCCTTCCCTGCCAGAGAGGTGACATTCCGTGTCCCAAGAGCCAACTTCTGTAGCCTAGGATCGGACCGCCAAGGCCCCCGCCATGGTCTGCTGCCCAATCCACATTGCACTGAACCCTTCTGGATCCCTCTGCTGGTGGTGGGCCTGCAGGGGGACGAGCCCATGTAGCCGGTTCGGGCTGGGCTTGGCTGGACCCCATGAGCGAAGGCCCGGCCACTAGGCGCTCGCCCACGGGCCCCAACCTCAGGCCTGGCTCCAGGGTGGGGCCCCGGTAACCCTCCGGGCCGGGTACACGTGTCCTTGTTTTTATCCATCATGAAGGGTATTTTGAACCGTTCTTCGTCTGACCCTTCACCCAGAACCAATCTGCTATGGGAAACACTACCAGGGGCAAAATGCCCCTGACAGCACAGCTCCTAGGGTCATTAGGGCACTCAAACTCCTCCTCCACGATAAGGTGACGGTTCTCGGAGGAGACTACAAATTCGAATTAATCAATAAAATCAATTTATTGGCCAGCCCTATCTGTCGCAGAGCTCCATTGTTGTCCAAAAATTATTAAAAATACATCAGTGAGACACACTGTCGCACTGGGTGACACTTTCCTTCATTAGCATGAACACACATTATAAAGGCCCTGACACACTAAGCCAACGGTCGGCCGTTGGTCAGTGTTGGGTTATCGGTGAGTGTGTGTCACCCTAGTCGGTGCAGGTTGCCACTTGTTGCTCCCCATTGCCTTTTTTTCTGGCTGATTCAGCATGTTGAATCGGCATTGGAAGTGCCGGAGCCTGTCGCTGAATGAAATCACTGATTGGTAGTTCAGCTCAGCACATAAGAAGAGAAAGACAAGTGATGAAAGGGAAAAAAAAGTAGCTAAAGTCCAGAGGGAGTGAGAGTAAAACAAATTTGTTACATAAGGTCAGTAAATATTCTCTGCTTCAACACTGGACAGTGTTGTTGATGTGCTAACTGGCTAACTAGCGTCAAGGCGGTCTTTCGGTTTCCCTTTTTCAATGACAAATACAGACTACTGTCGGCTGCTGGTGTGGAGAGTTATTTCCGCTCCCCCAGGCGCAGAATGTACTTGCTGGTTGGCTGTCTGCTGTAGTGTTTGCGGTGAGTTCATGTGCAACTTTTTTGGCAAAAACACAACAATGTCAGGCAACAGAGGAGGGGGCTTTCTTCACCACTAGTTCTCTAAAATCGATTTTGTGTGTCTCAGCCTTTAAAGCCATACATAGCAGAAAAACACTTGCAATATGTGTTAGGCTATATTTTGTCATGTAAAGATGTAGATGTAGAGATTTTACAGAATAAGTGAAAACATTTATTTTCTGGTGGCAATACAAGTATTATTTAAATTAAAAAAAAAGTGGTCAATTTATGAAAATTGGATGAGACCATTATCATAAAAGCAAGGCAGATTAGTTCTACAATTTATGAATCTGACTGCAATTTTTAAAAGAAATATTTTCAAATGTAGCAGTTCCATATCAAAGGTGAGTTGTCATCAGTTGTGCTGCAGAGCAGACCTGCAGTGATGCAGTACATTCTAACAGTGACTGTAACACAATGCAGTCACCACTGTGTGCATTATGTCTGTTGAAGCTTCTCCTGAGCCTGCCTCCTGCAGTATTTCTCTGCCAACTCGCCCTCTGTGTAATTGGAACGAATGGTTTATTAATATGTTTTGATACCAATCAGGTCAAACGACCTTGGCAGTGTGGAGAAGGAGAGGCCAGTGGCAGCACTGGAGTGTACATTAAGGGGATGGCAGCAGGCATTACTCTCAGCCACTGTATGCTGATCTCAGACCTGCAGCACAGTTAATAATGTGGAAGCGACACACTTTCCATCACTCCTAATAGAGATATTGCCATAGTGCTGCCACTGCCAGGGTCTGCAGAGCCGATGGGAAATAGATGGTGCCTGCAATCTTCATGTCTCCTTCCTTTCATCTGTGGTGGGATGACTTCTCTGTCCACTCACACCCAAGTCACATTTATTTCCTAACAATGAATAAAATTATCATTAGGGTGACAGTGCACACTTTAATAACTGCGCTGTTACCAGACATCTCAGAATGTGCTTTTGCTTGTTAAGAGTTTGGGCCTAATGATGTCACTGCTGGTGAATCGCTTTGTCAGTCAACACCAGTTTGTCCCTCGTGGATAAACCTTTCCATTTCGGTCACTTCATGAGCTTTCCTCTAGCACTGCCCTTGGGAATAAATGTCATCTTTCCACACAAGATAGCTACTGTAAAGGGCAGAGAGTTTTGAAATGCACTGAGCACATTTTGGGGCTTTTTTAATTTCATGAACTCATAGTTCATGACAAAGTTTACATTTTCACTTATTTTTAGCCATGCTAGTGGAGTGACTCTATATGTGGCAGTGTTGGTCGGTCAGTCCACCTC
Organism: Epinephelus fuscoguttatus; assembly: GCF_011397635.1. NCBI lineage: Eukaryota > Metazoa > Chordata > Actinopteri > Perciformes > Serranidae > Epinephelus > Epinephelus fuscoguttatus. Next base: position 37,786,804 of record NC_064765.1, on the reverse strand, counting down.
TTTGGTCCAGAGCAAGATATCTTGGTTGGATTAACAAACATAAATGATTACCAGTGAATGGAGAAATATCACATGGTGCCTTCTGTCATGAAAAACCTAGAAAATTCATGGAATTACACAATCACATTTTCTGGGCCTGGTAAAGTCATAGAACTAGTAAAAAACCAATGCAAGTTTTGGGGAATGTCATGGAATTTTGTTGTGTGTGATGAAACCATTTTTCCATAGATAATGTCCATGTAATGTAACACATAAAGCAAATTTAATTTTCTGTGGACAGTTAAAATTTAATTGATCCTTACAGGAAATTACTTTATAGGGCAGCTACATTCACAATCAAACACAAACCAACACAAACAAAAACAGGACACAGTTAAATGAACAACTACGCACAAAAGCTAAAATAAATTCCTAAAAGAACCCAAATCATGTGTTCATAATGTGTAATGTGGCTTATCTAAAAAAGTATAAATATATTAAGTACATACAAAGCATCCCTAAAAATTTAAATTATAAAAAATATAAAATGTAAAATTTACCCATGTCAATACACACACACGCACGCACGCACGCACACACACACACACACACACACACACACACGCGCACGCACACACATACACACACGCATCTTCACAGTAAACAGTAATAAGCTGTACATAAATGTATAACTGCAGTACAGTGCAGTGTACATGAACTACAGCTGTAGTAGCTGTTGACATAATGTTGCTGTGTGTGTGATGGTTTCTTTACCATCATGTACGTTTCTTAATTTTCTCCCTATGTTCCATCTCTGCCTTCATGTATGCCAGCTAGCTGAATTTATGTTTAAATAGAGTATGAATCTGATATGTTTGAGAAACACAGAGCAAGTGGGGCAAGATGGTGAATATGGTATACGTTATTAAATTCCTTGTCAGTCCTTGTCAGGGGAAATTTAAGCCCTTGTTACACAGAGATTATGCTAAAGGGCCAATACGAAGTCCCTTCTTCATACTACCTTTGCATTTTTACAAAGAACCAAACAACGGCAACATCATTCTGCTTCAGTTTGTGATTTTTGAATAGCATCCTGGCATAGCTAAAGCAAAAGAGGTGTGACAAGCGTGACATGTAACACAACAGTGTTGCCCTCTAATGTGACATGCATCAGCAGTGCTTTTTAAACAATAAGGATGGCAATAACAATCATTTGCTGTCAGTGATATCAGAGGTGGAAGTAAGTCACAATTCATAAACTTCAAGTCCCAATTCACTGTTGTGACAATCAAGCAAGTCGAGCCCTTGCTATAAATTTTGCAAGTGAAGTCAAGTCAACACTTACTCACAAACTGATAAAGATAATACAACATGAGCTGCAACTAGTGGTGAAATGTAACTGAACACATTTACTCAGGTACTGTAAATACAAATCTTTCTTCTCATGTCACCGTCCTCTACTACGATACATTTATCTGACAGCTTTAGTTACCATACTGCTCAAAAAAATTAAGGGAACACTTAAACCACACATGTGATCTTGATGAACAAATAATTCAAGTTGAAAATCTTTACTGATATACACTGTAAAAAATGACCTAACAGTCAGTGGAAACCAAAATCATCAACCCATCGAGGGCTGGATTCAAAATAACACTGGAAAATCAAAGTAAAAGCTGAAATCACAGGCTGATTCAACTTGCTGGAATTTTATCACAGCATCTCATACTATGACTCAGTAGTGTGTATGGCCCCCTCATGCCTGTATGCACTCCTGACAACGTCTAAGCATGCTCTTGATGAGTCAGTGGATGGTGTCCTGGGGAGACCTGTATCAGGGAATCACTGAGGAACCAATAAATAACATCCCATAGATTCTCATTTGGATTTAGGTCAGGGGAACGAGAGGGCCAGTGAATGGCATCAGTGACTTCATCTTCCGGCAAGAGCCAATGCTCTGCCACGTGAGGCAGAACATTGTCCTGCACCAGGAGGAACCCAGGGCCCACTGCACCAGCGTGAGGTCTGAGGATTCCATCCCGGTACCCAAGAGCAGTCATGGTACTTTTGCTGTGACATAGAGGTCTGAGCGACCCTCCAAGGATATGCCCCAGACCACCCACTACCAAGCCGGTCATGCTGGATGATGTTACAGGCAGCAGACTCTTTCACGCCTGTCACATGTGCTCAGTGTGAACCTGCTGTCATCTGTGAAGAGAACTGGGTGCCAGTGGTGGACCTGTCAATTCTGTTGTTATCTATCAAATGCTAATTGAGCTGCACAGTGCTGGGCTGTGAGCACAGATGCCACCCTCATGGAGTCTGACAGTTTGGTCAGAAACATGCACACCAGGAGCCTGCTGGAGGTCATTTTGTAGGGCTCTGACAGTGCTCCTCCTGTCCCTCCTCGCACAAAGGAGCAGATACTGGTCAGCTGCTGGGTTGATGACCTTCTACAACCCTGTCCAGCTCTCCTGGTGTAATGTCCACTCTCCTGGCATCTCCTTCATGCTCTTGAGACTGTGCTGGAAGACTCAGCAAACCCTGTTGCGACTGCACATATGGATGTGCCATCCTGGAGGAGCTGGACTACCTGTGCAACCTGACTGGGCAGCAGTTACAGCCTAATGTTACCAGTAGTAGTAGACTAGGACACTAGCAGAACACAAAACTAGAGAAGAATCAGTCAGGAAGGATAAGGAGAGAGCAACTGTAAAAACATTCCCTTTTTGGTGGTTGTCTTGCTTTTGCTTCTCCATTGCACCTGTTGTCACTTTCATTTGCACCAAAGCAGGTAAAACTGATTCAAAATCACTTGTGCTTCCTAAACGGACAGATTGATATCCCTGAAGTTTAACTGGACTTGGTGTTACACTTTGATCATTTGTTCCCCCTTTTTTTTTTTTTTTTTTTTTGAGCATTGAGTTACTCTTAAGATTTTCCACTCATAACATATGCAAATGCACAATGACAGCTGGAACTGAGTCAACAAATGAATTAACCACTATTTTGATAATCATTTAAGTTATTTTGAATGCAAAAAATATTATAATTATAATATATATAATAATCCAGCTTCACAAATGTGAGGATTTTTTTTTGTTTGTTTGTTATTTAATAATGAATTCTTATTTTGCGGTTTGAACCGTTGGTTGGACGAAACAAACATTACAAAAGTGTCACTTTGGGCTCTGGTTTGTAAAAATTCTGGAGATAGTGAGGGATAGTTTCACACTTACCAAACAATCAATCAAACAATGGAGAAAATAATTAGCAGATTTACCCATAATGAAAATAATCATTAGTTCAAAATGAGCTCCACCTCAGCCAGCTGCAACAGTAAAATCCTGCTTTTACATTAATGCATGATCATGTATAGTAGACTGTAACAGTCACAGGGAATACTTTTACAGTATTTGTACTTAAGTAACATTTTAAATGCAGGAATTTCACTTGTAACAGAGTATTTTTACAGGTTGGTATTAGTTACTTTTACAAGAGCAAAGGATTTAAATACTTCCTCTCCTTCTCCAAGCCCTCTGGTCAGAGTGATAGTCTCCACTCACATAACACACCTGCCACTGTGAGAGAGCAGGTGAGATAATAACGTGCTGTTTAAATCCCCAAATGCAAGCCAAGCAAGAACGGGAGGCCAAAAAAAAAGTCACTGTGTAAAGGCATGGTAAGCACACATACACACACGCACAGATAGTGAACTTGTGTTGGGACAGCAGGCAGGAACAGTCATTACGCACTGTGGCAGTATCAAACCTCAATACAAATAAGAGGAGAGCCTGAGCTTAGAAAGCTAGCAGCGCATGTATTGGCTCTCACAGTGCTGACAGTGTGTGTGCCTAACGGCCTGGCGCTGACAGTGTGTTGCTGGTGGCAAAGCACATTCAATACTGAATGAGTTATTGAAAACTTAACTCACATTTATCAAGTAGATAGAACCGAATAAAAGCACATGCTGAAGCTCATGATACCGCTGACCATACTGCCTCTGCTGCAACATATGTTTTCACAACTGTGCTTCATAGCGCAGCTAAATTGTACCTCTGTTCATTTTCCTTCTTGGCGAGATTTGTTTGAGCAGGTATGATCACACTCAGGTGCTGACGAGTCAGAGACCTTTGAGAACTCAGTTCAAAACAAACTTTGAAGCAGTTCATTTGTGTTTGGGAAATGATCAAACCTTTATCTGGCAGAACTGCCAGGTGTACAGTATTCTGCAAGTCTGAGCTAAACCACTCGTGTAGCCAGGTGTGCTTTGCATTCTGAGAGCATGCAAACTGGGGCAGCAAGCAGACAATAAAGCAAGCATATTATCTATGCAAAGTGTGAAGCAATAGGCTATAGTATGTTCAAGACTTTCCTGGAAGTGCATTTGGCATTCTTGGTATAGTTTACGCAGGTAATTACCAGGGTTATGAGCAAATGCCACCTCTGTTGTGCTTCATGTTAAATTGCTCTGCAATGTTTCTCTCACAGTAATATGCACCAGTGCAGAACAGAGGACCTTCTTTCTGTAATTACTTTCCTGCCCCTGCCCAGACTCATCTGATCAATAAGTGGTGTGAACATTCTCATGTGGTTTGTAGTGATGCACTTTGGTTTGCTTGGTTTTGTCTCTGTGTGAAAAGAGACTGAACGCAGTGGAAAATGCTCCAAGTTTACAAACTTTGGACCACAGCAAATGAATTATAGGTATAAAAATGCCGATACTTACAGTCGCTAAGTTTTTTCATTTATCTTAATGGCACTGTAGTGTGTGTCACCTAACGACCCCAGTTCTCCCCCTCAAACAAGCCTGTGTGTTGTAAGACTCTACTCACCTCTGTCTGCAGGAGCCTTGAGAGAAAAGCGTTTTTAAAAGCCTCTGTGTATTCAGCTCTCAGTAGTTTTGTACCTCCTAACTGAATCTCTATGGTTTAAAGTTTAATTTCTCTCCTGTGTTGTTTTTTCCTTACATATCTGCTTTATTTTACTGCTTCATGTGCGCTACCAGTAGTATTATAAGTCTTGTGAAGTTGCTGCTTGAAAACTCACCATTTCCTTATTTTGGTGCTTCACAAAAGCAGCAAAATAACAGGGGACTTGTGTTGTGAAGAATCTATAGGAAATGAAATGTGTTTATCACTGAATTAGTTAGCGGTTTGTCTTCAATAAAGGCAAGTCTAATAATACAGCAGGGAGGAAGAGTGAAAGCAGAGACAGCCACGGTATGTTAGATGAAGAGCTGCAGACAACAGGCTCTTACTGCACCTCTGCAAACAGCTCACTTCCAACAGGTAAACTTCTTTTACCCACCCTGCTGTTCTATGGAAAAAGCACGTCCAAAGAATTTCTGCACAAACTGTCTGAAACCGTCTCAGGGAAGCTCATCTGCATGCTCACTGTCCTCACCACGGTCTTGACCTGACAGTAGTTTGCCATCATCACTGACTTGTGCAGCTGAAAGGCTGGTTCAGTGGCTGGTTCCTGAATTGATTCAATTTTGATTCACAAGGTTACGACTCAATTCGATTTGCAATTCGATATGATTCAATTTGATTTTACTAGAATACAAAAGAGATTCTCAGAGAAGTAATAGTGTACATTTTATGAGGAATTATTTTTAAAAATAATAAATTCAGAGCAGGAATAAAACTGAATATTTGATGACTACATGTTGTTTCTAGAGCAGCAACAGTAAAATTAAAACAGCAAAAACACAATATAAATGTAATATCTCACTGGAAACAAATCTATGATGTCAATTAAATACATCATATTCCTGACATCACAATATTGAGTGAAGTTTAGAAAGAATAAAGAACACAGACATCAGTCAGTGTCAGTCCTCCTGTCCTCTGCCCTTCCCTCTGCTGCTGAGAAGAGTCACTGCCTGCAGGTCACATTAATGTTAGTAAGTTTTAATATACAAGGCACACTGAGCTAAACCGTTAGATATAAACAGTTGTTGTTTCAGCTTGTTAGTAACAATTTGCAATTAGCTGTAAAGCCTCTGTGCTTGTTTATAACATAATATTAGTGGCGTTGGATGAGAGACTGCGGATGGAGCAGACTGAAATACCGTTTTTCAACATGTTTAAATGTTGCTGATCAGGTGTAATGATAAAGTACTGACTTTTTCCTTGCAGAGCTTGTTTTATTTTACTTACAGTGACAAGTGTAGCTTTCATCAGCTCTTCTCTGTCTGTCTGTTTGTGTGTCTGTGTGTGTGCATAAGTAGCACAGACAGCAGCATGATAATAAGTGACACCAAAACATAAAAACAGTAGGCTGGCAGTTACAGATAAAAGAACTGGTAATGTCAGAGCTTCTCAATACTACAGTTGTTAATATATCAGCGCCATGGCCCGTTTACTACCGGCGAGATTAATAGGGTTTAAGCCTACACATCTGAGAGGAAAAAGTAGATATATATAAAAAGATCGATCTCAGATTTCATTAATTAGATCGCTAATATATTAACAACTGTAGTATTGAGAAGCTCCATTACCACTACCATTACCAGTTCTTTTATCTGTAACTGCCAGCCTACTGTTTTGCCCCAGCCTGACATCCTGCTCTGTCCTTTCCTATAGAGGGCGTCTGTGTTATGAGTCCAGTCCAGTTTATCGTTGATGTGGACCCCAAAGTACTTGTATGAGTCCACCATCTCCACCTCTTCGCCCTGGATGGTGACTGGGGAAGGTTGCCTCCAGTTCCTCCAGTAGTCCACCATCACCTCCTTAGTCTTGCTGATGTTGAGTTTTAGGTGGTTTTAATTGCTCCACGCAACAAAGCTCTCAATCAGTCCTCTGTACTCCTCCTCGTTGCCATTGCTGATGCATCCGACTATAGGAGAGTCACTGGAAAACTTTTGGAGGTGGCAGGAACCAGAATTGAACTGGAAATCAGAGGTGTAGAGGGTGAAGAAGAATGATGCCAGAACAGTTCCTTGGGGCACCCCAGTGTTACTTGACACCATCTTAGATACGCAGCCATCCACCCTGACGTACTGTGGCCGGCCTGTGAGGTAATCCAAAATCCAGGCTGTGATGTCCTGGTGCATGAAAAAAGTTTTAGTTCTTTCACTTAAACCTGCGGAAAATAGGAGCAAAAACAAAAGTGTTGATTTTTGTTCAGTGTACAAAACATTTTTCTTGATACTATGCAGGAATTGTCGGTTGCGGTTTGTAAACAGTATCCCCAACAAAAGTGAAAGTTAAAGCCAGTCAGATTGGCATTTTACCTCACTATATTTGTGTTTTTTTGGCACTGTGTCCATAATTTTTGGAGCTTGCTCTTGGATGCCAGCTGCTTATGTTCTGGCACCTGGTTGTTACCTTTGTATAAAGTTCCAATCTCACCTATGCCCTGTGCCCAGGAATGTTGTGGATACAACAAAATAATAAGAAAATGAGAAAATCCAGGCAGAGGGCAGTGTCTTTCAAGATAAATACACGACCCATTTCTAGTGGATCATAAGTGATGACTGAGAGGGATTACTTTTCTACAAGTCTATACATGGTTTTGAGGAAAACCCTGCATGGCATACCTTTAAGCCTCTGTGTTTCAGTTTCCAAATTATTGTCATACTCAAACTGTGATTGTCATGAATAAGAGTGTCCTTCAGGAACCCATAAGTTTCAATAAACCCTTCCTTTCCTAATCCTTTCAGCAGAACTTATTTCATGTCTTTACAGTATATATACTATGCAGTATAGTTCAATAAAATAGTACTTACTGTATTCACATGTGCCTCGTGCAGAGCGCAGGAGAAAAGGATTGGTTTTCAGGATGTGTATTAGTTGGCCCTATTTATCAGGAGAGTAGCAGAGTTAAATATTTGTTAGAGAACATTATACCTCTGTGCCATGCTCATTAAGCCTTGCCCGGAGTCAGTTGTGTTTAATAGTAGCTTTATTCTCTCAAAATAATCACTTGGCTTTTATTGCGGCAAATCAGGCTGAGAGCTCAGGGAGCCTTGCAACTCAATCACTTCATTGTTCCCCTGCATGTCCTTAAACACACTGTGGTCTGCACTGCCGTTGGTCTGCTTCAGTATGCAGGCTCTACATCTACTGTGACCGCTCTTTATCTAACTCACCACTCTGATGGAACATTGAGAGATTGCAAGGCTAGTTGAATCTGAATTAAACTATAAAGACCTCATAGTTCATTGAACAACAGTTCATTGAAATTGTGAGAACTGAAGGTGTTTACCTTCTTGGCTGCTCTCATCAGTATTTTAATTCTCTTTGTGCTAGGCTTTTGCTGCTGTAGATTTTTACTGCACCTCACAGACATTAGTTGAGAATGTGCAGTTAGTGCTCATACATTGTTGTCTGTGTTGTTTGAGAGAGACTATACCTCAGAAATAAAACTGAATAGATGGCATAAGTCTTAATAACCATCATGGCTGGACGAAGTAAAAAGAGTCACCTAAAGTTACACAACCAGACCTCTGCTGGCTCTTGCTGAACCTGGAAATTGTAATGTTGCAAAAAAAAAAATAAATAAAAATAAAAAGTCTGAAACAAAATCATGAAACACAACCAGTGAGGTCACTGGAAACAAACCTTCAGGTAAGCAAAACTGTTTTTGGAGAGAAAACAGAGTCCAAATATGAATCATATTTTATTTTATTATTAATTCAGGTACATGTTAAAATATATTATTTTGTGGCAGCTAAATTTATAGCTGAGTATGACGTGGATAAATTAATTATTGCATTAAATGAACCAGATTTGACAACATTTGTTATAATCCAGATAAAGGTACACACATACCCACATGTTGTCATACAAAGAAATACAGATAATATCACAGGAAAATAACATTTCCACATGAATAAACCTTGAACTGGTGGTAGAAATTTTATATTTTAACATGACTGCTTTATTTTTTTTTTGTCTTTTTTTTTTTTTTTTTTTTTAAACTAGGGTGGCACGGTGACATAGTGGTTAGCACTGTCACCTCACAGCAAGAGGTTTTCTGGTTCAAACCCAGGGTAGGGGGTTTGTGCAGAGTTTGCATGTTTTCCCATGGGTTTTCTCCAAGTACTCGAGCTTCCTCCCACGGTCCAAAGACAGGAAGGTTAATTGGTGACTCTAAATTGGCCGTAGGTGTGAATGTGAGCGTGAAAGGTTGCCTGTCTCTATATGTCAGCCTCACGATAGTTGACCTGTCCAGGGTGTACCCCACCTCTCGCCCAATGTCAGCTGGGATAGGCTCCAGCCTGCCCAAAACCCTCAACAGGATAAGCGGTTACAGAAAATGAATGAAAGAATACTTTTAAAGGGCCAGTGTGTAAAATGGGTTGAAAACAGTGACATCAGTGGTCAAATTCTCGATTGCAGGGCTCACTCGCTCACCCCTCCCGTCGGGTAAATGACGGTGGCCTTGTAGGGACCAAAAGCCTTGTGCAGACACAGGTTTTTCTGGAGTAGGTCTATCTAGCGACGAGGTGAATATTTATTTAGAAATCTAAACCATGTTACGATATTGTAATGAATCCCTCACGAGCAGGAGACCAGAGGAGCATTCGGGGAAAAAGGCCAGTTTATTAGAGCACTCCAAAAACTCCGGTAACACTCCAGGGGGTAAAAGACTCCGTCCCAAACTCTGACTCTTCTAGCGTAACACACACACACACACACACACACACTCCATACACACATACTCGTTTACCATGCCAAGTGGGGACCCCCCTCCCCTCTCTGCTCCACCAATCTACAGCCCGCACACTGACTGACAGCGTAGCCTGTAAACAGAGCTCAGCTGTTTATTTAGCCTAGCAATATCTCCGGACTATAGTCGCTGCAATGGACGACTTTGAACGCGATTTTGAAGAGTTTCTTGTGGCGGACACAGACCCAGAGCCATACCTGTTTGAGCCGGAGCATACAGATGAGGAACTCCATGTGTTGGATGCTGAGCAGGCGAGAAGAGAGGCTGAATCCTCCGCTCCCATTTTGCTGCACAGAATGGGATTCGGTGCTACCATCGTTGGGGAGATATATCATCAGGAGGAAAAGCGCCGTAGAGAGTGCATCACAAGGAGTGAAGTTGCGTCTTCTTTTCCTCGCAGATGACGGTTCGGGTTCATTCTCTCCTGTTGCGTGGTAAGTGTGGTCCATTCGCAAACTTTATAACTAAAAAAACTTTTCACCACTCTATCGACGAACTACTAACACTCTCTGCTGTTTCCTCCTCCTTCTTCCTTCCTTCCGCTGTCTTCGTTGGTTCATTTATACACGTGAAACGCATTCTCTGGCTGGCTGGATTGTCCACTCAGGCTGCCGTACATACATGGCGGTGCAAGATGGCGACCTCTCTAAAGCAAGGCCCTTGCTATATACAGCATATACGTATGTGTGTGTGTGTGTGTGTGTATATATATATATATATATATATATATATATATATAGCAACCGCTGGCTCTCATGACGCTTTTGGTGTGAATGCACAGTTACATCTCTCTGGCAGCTCCACTGATGCAGGCGATTGACAGTGCAGGCCCCGAGGGGGGCGATTGTCTGTGGCGCTTTGCCATCGTCATTCAGTAGAATGCTCAGGTAGTTATACAGAAATTGGCGTACTGGTGGTATCAGGTTATACCAATCAGCACTTCCCAGGCTGCACCACGGGGAGGTTTCGGTATCCGCAGCACACCAGTGTGCACCACCAGACAAAAATATCCCCTTAAGGTTGTTATGTCAACTTACAGACTACATTATAGAAGGGTGCTGCCAGTGATAGCACATTTGGGTGATACTGCACCGTGCCTCATCATTTTCAATGTGTTTTCATTAATATAGCCTACCTATAACGTATCCCATCCTGCTTTGCGTCTTAAGGCTGCCTGAAAGCAGCGGGGATGAGGAGCTGGCCTTTGGTGAGTTTTTTTCCTCGTCTCATTGATCTGCACATCTTGGTTATGCCATTGTACATAAGTATGTTGGATGTGTTTCCTGTCACATCCCCTACAACGGTGAAGCAACACGCCGTCCCGTTGATATGTATAACTCCCTCTCCAGTGCTGCTGTAGCTGACCGGTGCACCAGGAACAGGCAGGTCTGTCTTCCAGCTCTGGTGTATTAATATGCGCTTGTCATAGTGACTGACCCTGCCATTCTGTTTGTTGGGCTAATCTGAGCACTTGTCTACTATGTCTCATATGATCGGCCAAAAGTATTGATCCCTATCTCATTATTGATCAGACTTTGATACTCTGTCTGCCTGTCCCTGTGTCCAAGGCTATGGGTTTCTAGGGCTATTAAATTGTTCTAAATCTCTAAATATTTACCTTCATTTAAAAATAGCCTAATAAGTTACTTAACAATATTCTCTACACAGAGAGTAACATGGCCCTAATCCTCCTTTGTCCATCTAAATTATTTCTGCAGGGGCAAACTTTTACTCAGTAGATTAGCTTTCCCCATATTTTCACTGGGTTTTTCAGTTTTCCATTTCTGCACTTAATCATTTACCACGTATCACCCAGTTTGTCTCAAGGATGAATTATTGATTTCAGTCCAACCAGTGGGCGCGCACACATGACAAAAAAAAAACTAGCTCCCATTCGCTGTGATTTATATAGACAGAAAATCGAGGGATGTTTCCAGCTGACTGCTTGAAATGGACATTCTAAATGGGGGAAACGATGTGTGGACCTTCACCTTCCAATTATTTCCTGTGTCATTGCGCTGTTTGACAAACAATATGATTTTCTTGACTCAAATTATTCCGTAACATGCCTCGTGTTTTCATAAGTGACACAACACATCCAGACACTGGCGCACAGCAACAGCAGCATTTGGCTCAAATGCCTGGGGATAGGGCTCGGGGTCGGGGCCAACATTCCTGTCAGGTGGTAGTGGCATGTTTTTCAGCTGTGCCATATTGTGCAGCACAGCACACGCCCTGACAATTTTGAAGACCTTTTCAGGAATGAAAGACAGTCTCCCTCTTGTAGCATCCAGGTAACGCCATCTGCTCTTCAGCAGCCTGATGGTCCGCTCCACAATGGTGTGTGCCTGGCTCTGTTTACCCACCATTTTAAAGATTATCACTTTCTCCTGCAGTAGAGAAAGTGCAATGTATTTTGTATTTCTACATTAGTTATCCCTACCCAGAAGGCTGCCATCACACGCAAGCCCCAGCCTCAAGTCTGATCCCCACACTGCTGTGTCCTGTGTCTCAGTATGAAGGAATCATGGGTTGACCCTGGGCACCAAACCACTACATTTGTGAGCAACATGTCCACATCACATATAATTTAGATTTTAGAGAATAAAAATGTTTTTGATTAATTAAAGCAAATACATTCTCACCAGGTGCCCTTACAGCAACAAGGATGCAGTCAAAAGCATCAATTACATTTATTACAATTACATAGCTCCTATATTAGGAAGTGGTTGGGTGCTCCTAGGTGCCTAAGTAGTGTTGCATTGTATGGAAAAGGGATACTTCAGCTGCCAGTATCTAGTTTAACAGAGGAATTTAAATGTACCAAGGTCAGGACAGAGCTCTTGTTATCTGGGAGTAAGGACGTGGTAGTTAGGAGTGTGGTTCCAAATCCAACCAAGGGGAGGAAGTGGAACCCAAGATCGGCAGTTCAGGAGGCAGAGGCAGCTCTTAGGCATGCAGAGATTGTAGGTAATGTTCAGTTTGGCCGGTGAGGCCTGGGGCTTGGCTCAGGCAAACCGCGAATAAACCACTTCTCAAAGATAAAAGAAAGCTGGTTGTATAACAGATACGTAGACAGGAAGAGATGCTAAGGGATGCAAAGGTAGTGGCCCAGGCTAAACAGGGACAGTGGTTGAATTGGGAAAGTGTAGAGAAGAGGAAGCTCAGATGGAGGAACCTGTGGAGTATGGAGGAGAATCGTATTAGATTCCTGGTAGGGGCTACATACAATGGGTTACCAACCCCCCAGAACCTAAAACTGTGGGTAAATGAGGACCCATCATGCCCATTGTGTTCAGGTACTGCAACTTTAAAGCATATTTTGTCAGGCTGTAAAGTTAGCTTGTCACAAGGCTGATATACATGGCGACATAACCAGGTGTTGAAATGTTTAGCTGCAGGCATCGAAGGGAAACAAAGACAGGTGAATTCAGAAGGTGTTAAGGATAGGAGTTTAGTAATTCAGTTTGTCCGTGAGGGAGAGAAATACAGAAGGGATAAGTAAGTGAGGAGGCAAGGGTGTGGCCGCCTAGAAGGTGCTTGTGATTGGGAAATGCAAGTAGATTTAGGGGGGATGCTTGTTGTTCCCCAGAAAATAGTTTGTACCAGGCCTGACTTAGTGTTGTGGTCAGTGAGTCAACAGATAGTTTATTTCATTGAGCTGACAGTTCATTGGGAAAGAAAAAAGCTTAGGTATGCAGACTTAGGAGCAGAAGCTGAGCTGTGAGGATGGAAGACTAGGATTTGTCCAGTGGAAGTGGGGTGTAGGGGATTCATAGTCAGCTGTCTCGCTCCTGGGGGAACTCGGAGTGTGGGGACAGAGTTTGAGGAAGACAGTGAGGGAAATGTCAGATGAAGCAATTAAATGTAGCCAGTTTATCTATAAGAGAAAAAGTAATGTCAGCTGGGGGCCAGCAAGGGAAACTACTAAGCAGGGCACATAACTCCTTGAGATCAGGTGGAGAGATCCACTTCCTCTCAGGAGGAAATCCAGGAAGCGGAAGTATTTAAGTGTGGGAGTGGCCTATTTGAATCCATTTTGTTTGAGGCCATGCGGCAAGGTGAGTGTGTTTGCTGATCCTGTAAGTTTATTTAGCTCCTTTAACTTTAGCTTATATTGGAGTTATGCTATGTAGCGTGTGAAATAGAGTACGGTGAATGTGCTAGGAAAGGTAATATCAGCCCTGTTTCTAACTGAAGCTCACATGTACGGAGCCTGGGTTTGGTTGAAGGTGGCAGTGCTGTTTGGGCTGAGAAAGCCATGTGTAAGTAAGGTAAAGGAGGTTATTGGGTTGGTGCAGGGAGGGGAGCAGTGAGACCTGGCATTAGGGGAGTGTCTCTGGGACACCAGAGATCACTGTCTAGCCTCCCTTGTGTTGTCAGCACTTGTAGAGGCACCTGCACAGGCAGAGGGAATCTCTTGCGCTTCAGCCCTTCCGCAATTGGAGGTTGGTGCTTCTGAGAACAGGACAATATAGATCAAAATAACCCCGTGGAGGAATCCACAAGAAAAGCACTGGAGCACTCAGATCACTGGTGATGAATTTATTAATGACTAACGTTTCGACGCCAGCTGTGTCTTCATCAGAGTCCTGTACCTGCACAGCTTCCTTTCTGGCATCAATTGATTGATTACATGAAAAGCTACAGGTTTGTGGGGAATTCCTTGATTGTAATTGAGGGGCAAGTTTGACCTATGAATATGTGAGACAAATGTTAATAATGATGATTATACATGTTATCTGTTTACATTTTCTCTAACAGTGACGTAGTGTTTAACAGTGACATACAACACATTAACACACAGTTATAAAACAAATTAAAAGCCATAAAGCATTAACACATTACAAAACGCAACACAGTGGCATGTAGAAGTTGGGGCACACCTGGTCAAAATTTCATTTACTATGAATAGTTAAGTGAGTTCAAGATGAAAAATGCTTTTCAACATTTAAAGCAAGATTAGTATATTATTTTTGCTTTATACAATTTTAGAGTGAAAAAAGGAAAGGAGCACCATGCAAATGTTTGGGCACCCAAAGACATTTGAGCTTTCAGACAACTTTTTCCAGGGTCTCAGACCTTAATTAGCTTGTTAGGGCTATGGATTGTTCACAGTCATCGTTAGAAAATGGCCATTCAAATGTAAAAGCTTTATAATGACTCAGACTCCTGAAACCTAGTCCCGACAATTAGCAACCATAGGTTCTTCTAAACAGCTGCCTAGCACTCTGAAAACTAAAATAACTGATGCCCACAAAGCAGGAGACTACAAAAGACCTGCGGGGAGATTTAGACTGGAGTGGTGGTGCACTGTTCTACTGTGCAGTGACACCTGTACAAATATGACCTTCATGGAAGAGTCATCAGAAGAAAACTTTTTTTGAAAACAAGTCCTGTGGAGTGATGAAGTTAAAATATAACTTTTTGGACACAATAAGCAAAGGTATGTTTGAAGGAAAAAAGATGCAGAATGTCATAAAAAGAACACCTGTCCAATTGTTAAACATGGGGGTGGACCGATCATACTTTGGTCTTCTGTTGCAGCCAGTGGCACAGGAAATATTTCACAGGTAGAGTGAAGAATGAATTCAGTTTGTAAAAAAAACAAGCTGAGGATGAAGAGAGGATGGCTCCTACAATGGGACAATGGTCATTAACACACCTTGAAATTGACACTGGACTACCTCAAGAGGTGCAAGCCAAAGGTTTTGCAATGGCCCTCACAGTCCCCCGACCTAAACATCATTGAAGATCTGTAGATAGACCTAAAAAAAAGCAGTGCATGTAAGGCGCCCATGAATCTCACAGAACTAGAAGCCTTCTGCAGGAAGAATGGGTGAAAATCCCCCAAGCAAGATCTGAAAGACTCTTAGCTGGTTTCAAAAAGCATTTAATAGCTTTGTTACTTACAGGATGCCAAAACAGTTGCTTCAGTCCCCTTTTCCCTTTTTGGAATTTTGAAATTGTAAAATATTGAAATTAAAAGGTAATCTTGCTTAAAATGTTGAAGATGTGTCATCTTTAACTTTTTGCCTTTTGGAATTCAGTCCATCTTCTACTTAACTACACTTAACTACTACACAGCAAATGAAATTTCGACTACGGGTGTCCAAACTTTTGCATGCCACTGGATATTGGCTCATACAGGATAATAGCGACACTCTGCGCTCCAATCTGTCCGACTAAGGCATTGAAAATGGCAGCAATGTACATTTGATCTGTCCAACTGTTCACATCATTATTTCAGAGAATAAAGTTCATCAGATTATTTAATGATTACAAGACATACTTGAGGAGGTCTATTTACGACAGACATTCGCTTGTATTTAGTTTCATAACTCGTGTTTTTCATGTGTGCACACTAGTGACCATCAGTCAAAGGCATGTTTGTCCATTTATTCATGTTTATCCATTTTTGTACGCTCTTAATATATGAATCATGAGAGATCATATCTCTCTTTATTTTAGACAATTCACAACATTTCCTCCTTTTCATCTTCCTGCCATGGGGGTTGCAGTTCCTCATGTCTCCAGTTTATGTGTGTATGCATGGATCAGAGCTTCTGTGGAAGACTGCACATTTTCTTTTCAAGTTTGATTTTAGAAATCCGAAACTTCAACACCTTCATCTGTGCATACACCACGTTTATAAATGGGTAGTATTGTTGTTGGCACTATCTGTGTTTTTACCCACCAGCAACTACATCCAGCTCGGTTGCTCCTATAACATTCAGAGTCTGGGCCAGGACTGCCTGCACATGGATCTTAACTTTGACATTATAAACAACATGGAGGTGGCTGAGCAAAAATGGCAGGTGCAATCAGTGCTAGCCACACTTATGGTGCTAATAATGCTATCAACGCAAAGCTGCTGACAGAGCAAACAATGTTAAGCTTGGGTGGAACTGGCCCACCACCATCAGTCAGGGTAACCACAGTACAGTCATGGAAAAAAGTTTTCGGACACCCTTAAAATTTTACACAATCTCAAATATTATCATGAAATATTTGTGGAAAAATCTTTTTTGTGTTTCTAAAGGTGTGGCTGCATTAGACAGATACAAACAAATACAAATTATATTTTTTTGTTTATTGTTTACAAGAAAAACTAACAAAACTAAATTCTTGACAGTTTCAATATATCGGTTCTCAACATTGTCGGTATCAAAGTCAACAAATAACAGAGAATGTGTTCAAAACTGAACAAAAAATAAATAAACCATCACATCATCAAATTAATATTTAGTAGTCCTGCCATTGGCATGTAGTAGAGCTCTAATCCTGGCTGGCATGTTCCCCACGAGCCTTTCACACTGTTGAGGGGTAATCTTGTCCCATTCTTCTTGAATTACTGCTTTTAATTCTTCTAAATTCTTTGGTTTATGCTTTGAAACAGACCTTTTGATGATCCACCACAGATTTTCAATGGGGCTCATGTCCGGGGATTGAGCTGGCCACTCTAAGACCTGGATACTGTGCTCCTGCAGCCAAGTTTTACTGGCCTTGGATGTGTGGCAAGGGGCATTATCTTGTTGAAACATCCAGTTTTTACCTCGACGGAACAGTGCACGCGCAGAAGGGAGAACGTGGGTTTGGAGAATGGTACAATACTTGGTAGAGTTCAATGTGCCATCACAGACAGTGAGATGACCATCACCAGCAGCACTCATGCATCCCCAAACCATGATACTGCCTCCACCATGCTTGACAGTAGGTACTGTACATGCTGGAGATAATGCTTCGCCTGGCCTTCTGCGTACCCTCACATTAGTAGGAGGAAGATAAAGCTGGAAACTGGACTCATCTGACCACAAAATCTTCTTCCACTTCCTGGCTGTCCACTTCTTGTGTGCCTGGGCCCAACGATGCCGGGCTAACCTCTGTCTCTCATTGATCAGGGGCTTCTTGATAGCCTTGTAGGACCTTAAGCCATGATCTAAAAGTCGGCCACGTACAGTGTGGGTGGAACACTGGACACCAGTTTGGTTTGACCACTGCTGCTGAAGCTCCTGTGATGTCATTCGGCGGTTTTGCCTGCAGATGCGGATCAGGATGCGGTCATTTCTTGTTGAAGAAACCCTTGAACGCCCAGATCTTGGTTTGTCTTCCAAGCTGTTGGTTCGTCTGTATTTCCGCAGAGTGTATCCAACTGCTGAAGGACTGCATCTGCACTTCCTGGCTATCTGGCGGCAGCTGTACCCTTCCTGGCTGAGAATCTTTATCTTCAGGCGTGTTTCCTGCGTTAGGTTCCTTGTTTTAGCCATTTTTGTGTCTGAAGAACTTTCAAATGTGCTGGCTTTATGTAGACACGAAGCTTGGCAACAAAAATTGTATCTTTTAATAAAAAGAACGACCTTCATCACTGGTACCAAAATGACCCAATACTCAAAATTTCTTATGTATTTTTATGGAACCAATCAATTTTAAGTTTTTAATGGCTTTTTTAGGATTTATTTAGTATTTTGGCTGTGACTGTACTAAAAGAAATTGCACTTGAAGACCTAAGAGTGATTCTTAATGCAATATTTCACAAATGCATGGGGTGTCCGAAAACTTTTTTCCACCACTGTATAAGCCCATTGTGGAGCAGCAGCAATTAGCCAGCCAGTGGGATGCAAGGGAGGAACTCATGCATGTGTGGTTGGCCCATCTACCACAACAAAGGACAGAGATGCTTGGATTACAACACACAGAGACGTAATTTATCCACTATATCTTAACATACCAAACAGTCACTACATTTAAAGCAACACGATGGAGTTTTTGAGCCCTCAAAATATATATCCAACTCACATCAACTCACAATAGGTTGGATGACACCGCTGTCATTGCTTAAGAGTGCCTGTTTCACTTGCACTGGCACTATGCAGTTTCGGGGCTCAAGTAGGAAAAAGGACTACAAAATTTGGCTGCTTTGTGGCATACGTCATATCCCCCTCCTCATCATATCCCCCTCCTCTCTTTAGAGTAGTGTAGCCAAACCGAGGTGAATGTCTGCAGTGTGTTCAATGATATCTGCTTTCCTTGGTGCTGTATTATCAGTGTCCCATCTGTAACTAAATCCACAGCAGGAGTTCTGTCACATTGACTGGCGAAAAAATTCAAAGGATTAATCATGATCTCCTTCAAAAAAACACCCTCATTTAAAGTAGGATAGGAACAGAGAAAATTAAATTTCTTCCACAAAGACAGAAAATGTAAACAGCAGTCAAGCCAAGTACAAATAGCGAGGCAACCTATCACTTTCCAGAGTGAAATCCAATTTGAAACATGGCCAAACAATGAAAGACTCTTATAGTCTTATGATAACTCTGTTTGCCTGTGTTCACAGCAGAACCTTTGGCAATGCACTTGCCTCTGCACATGGTCTTAACAAACAGAGGCTTGTTTATTTGTCAAGCTGTTCATTCTCAATCCGTGTTTATCACAGCCACAAGGCCACCTCAGTTTGCTGAAGTGTCATGTTAACTTCTGTCTGTCTTTCATTGATCACTTAGTATTCCTCTCTGTCTGAGGTCCATCATCATCTTCTCATGCCAGCTACAGCTGATTTCTTGATTAAAATACACTCACACGGCATTCAGTTCAACAGATGGAGCTTTGCAGTGCTTACCAATGATCTGTGATGCCTGGATGGTGGTCAGAGCAGTCAGAAAGAGGTCAGCTCTTAACCTCTGTGGTTATGGGTCTTTCACATCAACATATGAAGATAAAGAGTTGGTAATCGATGAATCGCAGCACTTGTCTAATGTGCGAAGTCTAACCAGCAGTGAACCTTGTTTAAAGGCTTTTATTAAAGGACTATCTGTTATTTATGAGGGCGGGAATGATGGTGCAAAACAGGAGAGGCATGTCAAATCACTCTTTGAGCTTAGAGCTTTTTTGCTTAGAGAGACATACAACTTTAAAAGGTTGTGCTTTTGTCACAGTTCTGCTCCTCTGCTCACCTCATGCAGTACTTACCCATTTACCCCACCTCTGCTCCACTCTGACTGCCAGCCACACCCATCTCATCAAGGCAACTCTGCTCACCTGCTCAACTCAGCTTGCCACCTAATCAGCCCAACTCCACTCACCTGCTTTCAATCACTGACTGGCTCAGTATAAAGACTCCTGCTCGCCACACACTCACTGGCAGATTGTTCTTCAACCTCATGCAAACCATTCCAGTTCTCACTCTTGGCTTGATTGTCCGGTACCGACCCTGCTTGTTCCTGACTTGTCTATGTCAATCTCTTTCCCGGTAAACTCACCAGCCTTCTGTCTCTGACCACAAGTTCTGCCTCAGCGTCTCTGCCCACTTCGCAAAGAGACGTCCTAACGACGTTATTTCTAGGTCGTTTTTGCATGTCCAATTTTGGTCCCCTGAAGGTGCAGAGAGTCTTTTTTCCGACGTCTACCAAACATAGACTAAGGGCTAATTGTAGTCCAAATGAGGTCGTTGCGGACATCTTTTCCACGTCAAATTAAAACTCATTTTAGACATTGCTTTTACACTGCTTCTAGGCTCTGTGCATAACTGTAGTCCCATTTCAGAAGGTGGCATACTGTTCCAGTTCATTTTACTATAGCTTCATGTGGTTGTCTCAGCAGCAGATGATGAAAAGAGAGAGAGATATTCATTTTATTTATCCATCCATTTATCAATTTTTTAATTCTTACTTTTCTCACCCTCCACTCTCTGGAAGTGGCCGACCTCCTGTCGCCCTCTCCTGTGTTAAACACTGATAATAAAGCAACTGACATAATACAATACCATGTCATAACACTGAAACAGACTAACCCCTACTAGTTGGCCAAAAATAAGGGCTGGAGACCAACCAGTAGATGCCAGTCGCTACTGACGCTGTGCCATATCCTTTCTTTACCTGGAGCAATAGCCACCCCTCGCACAACCTCTTTCTGCATGTCGAGATCCTGAAAGACACAAAGAATGTTCTTACGTTTCACAAGGCCTGATAAAATAAAAAAGTGACTGTTTAAAGTGTCATGAAATGAATACTCACTGGGTGTCGACAAGTCTCTGCGCCGAGGTGCTGTGCTTGCATCTTGAAAACCAAAAAAGAAAGAATATTCAGGTGAGCATCAGTTGTGATGGATACGTACTGGGTGTCGACGGTAACCTTCCCCGAGATCCACTGGCACGCTCCTCTAGGCCAGACAAGTCTGAAACATGTGATTGAGCCTGTAACTACTGTCTTGTGTGTAAAGAAATCATTGACTCAAGCAGTGAGTAACCCTTTGTCCTGAATAGACTTTTGCAATTGTTGGTGCAATGGATAAATTGAACTCACTGGACATTTCCCTGCGCTGAGATCGGGCAGTATGCTGCTCTGGGCTAGAGAAGGCTTCCACAAGGCTATTCAAGGTTTGATTTAGAGAGTCTGAAACACATGAGTCAGCCTGTAGGTACTTTCATGTTGTGTATATACTAAATTAATAATTACCTTACTTATAGCAATATTTACCTTTCTGGCAATTTTACACTTTTCTTAAGTTAAAATGCTTAATAAGCTGATGGCACACTATCAATCAATCAATCAATCAATTTTATTTATAAAGCCCAATATCACAAATCACAATTTGCCTCACAGGGTTTTACAGCATACGACATCCCTCTGTCCTTAAGACCCTCACAGCGGATAAGGAAAACCCCCCCCAAAAAAACCCTTTTAACGGGGAAAAAAAACGGTAGAAACCTCAGGAAGAGCAACTGAGGAGGGATCCCTCTTCCAGGACGGACAGACGTGCAATAGATGTCGTACAGACAGTACTAAAATGTAAGAGAAATCCACCAGGTCTTGAAACTCATCAATATTCTTTTCTCATATGGTTCTGACAAAAGTGTGACCAATTATTTCATTCGGTCTGAATAAAATGATTTGCCGAGCTTCCTGGCTGTCATCTGTCACCTCGCCCCTCTCCAGCTTGCCTACCGCTGTCATCGCAGAATGGTCTGAGAGTGATAGCAAGGAACGGGGAAGAACTGACAATGACTGACCAAGGCGAGCCTCTGCTTCCACCTCCTGCCACTCCCACAGAGAAATCAGTCGGCAAAAAGACAAATATTTTCCAAAAAGCTGCACTAAAGAGACAACTTGATGTGGTAAGAGGCAAGACTCGAGTCAACATCGGCTCTGCTTTCGAGCGATAGCAGAGGCTAATGCAGCTTCATCCGGAGCTAAAAAGAGATGAGATGGTCACGGGGTTTCTGCTTGACAGATACTTTTAGTTACCTTCACTTTCCTACTGCAAGAGTCAGGGGAGGAGGGGCTTGTCGGAGGTCAGGCAGGGGGAAGAGGGTGGAACTTTGGAGGGAGGTGGAGCTGTTCATGTTCAAAGTGCTGTCTGACTTGCCTGAAAGGTAAGAGTCACTTAAAGTTTGTGCAGTGGAATGGTTGGTGCAACTGAAAATGTAATTATACTCACAAGGAGTGGTCATCTCTCTCTCCCTGGATCTGTTGGCATGCTTCAGTGGGTGAGACAAGGCTCCATTTCCAGAGTCTGAAACACATAAAACAACCTCTAACTATAATGTTGTGGATACTTACGTCTCACAAGCAGTGAGAAAGTACCCATCTTGAATGGACAATAACTTTGTGCAGTGGAATGGTCGGTGCAAGGGAAGAAGTAAATACTCACAAGGAGTGGACATTTCCCTGGCCCGGGGACTGCCCACACACTCTGCTTGGACAGACATCGCTCCATCTTCAGAGGATAAAACACATCAATCAGCCTGTAACTATCATGTTGTGTATACACAGCTCATTACCATGCTTCATAGGTTGTCATCAGTACTCACACAAGCATTGTGTAACATGTTGGTGTCCTGAATGGGCTGCAGCTTCCTTGGTGCAGTAGGGTAGTTCGGTAGCTTAACGCCTATACAGAGGTAATATAAAGTAAAAATAAGCATATCTATCTCCAAAGAAATGGCATGATCTTAAAGAATTTCTTTCATTTTGAAACTGGAATTATAAACTCATTACAGAATTACCCCTGAAACTTTCCACCTCCTCATCTGAATCTGTGAATTCTGCATAAAATGTTTACAAACATTTGAGGCCCGATTTGTGTCAAAAGATTTTATATTACAAATGGATTAATTACTTGAGAATGAGAAACATACCATTTGTAACAAAATCCTCTGGAACTCCTTTTTTAGTGTGGGTCCTTGTCGGTCTAACCACCTCCTCCTCCTGCTCCTCAGCCTGACTGGTCAGGTTGTAGTTGTTGCATTCACAACGCTTAACTAGAAGTTAGACAATTCAACTTAAAAAAACCAAAACATTTCTTCAACAATATTTTGACTTGGATATATATTTAATTTTCTATTCCTCAAAGCAAAACTTGCCTGAAGTCATTTTAATCTTGATTAATGGGAACATCATCCAGTCATCCTGGGGTTAATTTTGTCCTTTATAGCTTTTTCTGTTTTTGTGGCACTCATCTTACGTGGATATATGATATCGCGTCATATCCATCGCAGGCTCCTGAATCATATCAAGTCGAAATTGTATCGTGACAGACTTTGTGAAATTGGCAAACATCATATTGTCATCCAAACAAATCGATATAATATCGTATCGTATCGTATGCTGGTGATTTACACCCCTAGTTCAGTGGCTTTCCACCTATCCATTTCATGTAAACCCCGCAGTTGCCGAGCAAATTCACTTGGCATCTTCCCTCTCAGTGCAATTCGTTTTTGAGAAATTGCATCCTTTTGCCTCACAGAAACAACAGATTTTTGGGCCACGAGTCAAGTAAATTAACAGGCCTCAAACTACTCCCAAGCAGACCATATGCATATAATCCAAGACAAATGAGCTTACACAAGGAATTCCTGCAGCAATGAAGGGACTGACACCAGTTTGGTGGTTGCTGTACTCCACTCTGGAGAAACCATCATCTGTTCGAGACATGCATTCCTGTTCATTGAAAACTACTCTTTCCTCAACACGAGCACCTCTGATTAAACATGTTTCACAACTCTCATAGGCAGTGTGACCCTTAATACATTTCAGATATGCCCTTGCTGGCGCGTCACAGGTCAGAGCATCAATATTGACAGTGTAAGTCTGGCCTTCATAAACTATACCATTGTCTTTAATATGTTTGTACTCGGTCACAAAATCTGTTAGATACTCCTCAAGAGGACTTGGCTTTCTTTGTCCAGAAAGCATAGCTACAATAAATGGATCAAATTGGCCACATTTCACAAGTATTGGCCAGAGTTGGACACCACTACTTTTGAAAAGTGGGACGCCATCAATGTTTACACTGCACAACGTTACTCTCCATGTGACTTAAATAACGACAGATCCCCTTTTCTAAGACATAGTACTTGTCCTGCCCACCACATTTAGGCTCTGTTGTGTTACGTTGTGGTGTAGCAAGGACTATCCGGCAATCCACAGGCAATAAGTGCCCTTGCTTTCTTAATATGGGCAATAAACCATTAAGTGCTCTGTGTGTCAATTTGTGCTCTAAGGCCCACTGTCTCAGGTCGTCCTCAAAGCTGCTGGTCACTTCAGCTTCTTCATTTGGTTCATTTTCTGACTCAGTAGACCAATAGTGCACATCAGTGTCCAAGTCAAAAATATCTCATGTCCCAGGAACACTGTCACTGATTAAACTCTGTGGGGTCCCAGGTACATTGTCACTGATTAATAAGTCATTTTTAAGGTGCCTCAAGGGTTAAGACTGTCTATCTCTGTCCTATAAAAAACTTACAACACACTACCTTATTCGCACCACAATACACAAAGCATCACTTATCTGCCTGTTTTTTGAGCATGCCCATAAAATGAGTGGCAATTTTGATACGAGGCAGTACAGAGCCTTTTAGAATAAATTAGTTATAAGTAATGTAAATAATTTCTCAGAATCATCCACAGAACTACTCTACTACTTTTCACATGCACCTTGAAGATAAACAGAAAAACCTTATGTATGAGAGAAAGAAAAATTCTACTTATCTCTATTGAAAGGTGCACCTTGACCTTTAGTGACGCCATTGAGAGTAGGTGTTTCTGTGGTGATCTGGAGAATTCAAGAATGAGGCCGATCATGGGGTTCTTTCTTAATGCACATTTAATTACGAGCTCAGATCAACATGGCTACATGCAGAAGGTATGTGATGATATGAACAGAGAGAGACACAACTTATATATGGTGGCATGTATACTATTACCTAAAATGGTGCCTTGACACATTTAACTTGACCTTGGGCCAACTAAAAGTAGTCTAAGTTGTCCATTCATCAGTAAGCCTAGCACTTCTGACGCCATGACGTCATAATGGAACATGATCCCCAGGGGTCTTGACCAAGTATCCACTGTTCAGTTGAGACATAAAAATACCAACAATGACCTTGCTATTTAAAATTTGATTTAGATTGTGACAGTGGGACATACTGAAAGGTGTGTTTCTTTCTACGATCAAGTATGTAAGTAATTGGTTCCACAACACAAAATTTTTCCTTATAATATTTTTTACATTGATACGAAGTGCTTTTGGAACAGGGTTAGATGAGCACACTGCTGTGGCGATTTCTGTAACTACAGAGTCATCAACTTGTAGGTTGTGATGCTGGAATATTTAGTCCATGTGCATGGTACAGCACATGGATATCCTTCAACTTCAGTAAGGCTGCTGCAAGCTGCTACTCAATTGCTAAGCCACGCCCCCCTCCACTCACTCGAACAAACTATCAACATTCAGTGACCGGCGCTATGGCAGGTGTCACAGTACACGGCATTTCGCAGGAGGCAACTGATGAGTTCTGGGGACATAACGATCAGATGTCATTGAGAAGTAACCAAAAGGGCCTAAACTACGCATTGGAGGGATATATTCATCATTTTATTGTTGAGAAGGTCGATGAAAAGCTTAAATTACAAGACAAAATTTACAGGTCACAGTGTATGCTTGTGAACCGCATCTGGTTGCCATCGCCATCAAAGACAACAAGATAGAGGATCAGCATTGTTCCACTGAAGTTAAGGTTTTTGGCTCAGAATATGAGGAAAGGATAACAGCCTTTTTACCATCTTTACCAAGAGTGTCTCTCCGTTAGTTTGGTGCTGCAGTATTTACACTGAATCATTCAGCATAACGTTTGCCAACCTTGGTTATCTCTGCCATTACAGATAAGTTAATGAAGCTAAGCTCCAGAAGTTAACGTTAGCTTAACTAGAGCCCTTTGGACAACAGCTAACAATGATGTACGATCACCAAAGTACAAAACTAGAATAGAATAGGCTAATGAGCTCCCAGCAAACAAGGTGACATGATGAACAACGCAACTAGGAGCTAATGTTAGGCTAACTTTAGCTAACGTTAGCTAGAGATGTTAAAGATAACTTTATATTTCTTTCCAGCAAAGTGACAATATGTTGCCTCAAACACAATGTTGACTTACCTTAGAACAGATGTAGACATCATTGTTAATCTTATTCACGTTGAGTTGATGTTGTGGTCTAACGTTACCACACAACTTTATCCAGAGGAGACACTTTTCTCGGTTGAGATGTGGTTTAAAGTGTAAAAAATTCACCTCGTCGCCCAGCCTCTCAGGATACCTTGTGTCAGAGTTGCATGTACCCCATGCACACCGTTTGACCATTTTTAAACTTCAAATAAAAAAAGCTCATAAATCGAACAAAACTGACTTTCTGTAATGCATTTCAATGGACGTCCGGGCAGAGAATGTCAGTGTATGGGAATGGCTATACGCACTGTGATTGGCTCATCGCGTCTGAGGGTGGGACAAAGCCATAGGTCAGTTACACCAGAGATATTGGATAAAGGAGATACCCCACCGCAGGCTTATCCAATGTTAAGAAAACAGTTACTCTTCCTGTCTCTTAATTGGGCGTGGTTAGCTCTCCCTCCAATCAGAGCCTGTTCTCCCTCAACCCCTAACCCCTAACTGTGATTTTACCGCCTGTTTATCAAGATCACAAGATCTCGCAAGAACTTGTTTTCTGAGCCGGACAGGGCTCAAACAAAGTTAATTTTCTCTTCTCTCAGCTTTAGTGTCAGAATGTTGGTAAGATGTGTGGCTTGTGGAAAACGAACCCAGTATTTACTTTAGTGACTATAAGGCGAAAGAATTGACCATAAATTGTGATCACGTTCATTTTCCTCATTGACGACAATACATTCAGAGCTGCCGCAAGTCTCCTACGGGGGCGTGGCGCTGACGTCACTGAATCAGGAAGTGAGCTGAGTGGGGTATCTCGCTTCATCCAATATCTCTGGTTACACTTGGAAGTGCTTTGTGTTGATCTAGGGATGTATCAGAAGCTTCCTCTTCGACACATTCCTCATCCTGTCTATTAGCAAACAAATCATGTGATGATGGAGATGCTACTGTAGTTGTTTTGACAATACCTGGTAAGAAATGAGTTAATGTGTGAGGTGTGTGTCAGCAACTGGTTTGAAAACTACAGCCAACAAACATGCAACAGACATTTTCATTTCTCTTCAGATGTGAACAAAAAACTCCCTTTCATTAGCTACATTTTTGCATGCACATAAGTGACAGCTGAATATAGACAACTATTTTTGTGTCTGATTATCTTGTGTGGAATGCACTCTACTGTGATGTACAGTACAGGCCAAAAGTTTGGACACACCTTCTCATTCAATGCGTTTTCTTTATTTTCATGACTATTTACATTGTAGATTCTCACTGAAGGCATCAAAACTATGAATGAACACATGTGGAGTTATGTACTTAACAAAAAAAGGTGAAATAACTGAAAACATGTTTTATATTCTAGTTTCTTCAAAATAGCCACCCTTTGCTCTGATTACTGCTTTGCACACTCTTGGCATTGTAAATAGTCATGAAAATAAAGAAAACGCATTGAATGAGAAGGTGTGTCCAAACTTTTGGCCTGTACTGTCTAAGTGAAGCATTCCATGTCTTAAATGTACACAGACATTTAGAATACGTACATGGATAGCGGATGGTGTGTCCAAAATGTGGGTGTTTGAGTTTGTAATGGCTAAGTAGCCCAGTTCGGACCTAGTTGGAACAGCTACTGAACACCCTTTACATTGCCACATTTACTGGAGAAAGATAGACAAATAAATGGAAGGTCAGCTCACCCACACACATTTACTGCAATTATTTTAGCTCACAATATTTTTGAAATTAATATTATCATCATGCTGAGGAATTCATTCATTCTTGTTTAAACACATCAAGTAAACCAACAAAAGCATTTGATTAAGAATACTCACCACTAGGGGAGATCCGGGTCGACTGCAGCACTTTTTGTTTTTCCACCATTCTACATAAAAAAATTACAACTTAGATTGCCAATATTTGTATGCAAGCAACCTACATGTGTCCTCCGTCAATACAAACAGCAATGAAGTTCCGCAGATTAATATATCGAGCGTGATCAGGCTGAAAGTGGAAGGTGCGCAGTGATACATTCACCCCGCACACGAAGGACAATTGTAGTGCTCGAGCGGGTCACTTGTAGCAGTCGTCGAAAAAGGCAAAAAAACATTAACACATTTTTCTGGCATATACTTCTCAGTTTTACTTTTATTGCTGTTTTAACTCATACTAGGATGCCCATTAACATCAGGCAAAGGGACTGTCAGTAAAAAGTAGCCTTTCAGCAAACGGGTACGTTCACATTCGTCACCTGTCGTCAAACGTTTCTTAAATGTGACGGACCTGAAGATGATGCAGAGCACATAATGATTTTTAATCACACATTTTTAACCACACATTAACCATATTTATATAGTCCTACTTATGATTTTTAATATTTTTAACTTATTTTTTAAACATTTTAGAATTGTATTTATGTAAATCCTGAACTGTAACATTGTAATATTTGTTTTAACCATGAACTCAATTAGCCTGTAGATCTATTTATAACATGAATTTAAATTTTTAACTTAAGTATTTTAACATTGTATTTATTGAATTTATGTTAACCATGAACTATAGACTAATGTATTGTTTTTATAGGTCCCTTTTCAAAAATAAAGAACAGAAGAACCCTCCAACACAGCCTGCCAGGTTCTATCATACAGGTCTGGGTCTATCTGAGCCCTGGCTGTCTTCCTCACTCTGATCCAGGGCATTTCCTGCAAGCATAATGTCAAGAAACATGAATAATCAACAAGTTAAGGGCCTGTGCTACAACCACCTGTGCTACAACCCCCCCCGCATTTTAGGCAGGATGACAGAAAAACTAAGCAAGCTTGCTAAATGAATGATTTGCTCATGTTAAGTCTACAGATGGGTCTAACAGATGTCATATACTTGCAGTGTTGTATAAATAAACTATTTGACAAAATGGAAAAACACCTTGTTGATATTTTACTTAAGGATTCGAAAATGAGTATTTCGCTGATAACTCGAGTCGGAATGAAGTGATTCTTCGTACTGGAAGTGGTCACTGGAAGACGATCGCGTGTTCCAACTTTCACATTCCGGAGACGCGTGTAACACGAATAAGGGCCCGTGCAACAACTGTCCCCCTGCTACAATCGCTCCGGATCTCCCCTACAACAGGGCCTTTAAAACAGCACTGCAGAGGTCAAACGTTGGCCTATGCTGGAGGATACCTACACAGTAGAAAATTAAATGTGATTTGTTTTTTGTTTTTCACAAAGTCAAGCTTTATGGAAATGAAGTATTTCGTTATGTAACTCTAACAGCTAATCCAAGTGTCAATTCAACCTACAATTTAGTTAAGAATTAATTAAATATTTGAGTAGTGTTCACAATCACAGAGCCTTCACCTTAACAACATTAAAATGTTGTTTTTTTTTTTTTTTTATAATTTTAGTTTTCCAACTGGTTGGTAAAGCTTCAGAGAAAGAAATGTATATGTACATTACAACAAAGCCAAAGCCAATGTCAGAGTGAAGTCCGAAAGTACCCCTCCCCCGCACTACTAACTAGCTTGTTTAATACCTCAGTTTAAGCCACTGCAATGCAGATTTGAAAAGATGTGCGGAACTATGCTCTATGAATTTTCAGGTCCAAACCACGAAACATTACAGTGCACGCACATTCATAGACATAAAAAACATATACAAGGAACTTTTAGGACTATCATTAGCAAAGCCAGCAAATGATAGAAAACATTAGCATTAAGATGGGTTCGGTTTTGCTCGATGTTACCAGCAAATAAAAACCTTAACTTTTTAAAACATGGCATGTAAACACTACCTCTAATTCTGACTGATATTTGATAGGTTTTACTTACCTTCACCATGTAGAGAGCTGTCCAAATTCACAGTTAATGTTTTCTGAAGCGAGGGAAAAGATGGCGGAGACGGAAAGTCTACAGTGACAGTTTTTCTATCCTAGAGCCTGCCTGCAGGAGGCTGATGAAACATAACTACTTTCTTTGAATCTTAGCCAGCACCGCTAATATCCTCCCCTCTTTCTTTCTTTCTTTTTTTTAATCCAGCATTCTATTAAAGACCAACCAGTTCCTGCTGGCTGTAAAGAAATATTTGATTAAACTGTTTTATTTGAGACTTTGCAATATATTTAAAGTAAATACTATATATGCCTTGAAGCATTGTCTTCTTATTAGTTTGCGGGTAAATGAAGTGCTCTATGTTGTGTGCAATGGTTGGTCCATCGAACTTTAAATAGCAAAAATGTTTCTTGTAAAACAAGAGTCAGAAGCTTGCAAACTCATTTGCATCTTTATTCTCCACACCCTTAATTGTGAGCGTGTGTGTCGTATTATAATCACAT
Organism: Epinephelus fuscoguttatus; assembly: GCF_011397635.1. Lineage (NCBI taxonomy): Eukaryota > Metazoa > Chordata > Actinopteri > Perciformes > Serranidae > Epinephelus > Epinephelus fuscoguttatus. The sequence continues at coordinate 37,756,383 of NC_064765.1, read as the reverse complement.
ACTGTATTTGCCAAAGCTCCTTAAAGAGCATATTTATGCAGTGGTTCATTTTCCTCCAAGACAGAAGGAAAGGCACAGTGTGAAAGGCTGTTGAATAACAGCAGCCAAGTCAACCTCGGGGTAATTTTATTCACACTTTGCATTAGAGGCACCTCCAGTGTTTTATTAATTTCACTGTTGAGTGACCTGCTTATAGTAACCCATTTGTTTCTGGGCAGCACCCCATGGTGCTGCTTTTTACTGGAACAAATACTGTGAACTGTATTAAAGTGAGCAACTCAGTTTAGAGTTTGTCTTGAACTAAACCTTCAGGCCAGTGAGTGGGGATTGTCTCTGGTGATGTCAGTGCCATACTCTATTGAGAGGTAAATTTAAGAAGATACAACAAACCCCAGTGTGAGTGCATTGTGTAAAGAGAGTTTTGCTTATATGCCTGCAGTCTGGCAAATGGAGTGCTGATTGGCTCCACCCATGTCTGAGTAGGGCCTCATTTAGGCCACCTGTGAACCCTGCAGCTTTTATGCCCTGATGAAGGCCAGTGAGCATGGCTGAAGCATGTTGGTGATTTTAATGTTCATCATGAACTAGCCATTTAATAAAGGCCTTTTAACTTTTGCACCAGAGCAGAGTTGCCTTGGATTTTATTTTTTTCAAGATGTACTACACTTCCTGACCAAAGAGCACCTTCCTGGATACCATGATACTGCAACCCACATGAGCACTTCATCTGCTGTTGTCTTCAAACCCCAGTGTATGTTTGTTTGCATGTGTGTATGAATGTTTGCATTCATTCATCATAAGGACAGTGGGCGGGGCTTTTCCCAGTGCCGCCCTGCGGCATATGGAGTATTGGTGAACGCTTAGGGTGCCATCATCCATGGTGGGTGCCACAAATAGGAAAGAAAAACAATTATTTTTAATAATAATAATAACTAGTCCATACCCACTGGTAGCTTTGTCACCTTCTACCTATGCCAATCCTCAATGCCTATGAGCAGTTTCACATAGATTGACCACCTCAGTGAGTAGAAAAACATGGGACAGACAGAATGACTGACTGACAGAATGACACACTGACAGTTTCCGTGATTATGTACAGCATACCATACCATGACTTAGTCATACCAAAAATTAGAAAACACCACCAACAACATTGGTCCACAGGGGGAGCCACAGCGATCGGCTGCATTTTAGCCATTTTTAAGCATTTATCTGTTGTTATAGTGCCACCCAGTTGCCAATTAGAGTTAAATTTCTCCAGTCACCTTGAGGCGTCCTGTTCTACATATCTACCAAGTTTAGTAAAAATCCATATGGCGGTTAGGCCTAGATAAGAAATGAGCTCTCTAGCGCCCCCATTTTGTTTGATGGGGTCAATAATGGAGGGGTCCCCTCAGATTATGTGTGGTCATATGCCTACAAAGTTGCGTGGTGATGGGTGAAACCCTTGAGATGTTATACACCTTTATGTGATGAGCCACGCCCTCCGCAATATTCATTGCCTTATAGAAGCTCAGTTTTAGTAAGTTTTCCAACTTTGGCCAAGAGGGAACTTTAGATATTGGTCCCTAGATTATGTTCACCCAGTTTCATGCAGATCGCTCAAACTTCCTAGGAAGAGATCCATTTGAAGTGTTTTTCAAAAAATTCAAAATGGTGGAAAATCTATATAACTGGAAGTTATGTGTTTGTTCCTCATGAGGAGAGGCATCTCTGTGCAAAGTTTCATGTCTCTACGACATACGGGGCATGAGATATGCCCATTCAAAGTTTGCAATTTCAGTCAGTTGCTATAGCGCCCCCCTTTGGCCAATTGATGTAATATTGCTTAATTTGCATCCTCCCATGACCCTCTACCACTGTGCCAAATTTCACTCGGGTTGACCAAGTCAGTGAGGAGGACAACATGGAACAGAGACACAGACAGAGTTTTCGTCATTATATAGTGAGATAATATTTTGAAATAGTACACAAGGCCACAACAACTTTACATAGCAAAGTCGACTAAATTATAGAGAGGCCTTTTTCTGGGTTCCTGCCACCCCCAGGCCTCCCTCCCCAGTTCGTTACACTTTACCTGCTCTCTTAGGGAGATGGGCAACTTATCCAACATTACATGAACCCACGAAACACACTATATCGCTACCTTGTCTTAGCAAGAAAAGCTCTCTTGTGCCCACTTAACTTTCACTACACTGCTGAGAGGAGTGTATGTGGACAGAAAGAACATGAAAAAACAAACAAACAAACAACAACAAAAACAACAACAAAACAATCCATGTTGAAGTCAGCAGAAGGAGAGCTAGTTAGTGTTACGATGGTGTGGTGGTTAGCACTCTCGCCTCACAGCAAGAGGGTTGCCGGTTCGATCCCGGGCGTGGGAGCCCTTCTGTGCGGAGTTTGCATGTTCTCCCCGTGTCAGCATGGGTTCTCTCCAGGCACTCCGGCTTCCTCCCACAGTCCAAAGACATGCAGATTGGGGACTAGGTTAATTGGTGACTCTAAATTGTCCATAGGTGTGAATGGTTGTTTGTCTCTATGTGTCAGCCCTGTGTCTGGCGACCTGTCCAGGGTGTACCCTGCCTCTCGCCCGATGTAGCTGGGATAGGCTCCAGCCCCCCCGCGACCCTCAAGAGGATGAAGCGGTTAGAATGAATGAAGTGTTGAAGCTCTATTCCCATAGAACAAAGACAGGAAGGAAGGTTAACACACACAGCTCCTGAGGAGGAGGAGTCCAACACTGCATCATCTCCACAGAGTCCACTAAAGCACAAAGGAATCATAATACCATGTAAAAGGTTAGTCAAGTTACATGTTTTGGCAGCACAGAGGAGAGACTGTTATTCAGACAACATATACAATGGTTTGTATGATATTCTATGAATTAGCGCCATATGAATGACGAGTCTGAGTTTTGTGACTCATTCATATCCATCACCTCACCCTGCCTCTAAATTGGACTACTTGGGACCACTTCCTTCTTTACTCAGCGCACTGATCACATGTTTGCAGCCTTCCAAAATATGAGGGTTATGCACAAATAACTGGCTCGTCCTTACGTGGGATATACTAATTTTAGTTTTTGTACAAACAAACAAATGTACAACAGTGCATGAAAACAGCCCAATATAGATGAAAAGATTTCATCATCATCTGTGTCGTGATTTCACTCACTCAGTTACATGTCTGTGTGGCACACTATTTTCAACAGGTAGTGTTGTCTCAAATCCCCAACTGCTGTTTTGCATTTACCAGAAGTGACAACGGCTTTGTTTTAACCGCCCTTTTGTCTTCTTCATCTTCTTCTTAAACAGTGAATTGCAAACAGATGGTTTGTCCACTACGTCATAAATATAGAGACTAGAAGTCTCCATCATTCTACACTTTCGGACTTTTGGACTGTTTTGAGTGTGCACTATGCAGTGTGAACGCACCTAGCACACTTGCGCACTCAAAATATTAGTTTAGAACAGAAGTATGCAATCTGAGACACATCAAGTATAGCCGAAGTACAGGCATTGCCAGTGTTTGGTTGTACTAAAAAACCTCTAAAGGACCTCTAACGTTATTCAGTTTTCAAGTAAGCACATTTTGTTTTAATGGTCTTAAGCCTGTCTTTTGGGAACTAAAGTTAAGCTAATTATTGCCTTTTTCTCATTTAACCAGCTACACACCTGCCCTGTGTAATCCTCATAGTAGTCCTTCCCTGCTCTTGAGTTTTTCCCCAGCCAACCAGCTCAGTCCTGGTTTTCAGTTCAGTCTTTGTTAGATCCTTGATTTGATTGTGTGATGTTAAAAGGCTGTTTTCTGTGAATAAAGAGTGATTTTTTTTAGCTTTGTGTCAACCTGCTGCACACAACATAACACTCGAGGCTTTAAAACGGGAGTCTACAAACCATCATTCCCCAGGATGAGAACAGTCAGAAGTAAGCAAAACTGTCATCCAGTGTATGCACAAAAAATCTCAACGATGTGTGTACATTGGTTTAGCATTGATCTAAAGGTCCTGATGACACTGATGGAGTTTTGGATCCCCACTGTCAGGAAGTGCTATCTAGATACACACTTACAGGCAGGTTGGCTGTTGCCAGATGCTGTTATCTTACCAGCTGAACACGAAAGCTTCACTTCTTGCCTGCACTGTTGGCATAACTACAGGCAAACACAAAAACACATTTTGAACAAACGGTGGCCAAGCCCTGCTGAGGTTTGTTTATATTCAGTTAAACACATGGCAGCACAGGATGACAGGATGATGGTGTTCCTGGAAAAATTACCAAGCTGAGAGAATCTGTATGATTCCTTTGCTATGAGAGAGGAGAAGGCATGCAGGCTCTCTAAAGTGCAACACACACTGTCGCCGGCGCGGCGCTTTGGCCGTCAAGTGCCGCCCCCCAACACACATTGTCAGTGGCGCACAGTGGCGCGCACTGTTGACACTGTATTTCTCACCCCAGCCCGCTAGGTGGCTGTACCTACAGTAGTTGCTAACGGTTGCCAACTGCTAGTAACGGAAGAAGAAGAGGAAAAACTCTGAGGCAACAACAACTTGGATTTCACAGGTGAGTTTCTTATCAAAATCGTCTTAATAAAAATTTGAAAAACTTAATTACGTTAAGCATTCAGATACCCCTTTGAAAGCTTTTGGAGTTGATACTACGGTGGCAGAGATGTACATAAAAGGCGTTTCTTGCAGCGCCAGCCACGCTAGAAATAGAGCAGTGGGCTGAAGCAGAGCAGAGTGGCACGTCGACCGGCGCCGGTGTGAGTTTGTTCATAGAATATAATGGAGGCAGGCGTTTTGACGGCGGTGTGTGTTGCACTCAAGTCTTTATCTCAGGATGTCATTGGCAATCTTCTTTGTAGTACTCATCCTTACATCACTACTCACATAGCCAACATTTGTATGTACATCTCATGTAGGTAGTAAATGGGCTGAAAATTGGGCCCCCAATGGGATTGTCCCCAGGTTCAATATTGCCCTATGCCAGTAACCCACATGAGTAGGTTTACCCAAGTTGGCCCCACTTGGATTATGCCAGTGATACCTGGGTACCAAGTGGACATGGGTCCAATATGGAACCCATGGACAATCCCTTTGGAGGCCCATTTTTCAGCCCATTTACTACCTACATGGGACCCATAAGAAACCATCCAGTCACCCTGTGTTTTCAAAATAATGTCAATAAATGAAACAATAGAGCATGTCAAAACATGCCTTTGACTCTGTCAAAGTGTTTTAGCTGACACTGTAAACAGAATAAGTTTTAAATCCACCGTATGTCATTTCTGCCATTTCTCGATCAACACACTACCAAGTCACATAATGAGTTGCAGAGATAAATTGTAAGTTGTATCAGCCTGTAATTTCAATGTTTGACTTTGACTTTGTGATTTTGAATTCAGCCGTCAGTGGTTCAGTGATTTTGGTTTCCACTGACCATTCCATTATATTGTTAATGAAAATTAAATTGTATTATTTAAAATAAATAATAATTATTTTCTAATAGCCATATTAATATTTGAACCAAGAGTTCCCAACACTGTGCAATCAGGGCTAGAAACTCATGCCACTTCATTGGTAACCATCTTTCACTGGACTTGTTTTGCCAGGATATGATCATTTTTGTTATATTTTAAAACATGTTTGGTTTTCTAAAATGACGTACGATTCCATTCAAACTGTAACTTAAAACTGAGGTTTTGTTTTGGGGGTTTTTTCTACAATTTTTGTCACAATTTTTGTCTGCATTAATGTATAACGTGGGGCACAGTTTGGATCAGTTTCATTATTGTATGTGTGATTTTGCATACATTTTATATGTTTTGATATATCAATCTCAAAAAATGACTTTTACCTATAATTAAAGGCAAATCAATAACAGTATGAAATCATTTGCAACTGCAGCATCGAAAAGCAGATGGCCCAGGGCTGCTGGGTAAATATGGGTTCAGCCTTGGATGATGAATGGGGCGACACAGCTCTAACAGCATTTGAGAAACAGCGATACACAGTAAGGTTGCAGGAGCTGATAGAAGCATGCTTACATATCCTTGTAATACAGGTGAATACATGCATTATCTCACATCTGCCTTCCTATTCAGAGGCAGCTATAGACTTATGATGGTTCTGGGAATATGGAAACTGTTTTTCATTCAGACACTATTCACAAGTGAATACTTTTTGATTACCAGTCCATGACACGGCCGCATCCTCTGCTCTTTCACATACAGAAGACAAATTGTTCAGCAGCACTCAGTCATAAAAAACCTACAAAAGTAGAAAGTTTGTCCTCAAATGAGTTGAAATGTAGACACTAAAAATCAGGTCTGCATGCACCCAGGCTGACAAACAGCTCTGTCTTCTCATCAGCTAGCTACAGAAGTTTCAAGCGTTAAAATAAAAGATCCTCTTCTTTTTCTAGGCACCCAAAGACTTCGGTCTCTCATGGTCATCCATGTTTTTGAGAGCATTGCCAATATAATCCATAATCCATCCACCTGACAGGTGTGGCATATCAAGATGCTGATAAAACTGTGTCGTTACCACACAGGTGTGCCTTTGGCTCACCACAGTAAAAGGACACTCTAAAATGTAAAGTATGATCACACAACACAATGCCACAAGTGGGCCTGTCGCAGTATGTGATAAGTTAGTTAATTGCACGGTAAATTAAAAGAGAGACGGTAACTTTTGAACGGAGGGAAAGCTCTTGTCATCGAGTGTCTTTGTCTCTGTGGGGGAGGTGGGGCTATGGGCTACACACACACAGTGCGATCTTCATGAGGGGGAGACGAGGCGGAGAAGAAAACAGAGTTGAGTGTAAAAGACAGGTAACTTGTTCCTAAACCAAATGCCACGGCCCCTGTGTGGGAGTGTTTTGGATTAAACCAAATGACAGAGGGGAGCCCAGTAATTTGGACGAGCCGGTGTGCCGGGTTTGTTCTAAAACCACCTCAACAAAAAGAGCGAATATGACCAACTTAACTGCACACCTGAGAGTGAGAGACTGACAGCCGGTGTGCCGGATTAACTGGTTTGGAATTAACTGGTGACAGAGACAGATATGGTGTGGGTGTGGCCTGTATGGACCCGTTGTGTTTGTCCCGTGCAAACAACCAGGAAATACATGTCATGATCGCTTTGCCTTCCTAACGCACATGTTTGCTGGTTTCGTCTGAATAATGACGATGGGAACTGTTCACTGGACATCAGTCATGTTCCTGACAAAACCATGTGGAAATACAAACCATCACCATTACATTACAAAATGAAACTAATGCCCAAGTGGAACTGCTGAAAGTCGTGTCCCTGCCATCCTTCCCACTGATGCCATCTACAGTCACATTGAGAGCACGGTCACCAGCCAGAATATATATATATATATATATATATATATATATATATATATATATATATATATATATATATATATATAGAGAGAGAGAGAGAGAGAGAGAGAGAGAGAGAGAGAGAGATAGATAGTTGTTATGATTGCAACCGTGACCAAATTAAGGCATACTGTAGCCAAAATGCTATACAACATAAGTGTCAACAACCCACTCAGATACAATCTTGCATAGTCACAATGTGGACAAATTTCACATGTTACCAACACAGTGGTCAAATTCAAGTCCAAATATGAAATGCAAGCACTGTGTCACATAGCCAAACTCACCCACCACCATAAAAGAAGCAAATGCAACAACAATGATCTTTAGGAATCATCTTTATTGGCCAAGAACATATACACATTTAAGGAATTTGACAAATGCTGTGTACAGAATAATCAATTTTACATATAAAGCCCAATGTTACAAATCACAATTTGCCTCACAGGGCTTTATAGCATACGACATCCCTCTGTCCTTAGGACCCTCGCAGCAGATAAGGAAAAACTCCCCCCCAAAAAAACCCATTTAACAGGGAAAAAAAAACAAAAAACGGTAGAAACCTCAGGAAGAGCAACAGACCGGACTGTTGCAGTGCCGATTCAAGTGGCGCAAGCAGTGCAAAGCTAGTCCTGCACTGGTGAGGGCTGTCCAACACACTGTGAATGGTACCACAGACAGCAGGTGGTACACTCAATCTAAAAAAAAAAGAGAAAAGAGACCTCAGAAGCTAAGCAGTGTGTCAGGTAATCATTCATCCCAGGAGGCTGTACAATTAAACAGTTAATGAGAAATCATGATAGTGCTTAGAATTGTATGGCAATGTTTGTCAGATACTAGATTTAAATCTTAGCTGTGGTCGTCTGTGTTCTCATGTTCCCTCAGCTGCTCCAGTGACCGCTGAAGTGCAAGACATATAGGTTAAGTAAATTAAACTACACATTAACAATAGCTGTGTGACTATGAGTGTTCACCCAGTGACCGTGAGGTAACCCATCCAAGGTGCATCCGAGGCGTCCAACCAACGTTGGCCGGTACATGAATTAATCTCCTTGCCCACTCGTCCATAGCAGCCCCGGAGCTTTCCTCCCCACAAGCCCGACACAGCTGGGATAGGTCATCTACAACGCAGGCATACAGTACATATAGTCCAGTTGCCATTACAGACACAAACAAGTAAACCTGGAAGAGTCCTTTATACCTGTATTTGCCAGCAGAGCTTTAGCCATGTCCATCCTTAGCATGGCCAAACCCTCCTGGTCCACTGCATAGTGGATCTGCTGGGCCAGCAAAATCTGATCTGCAAGCTAAAAGTCTGATGAGTATAATTTGAATGACACTTTAATGACAGGCACAGAGATCACTGAGTCATTACCTTGCACACAAACACCCCACACGATGTTGTGTCCTGCTGTTTTGTATGGGCCACTGTAGAACATGTCCACCTACCAATAGCAGGACACTTCTGGCGAACCAGTGCCCTACACAGAACACAGATTGACCACAGTCAGGAAATTGTAACATAAGCCCAGGTAAGAGGATTTTAAATTTAAGACCACTTGAATCGTGTTAAGCCCTGCAATAGTCTGGCGACCTGTCCAGGGTGTACCCTGCCTCTCGCCCGATGTCAGCTGGGATAGGCTCCAGCCCCCCCGCGACCCTCAAGAGGATGAAGCGGTTAGAAGAATGAATGAATCGTGTTAAAGGCCCTCAAAAGGACAAGCTTATGCCAGTCTAGTGAAACAGTATAGTCATAAGGGAAATGATGTAATTCGCCTGTTGCTCCCCCAAGGTTATCCAAAATGCATGAATACATACATGTCTAATGCACAAATTACAGCTGATTCACCTTGTTACATGTTTACATCTCTCAATCTGTTGCTGAGTGGCCCCAAACGGATCAAGGTATAAGGACCTCATCTCCTTCAGGTACATGGTCTATGGAAATGCAAAACAAATATTAGCAACCCCTCAAACATAAGTATCATTATTGTGTCCGCATCTGTTAACATTTAGGAATACTCACAATGAGTGTCCAGTGTCCTTCATGACAGACTGCTCCTGCAGCCACATCACGATCAAGGGCCAGCTACAACAGAAATCAAATAAGATATACAGTATATATCTAACTGAGAAAAACTCACTGGATTGCAAAGGCATAAAAATGAATCCTACTCATCCGTTTCAAGCCTGTCTGTTTACCCTGCCACACTGCTGTCATTGCATAGCTGTCTATAATGACAGCACCACTCTTCCTCCCAACCATTGTTAGGTATGCGTTAATGATCTATGAAAACAATTATGTGATCAATCTGCAAAGGCGCACATCAGTCAAATAATTGTTCTTTGAGGTAGGCTACCTGACTCTCCAATTCCTTTCCTGGGGCCAGGTACAGGAGGTCTTCCATATATAATTTATATGGCCCCAGTCTTGACCAGAGTATGGTTCTTCGCCTTCCTGCCCATACGTCTCTGATTACTGTAAAATAAAAATAAAAAACATTGTTACATTGTTATGGCAGTTATTCATGAATTGGATAATTTGGGGTGTATTCTATCAGTGTACCTACAAATATCTGCACTGAGTGGAGGTCCTTGGGCTTCGCAGCTCATGGTTTGCCTTGCTGGGGGTGTGACTGATGTGGTGGGTGGGTCAATGCGGGGACCAGCCAGAGGAGTAGGATCAGACAATTTTTTGATTTTGGCAGGGATCCTGTCCTCTGGCTGGAAGTAATGAGTCAAGTGGTCAATGTTGACTCTTGATTGTTTCCCCCTCTCTGACACCAGGTGAGCAGTCTTCTCCTCCAGCTTTGATATTTTGAAAGGTCTCACCAAACTGGCCTCCAGTTTGTCCCCTTTTCTCATGGCCTGCCGTGCATTTTTTTTCAGAACAAGGTCCCCCACTTTAAAATTGTCTGCCTGACCTCTGTCCTCCTTCCTCTTGCGGACCTTTTGTTGTTTGGCCTCAATATTGGCTTTTATCTCTTTGTAGATTGTAGCCTGATCTCTAAGTCCCTTGCAGATCTTCTCTGTCTTTATGAGGTTGCAGACCTTCTCTTCAGTCACCTGCCAGGAAGAAATCAGTGACATTGTAGGGGGACACAGATGACTCAAATTCAAACTCCAAACAGATGAGAACAATTGGCAGTCTTACTTCATACTCATTTGAGACCTCTGAGGGATACCTGGCCTCCCTCCCAAACATCAGGTAATACGGGTTGTATTGTGTAGGTAGCTGCTTCTTGGTCCTCAAGGCAATGGTTGGCTGGAGATACTGGTCCCAGCGGTTGGGGTGCTCAGCCACCAGTTTGTTCAGGGACCTTAAAATGCAGAATTCAGGTAATAAGATAATTTGGGTTGTCGTTTATGATAATGCAACTCTTTTCCAGATAGTGCCATTAATGATTACCTGTTCAGACTGGAACAGGACATAAGTGTGTTAGGCTATTAAGGGCTCAAGTTCAAGTACTGATAACAAAACTACGCCTCTGTATTGTGCCATTCAGCTTTTCCACAAGGCCATTGGTCTGCGGATGGTAAGGAGAGCATAGGCTCCTCTTGATGCCCAGCCTCTCACACAGACCATAGTTGACCTTGAAATGACCATTCAAATGAACATGAGCTGAGCCAGCACAGCAAAAGTTACATGTTGGTGATCCATATTGCATAATCACTATACCTTGTTGCGAAATTCTGAGCCTTGGTCTGTTAGCAGCCTGTTGGGTGCACCAAATTTGTAAAACAAATCAAGAATACGATTTGTCACCTCGTCTGCTGTTTTGCTTTTTAGTGGGTATGCCTCTGCCCATTTGGTGAAATAATCAACCATGACACATATGTACTGGTTGCCACCATCTGTTACATTGAGTTTACCCACCAAGTCCATTCCAACCAGCTCGAGAGGCTCGGTTACCTGGGGAGGAAGAAACACTCATGAGTATTGCAGTATCACTACTGATGTGATTGAAAGATTTGACTGCATGTCATATGTAATTTACCTCTATTGGATTGTACTCCCGCTTTTCCTTGATGGTAGCCCTCCTGGCCTGGCACTGGGGACACTGAGCAATCTAAACAGACAAAGATTGTAACATTGAGACAAATGTTTTTTTTAAATAACTGTTAATGATTTAGACTGACATGGTTGGCCTTTGCACATACACATACAGTATCACAATATAAGGCGTACAGTAGGAGCCACTCAAAAGTTCCCCTGTTTCCATGGCTGAACCTCTGCAGGTCCCCGGCAGGTCCGTGGCAGATCCGTGACGGCTCCGTGCAAGCCTGCCACATGCTCCGTGGAGTTAATGTAATCCCCCGCGATGACGTAGGAAATGCAGCCCTGACTTGTAACGCCCCTAGAGACCTGTGTGAAAACCAGTTGCAATGCTTCATTTGTTCATGGGGAGCAGCAGTGATTATCACCAAAATACTGTAATATCTGCAGATTTGGGAAAGACAGCTTATCAGCTAGTCCATGGCTGCACGGAACCACTATTTAGCCTAGTAGCATTTTATGACTATGTTGAATTACAACTACTGTATGCAACCCATATTTTTAAAAATAATTTTACCATGTGAAAAGCCAAGAGGACGTTCTCTTTTTATCTTTCAAAACCTACTTGTCCCACGTGTTTCCCGTTAATTAGGCTACCCCAGTGTAATTAAACTCCATCTCATTTACTGTGCTTTGTGTGACCTTTTTTTGCTGTGTTATCATGATTCAAACTGAGGTATTTTGAGCAGATCCAAGAAATAAATAACATCGATCCGTACAAGCAACCTGCAGTTGGAGCAGGGAGACGCGTTGTCACCCTGCACCTACATGCAGTTGGTTCACTACTTAGTTTTTGGCATTAGTTACTATACAGGAATTTATAAGCCTGAAATCACTGGACAGTCCCACTAAGACATGGCATAATGGTTATGTGTGTTCTGTGTGTAAAAGGCAGCCATGGACCACACTTTGCCATGATGACACACACACACTCACTCACTCACAAAGTGAAACAACCTGATCTCACAGAAAAACGTGAAATGACCACGGTTAATGACAGGTTAATGTCAAGGCCATAAAATAAAATAAATGTATTTTGCCAGCAGTTACTGCCGTAACTGAATCCAAACGCCACTGATAAATAAATAAATAAATAAATAAATAAGAAGATAAAAATAAGGCTGAGCACGGAAGAACCAGAGAGGAAACACCATCACATGGAGCCGTCCGTCCCCAGCAACCCGGCCACCCTCCACTCCACCATGGGAAAGCGGACCCCAAGCCACCCACGCCCCCCACCCCCTGGCGCACACGGCTCCCACTGAGGAAACACTGGAGTAAAGAACTAAACTATGATAAATGACATAAAATATTAAGATGTAGGCCTAACATAAAATAAATTCATTATTTAATTAATTAAAACATAAAGCCTACAGTAGATAAAAGTAGAGCATGCTAAAAGTAAATACAATAATAGGCTAAATAGTATCTAAGCAATAATAAATAGTGTCTAAACAATAATAAATAGTATCTAAGTTATCTATTAGGCTACCATTCCACTCTGTAAATAGATTTTAAAATTTCAATATGATTTTAATATTATTTTTGCTTATTTCATTATTGTTATTATTGGTTTTACTTTTTAGTAGTATTGTATTGTCTGAGGATGACTCATGTTAGTAACTATCTACAGTAAAAAAGATAAAAACAAGCAAAGAAACAAACAAAACTCATTTTATACACTGGGCCTTCAAAGTGCTCTCTGAAACTACACCTGGCATGGCTTGTGTCCAAAAAATGAAAAAATCTAAACTTTGTCATAGAGCTAAACCAAATACATCATTGGAAAGGTCTCAACCTGGAGAGTAACATATGTCAGTATGAAGATTCTACATGGCTCCTGCTTTCAGCCATTGACCTTTGAACCTTGACCTCAGTGCATGTTTGAGGGCTTATAACTCAGCAACTAAAGGGGGTACAGACATGGGACCAACTGTTATAGAGAGCTCTTGACCTCAGCTATCATGTGAGTGTAGTCAACAACTGAGGGTGCTGTCAGATATGGGTAAAATATGGATAAAATTAATTTTCACCCATTTAGAAATTAGATATTTAAAATCTGATTACACAAATGTGTTTACCATCCCCTTAAAGTCCACAGTGTACTCTCAATTCAGTATTTACAACTTCCAAATCTGGGAAAAACACGTATACTTTTCAAAAACTACAATTCCCCGGGACGCCATGCAGTTTGATACATATCAGTAGGGTTCTAAATAGGGTTGTAAAAAGATATATCTACCCAATATATCTAATATCTAGTAAAGCCGAACTAGTTATTACACTCCACCTAGATGAACTATGGTAAGAAAAAGTAAAGATGTCGGCTAATTTTCGATATTTTAGCTAATATGCTAGAAAGGGCGTTTTTGGGACGGTAGGTGTATGCGGCTTGTAAAACAGGGTCGTAAAAAGATACATCTACTGAATATATCTAATATCTAGTAAAGCCGAACTGGTAATGACACTGCAGCTAGATGAAATATGTTAAGAAAAAAAGCAAGGATTTTGGCAAATTTCAGACATTTTCGATAGAATTCTAAAAACGGCGTTTTTGGGACGGTAGGTTTTTTTGCGGCTTGTTGTAAAATAGTCGTAAAAGATACATCTACTGATTAAATCAAATGTCTAGTAAAGCCGAACTATCATGTTGTTGTTGTTGTTATTATTATTATTATTATTATTATTATTATTATTATTATTATTATTATTATTATTATGGTGGGAAATTATAACAGAGGAATATATTTGCCAAGCAGATTGCGTCTCGGTGCTCCGGTGTTATTTGCACATATTTAAATGAGGTAAGATGCATATATTTGGTGCAAAAATTGCCCCTTTCTATGCAAATGAGCCTCATTGATAAACAACGTCTAATTCACTAACACCAGCGCTAATAGCCACACGCAGTTTGAGTGAAGTAAATAACGTCTTTAGAAAGCTGGGGCAAACTGGGCGCTTCTCTGTGGAAGCCTCTCGCCCAGACTTTCCAGTGATCGTCTGTTAAATCAGCCTGTAAATAATATTTTGACATTATTATTATAATCATTATTACTTTAATGGCATCCGAAGATACTGATGCGTTGAACAGGTGACAGTCTGCGGTCGTTCTCAGAACGCACTTCTGTCACGCACTTCAAAAGCAACTTTCAATAATTTATTTTACGAAACGGGGGAAACAAACGTGAACAAAAACAGTTCCATAATTCATATTAAATTTAAAAGATAACGAAAAAACAGCTACAAGTGAGAGGGAATAGTGATAAAGTGGTCAAACTTGGTCAAATCCACAGCCTCAACCCATCCGACACTGTTAGACTGACTCACCAGCAGACATCACTACATGAGGGTATACAGTATTCAGTACTTTGCCAAACAAAGTCTGTCATTGTTCTGCCACGGTGTTCTTGGCACAAAGCCAGCATTTATACTTTGCCATGTGGCTAATTGCAATCAGGGGCAAATCAGGGGCAAACTGCACTCAGCTGCCAAACTTTGTGGGCATGTTTGCGCTGGTATATCATTAGCGCAATATCCTTTGTGAATAGGACGTTAAGAGGGAGCAAACTGCGGGTACAAGTGAAGTGCAATTCAAGGTGCTATCAGCGGCCGCAGTTCATTCTTTGTGAATTCGTCCCTCAGTGTAGAAATGTCTTCTCTCTTTCCCCGCATTCCAAATTACCCAGTACGCAAACACAAACAAAAGGTTAGAGCATAGTTATGCTAAATCACTGGCATTGGAGGGGGAGGGCAGCTCACAGCACGCACATTCCGGCAGCCATTCAATAGCCTACGTGTAAACCAGAGGGGACACTGCCTGTTAGCGTAGTGTGCGGCTGAATGTGCATTATCCCTTTTAATTACACAACGGATCTTACTGCTCAGCATCCCCTTTAATAATTATTTTTATTCTCTTGCCCAAAATTGCAACAACAACTGCGCCGGACCGCTTTATTTTTTTATTTTTTTATTTTGACTAGACTGTCCGCCGTCAAAACAGAGGGGCCTTTGTACTGTATGTGAAAACTTCGGCTACTTGTCAAATTGTGATTATAATCTCTTATTATTCAGTCTACAAGTAAAGTCTTAACATAGGGCCTACTGTGTATTGACCAGATCTATACAGTGAGGCTACTGTACAAGATTCTATTCAAGACGTTGAAGAGACTTATTGACAGATGCCTTTCATGCAGTCGCCAGTGGCTGGTTTTAGATCATAAGGCAAGTCGCCTGTTTCAATTGCCAATCAGCTCGTAGCAAAGTCAGCTGGTCACGTGGGGCGCAATGACAGTTTTGGACAGAGAGAAGAGAGAAAAGAAAGGAAAAAGAGGATCACCTCAGCAATTTGTTTGAGGAATAGCTCCACGGTTCTGGAGTGTGCAAAAGCATGCAGTAGGCTACCATCAATTTATTATTTTTGCCCTCTCAGTTGAAATAAAAAAGTTTTCAAAAGAAAAAACTGCACCACTCCGCTGACTGACATGTAGCGCTGGTACCCGGTGTATTTCGGCTGTCAGAGCTGTGCCAATTAAACGTGATGACGGCTCAACAAACGTTAAACGCTAGACATCAGTGTACAGGACACAAGGACAGGACTTCTGCTTCATTCATGGGGTTTTTACGCGTATCCGAGCACCTGTGCCGTGCGTAATTGAACTGGGAAGGCGCAGCAGAGCCAGCGAGGTTTCTTCACAAGAACACAAATAATATAAGATATTACACACAGTTTTACACACAGAATATCCTCTAAAACTCTCAATATCGTCGTTAATTGCCTTTTGCAATCCCATGCAAAGCAGCAAGTGCAGAGTGAATGACTGAATGAATGAATGAGGATTCAAATTAATTAAAACGTGCGCACGATGTATATTTTTTCCTCTGCTGCCGGGCTCCGTAATTTATCACAAAAAGGTCAATAAAACGGGTTTCCAAATTCAAAGTAACTTGTAAACAAACGAAATCTTCAGTATTACACCTTTTCGGTTATTTTCAGATTAGATAGCCTAGTATTTCTTTCAGACATTTTTTGAAGATGTGATCTCACTGATTAACTGAAAACAATTATACAATAACGTAAAAAATAATATCCTAACGAAAATAGAAGTCTAATCAAGTAGCTAAATAGCCTTCAGAAAGTGCATCAGTAAAAGCCCAGTTCTATACTGCTGCCCGCTGCTGACGCATGCAGTGTGCGACTGAAATGTCTGCACTGCAGCACTGTAGCTGTGCCATATTCCACAATATCCAAAGTTCGGAATGGCGGATCCTTTAGAAAAAAGAGGAAGGGCCAATAATAAAGGCAGGAATGTTCGTAATGGTGGGACTTGTAAAAAAAAAAAAAGGTGAAGGACCGCCAGTCCGAATAATGGAAGTTAACGTTCGAAGAGGCAAGGTTTAGGAAAGGCAGACAGTTACCCCTGAAACGAGTTGTTGCTATAGAAACGATACGCTCCCACGTTCGATAAACTGAATGACTGCAGGCTTTTTTTGCCAATAATAGCGGGGAATGATGGCACTGTGGGTTTTTTCCACTCCACAGTGCCCACCCAAGTCGCTGGCGTGAAACTCCACGAAGAGGTTGTTAGCTTCCTCAGCAGTGGAGACCACTTTGGCGAGGTGCTCAGCCTTGTTCTGCTTTCGCCGACAGATGTAGTAGAGGTCTCCATCTGGTGTTTAAATGTCATCATATTAGATTACTTGGAGTTTTATCACAGCAGATAATTATTGTGTTCGTAAGTCCATGTGACATGCATCCTTACCCTTTATCCTGAAGGTGTCAGCTCTCCTATTGATGACAAATCTGTCTCAGCTGGTTGACCCCTCAGGATACCGATTGTGGAGTTTCAACTCCAGCACCTCTTTCATTATTTTTGGATCCATGTTTCTGTCCCTATCTTTCCTACTCCTCCCTATCTACTCCTCACTACTCTTACCTACCCTCGCTACTCCTTCTTACCCTCGCTACTCCTACCTACCCTCGCTACTCCTTCTTACCCTCGCTACTCCTACCTACCCTCGCTACTCCTTCTTACCCTCGCTACTCCTACCTACCCTCGCTACTCCTTCTTACCCTCGCTACTCCTACCTACCCTCGCTACTCCTTCTTACCCTCACTACTCCTACCCTCACAGACACAACACACTAGCACACAACACACACAAACCTACAATACCACTCTCTTTAGATCACAAATAAGCACACTTCACTGTCACAATCACCACTCACAATCAGTGCTTACAATCACTACTCTCTCTTTCTTGCACTCTGTATTTTTCTCTCTTTCTGCTCACTGTTCAAACTCCTCACAAACAAACCCACAAAGTTGTGACCTGTTGTTACCCTTATAAAGACTACCACCTGATGATTGGAGTTATCTACACCTGAGTATAGTTACCTACACCTGTGTGTGATTATCCCATTGACTTTTGTGATTTATTTATTTTTTAATTTCATTCTTGTTGCATATTGGGTTATCATGTCTGCACTGAATAGTGTAGACTATCGTTGTGATGACTGAGTGAATTGTCTGTGGCCGTTATTATACAGCATGATTGTTGGTATGTAGCCTACACATGTTGTACCACCAGTTAATCTGACTGGATCACAATTCCACAGCTCATGGCAATCACTGTGCTACGCTCGTGTTGGATGTAAATAACTCAGACTTTCATTTCTAGACTGCACATCAACTTGACATCAGATGATACAAACTACAGGACTGACAACTGAGCATTTTCTACAGGATTCACTGACATTTGCAGTGATCTGTATCTTAGTATTGCAGTGTTCATGAATTGGGATTGACAACGTAAGTGACTGTGTTAATGCCTGCTGTTCACAGTACCAACAGCGTTTGCAGAGTTTTCCTGTTGATGGAACTACGTGTGCGCCATATCATTATTTATCTGAAGTCAAGTGTTTCTGAGGACTGATGATGCTTTTATACAGCCTGTGAGTGACACACAGACAGTCTGGAGTGTTAAATGCCATACTGGAGTGTGGAGTGCGCATGTACAGAGTGGTAATGTGTGAAGCGCTCAGATTAACTTGTGACAGGTAGGTGGACAGACATGATTAGGGACATAACATAACGTTGGTATTGCTGGCAGTTTATCATGTGGCTACGATGTGTGATGCCTCACTTTGCTGGTATTTTGGATGCATTTGCACATGCCACAAGACAACTGCGGATCGTGCTCGCTTGGCTTCGAATTCTCCGTGGATGTAACTTTGGGATGTCCAGCAAACCATTCCTATCGTGGTGTTTGAAAGGGCACTGTCACATAGCAGAATGAGTAAGAGAATGACTGGCTGTGAACATAAATGAATGCGATCGACAGGTTAGGAGTTCAATGTTTATTTCCACTGTGGGTTTCTCAAAGGCCACGCCCACAGCACATCTGTCTCACCAGTTAATTCACACACCAGTTAATCCGGCACACCTGGCTCCACCGGCTGCAAACGTAAGCGTCACAGCATATTCATTTGGGCTCCACTGAGGGCATACGGAAGCGACATGTAGAGAAGCCAGCGGGGTTGTTTAGCGTTTGCTGAGCCGAGAGGCTGCATGTAGGCTGCATGAAATGTTAAAGCATTTCCCACCTAAGTTATTACATATACAGTCAGGTCCATAATTATTTGGACAATGATACAGTTGTCATCATTTTGGCTCTGTACACCACCACAATGGGTTTTAAATGAAACAATGAATATCTGCTTAAAGTGCAGACTCTCAGCTTTCATTTAAGGCTTTTTTCAAAAATGTAGTATGAACCGTGTAGGAATGACAACCATTTCTTCACACAGTCCCCCGACCTTAAGGGCTCATAAGTATTTGGACAAACTAACATAATCATCAATTAAACAGTCAGTTTTAATACTTGGTTGCAAATCCTTTACAGTCAATGACTGCCTGAAGTGTTGGACACACAGTCATCACCAGATGCTGGGTTTCTTCCCTGGTGATGCTCTGCCAGCCCTTTACTGCAGCCATCTGCACTTTCTGCTTGTGTTTTGGGTGTTTTGCCCTCAGTTTTGGCTTCAGCAAGAGAAACGCATGCTCAGTTGGATTCAGGTCAGATGATATGACTTGGCCATTGCAGAACATTCCACTTCTTTGCCTTAAAAATGTCTTTGGTTGCTTTTGCAGTATGCTTCAGGTCAATGTCCATCTGCACTGTGAAGCATCGTCCAATGAGTTTTGAAGCATTTAGTTGAATCTGAGCAGATAATGGTGCCCCAAACACTTCAGCTTTCATCCTGCTGCTCTTGTAAGCAAGACAAGACTTCACTAGAATAAATACAGAGGGTTTATCACAAGATGCAAACCATTGGTTAGCCTTAAAAATGGAAGGCCAGATTAGAGTTTGTTTTATCTATCCATAGTATGCTGTTCCACGACTGTACAAGCTTTTTAGATGGTTTTTGACAAAGATCAACTACCAGAATGATGGGAAGACAAGAGAAGGAAGAAGGGAAGGAACTGCTCATGATCCAAAGCACACCACCTCATCAGTGAAGCATGGTGGAGGTACTGTTATGTCATGGCCATGTATGGCTGCCAGTGGAACTGGTTCTCTTGTATTTATTGATGATGTGACTGCTGACAAGAGCAGCAGGATGAAAGCTGGGGCACCATTATCTCTCAGATTCAACTAAATGCTTCAAAACTCATTGGACGATGCTTCACAGTGCAGCTGGACAATGACCTGTGACGGGGGTTGTCGGTTGACCCAATGACGGGGGTTGTCGCGCTGCTCCCATTGCCAGTGGAGTCGCTGTAATTGATTAACAGGGGGGCGAGCTGCTACGGGACTCGCGCTGCAGACGTGTCATGTCACTGACGTGCCCGGTGGAGCCCGGCCGTAAAAGTCTATTTTTTGCACTTATTTATTTATTAATTTATTTATTTAAATATTTGTATGTGTTATTTCAGATATTTAAATTTTCTTTTTTGCATTCATAAATATTCTTGTTAAATAAATGTGTATTTCTCTTTAAAAGTGTGTACTTGCATCATTGTGCCTTTATTATCATTATATAAGTTTTAAAAATGGTCTAAAAACAGCAAAATTACAATATAAATAAAAATGGTCTTAAAAGCACAATATTATGCAATATTATCGCTTATTGCAATAATTTCTGATGCAATTAATCGCCCAGCAAAATTTGTTATGTGACAGACCTACTTGAATCCCCATTTTAATTATTTTTCTAATTTTTGGTTTCTCTGTTTGCCATGGAGGCATGAGAAAGAAACATTTTCTTTTCACAAATTCAAACGTAACACATGCGGAGTAATTGATATACACATCATCATCATCATCATCATCATCATCATCATCATCATCATTATTTTCTCCCCTTTTTTATTGTTATCTCACAGTTTTCTTCTAGGAGTTATGTTTGTATTTTTGGGGCCTTTGTTTTAACGAATGATCAAAGTGTCACTAGCAGATTTGTTGCCTGTGCCTGCCTCTGTGATGGTGGTAGTGCAATTTCTGCTGCTGGATGCAGAGCTGAAACAGTGGGTGCAGAACAGGCTGTGACCATTAATATATAAGAGAAGTGAATACAGCTCTGTAAGCAGGCTCCCGTTCATTCTTATCAAAGTTGCTCTGTAGCGCCTAAAGCCAAAAAGCTTTTTTACTGTATAAAATTACCTGAATCCTTAAAATTGTGGGGCCCACTAAAGACTTCTGCCAGCCAAGCAGCTAAATTCTGGTTCAGCCATCTGCTAACTTAAAAATGGAGATACAAACAATGCAATCATGCAGCTCTTGCAGACTTTTTGAATGTTATCAAACCGAATGATAGTTGCCACCCCTGTGAAATGACTCGTTTCACTATGTCAAATTGGTTTCAAAGCCTAATGCTGTTCCTGGGAGCTTACAATAATACTAATAATAGCAATAATATTAATAATAATAATAAAGTCTCTGGTTGTTTATTGAAGAATTTTAACTGTTTCGGCAAACTTACTTTTCTTCTTCCTGTTTCAGTTCTGAACGAACTTTGAAAATGCTTCAGTGACTGTCTCTGATGGTACCTTGAATTGCTGCGTCATTTGATTTGGTACAAATGACACATGCAAAGGCACAGAAAGGTCAATAGTCCATTAAATGCAAAATATGTGTGCGAATAAAGATTGACAAATAAAGCGATTTAATTGGATAGACCCGCATTTACAGATAGACCAACTTATTTTCATGTATTTGAGATTAGTTTTTTAAGAAAAGTCTTATCTTGTTTTGTCACTTTAAACAAATGATAATCAAATAAATAACCAAAAAAAAAGTTCAAAAATACCCTTTGTGGTTGAGGCCCAAACCAAATGCCTATTTATGATGTTTTATAAAACGTCTGTGCTGTAATATAAGTGAATGTCTATTTTGTAATAACATAAAGCCACAGATTTAATATTGTAGCGCCTTACACTGTGAAATAGTTTGTAAAGGTCACAAGAGAATGTCACAAACTATTTAGGAAGTTATATTGTGTGTAATGAAGGCCATTTACTGTAGCTGAATGCTCTGGGTGATGGATTAAAGTTAGTCAGCGATAACACTTGATCTTATAATAGTACCCTCAATGCACCTAACATAATGAACTGATAATGTAGGGCGGCAGATTAACATCCAAGGTTAGAACTGCTCTTTAAATTAAGTACTTGAGAAGACTGCTGACTGGAGTGATTTTAGGTCAAGGTATTTTACTATAGAAATAACATAAAATTAGAATACGAATGGAAGGCAAATTGTCTGAGTTACTGTGACAAGAATACACTCAGATACACTGATGTGATTGTCACTGAACACAGAATACTGACTGGTTCATCTGCCATGAGCAAACACATAGTGTTGGGAGTGTGTCTGCAGTACATGAGGGTACTTCACTATGAGTAAATGAATGTGAGACCATGTCAACAAACACACTGCAGGCTGATCTGCTGTTTACAGTGCTATTAGCAAAATAATCAAAGCTGCTCTTCTGACAAGCTGTTCTCATGCACTGTTGGTATGTTTTCCTACAAAAAGTAATGCACCAAAATTGGTACACATCTCATGTAATGATGGGCCAGTAATTCATGCATAACCTACATAATTTAGAAGGTTGTGATCATGTGACCAATGTGCTGACTAGAGTAAAGAATAAAGCAAGAAGCAGTGTCGTAAGGAGGCAGGTTGGGGTGGTGCATGAGTCACAAAACACTGGACTTTCTCCAGGAGACTGGTGTTTGGGATCAGACTTTGACTTTTAAGTATTTTTAAGGTACTTCATCATCACGTTTCTTTCGTAAACCTAACCAAACTAACTTTATCTGCCTAAACCCAACTTCTGTAACTTTACACTAAGTCATTCGTGCACACTAATTTGTAGGTTATCATATGAGCCATTGTGCTTGCATTTTTGTGGATATCATACGAACCATTACATGAGGATATGCTGCCTCAGACTGTTGAGTTGTGTCCTTTAAACAGTTTTGTTTTTTGTTGTTTTTTTTTCTTTTTGAGGAGTTTTACATATGTAATGCACTGGATAAGGTAAAGCAGTTTTGTTTCAGCTTGAAATGATCCCAAATTTTGGACACTGTCATTTTCTCTGGCCTGTCTCTGCTTTTCATCCCTCACTATTTTCTCTCAGTTACGTCATTTTGCAATCTGCGCAATCAAAGCACAGCTTCTATTTTGAACATTCATATATGACTTTGAAATGTCTTCTTCACATAATGTTTCCACAGCGTAAGCGCATTGTGCAACAGTGATAAGCATCCATGCGAAACACAGTGTGCTGCAGTGGCAGTGCATCATAGCTCAATTTATAGCCCATTTTACTCTACACAGTAAAAGCCCCAGAACTAAACACTGCACCACTTTCATGTATGAATATTCGTAATTTCAAGATAATTTGAAGAAAATAATGTGCATAACATCATTTTTTGCATTATCAGGAAAACAAAACAGACTATAAAACAAACTAAACAACTATGAACAAATATTTCACTTATGATGGAAATTTCGCAGACCGGGCGAGGCGGAGGCACAGCACACCTGCGCTTCGCCAACTGGGTGTGGCCAGACGGATTTTGTAAGTTTGGCACACCGTGCGCCTGGCACAGCTACTCCTCTATCCCACCTCCGTCCCTCCTACCTGCGCAAGTCAGAAAGAGGGAGGAGAGAAGGCGTGGAGTGGGTTTTACACACATCACACCAATCAAATGAGCCTCTCTCCTCGCCCTTAAATGCGCTGCGCGAAGGCGTAATGAGAGTTTACTCAATTCACCATGGCAGAAGAGAGCAGCAGCATCACACGGCCAAACTTCTCCCAGGAGGAAACTGATGTTTTGGTCCGGGAGGTCCAAGCTCGCAGTGTCCGAATATACGGAACTGCGAGCAGACCTCCACGGGCTGATGATGCAAAGGTAGCCTGGGAGGAGGTCACCACAATTGTAAATCAATGTTGCGTTTCTCTCGTGTCTTTCTCTCTTGCAGGCTCACTCTGTTTCTTTTCTTTTGACTTTTCTAAGATGACAGATGCTGAATATATACTCCCTATCTGATGCTGTGGCTGTTTGTGGTTGGCTGAGAGGGATGTGAACTCATTAGTTTGCAGCTGTGTTAATCAAATCAGGTTGGGTTTCCATTACGTGTGCCAAACAGTGCCAATCCCCTTTGATCTGACATCAGATGTGACGGGACAGTCGATATAGAGATACATTTATGTGCTGATTGCAGATAGTTGCATTGAATAGTGTTTTTTTGGGTATTTATTGCATTGTTAATGTGCCTGATATTCTGGAAACCTGCCTGTGAGGTTTTGGTGACATGTGCACACTGTCCGCCGGTCAGCCAAACTTCGGCTTACGCCGGCTGCGCTCCCCCTGCGCTGACAGTAGACCTGGTTTCAGCTGGCGAGCTTTTAGCGCACCTTCGGCGAAGCCTTTTGGCACGAAACTGTCACTGCACCAAGCTGGATCTGTCGACACCTCCCCCTGCTGCACCACCACACCCATCTCAGCGCACCTCGGTCTGCCAAACTACCAAAATGAGTGCGCCTCAGGTTGTGCTGCTCGAAACTAGGTCTGCGCGGGGTTCGCCACCCTGCGCTGCGCCGGGAAACTAGAGGCCATAGGCTCTGTAGTCTGAACCATGACTGCTTTCCACACTCTCAATGGCAGTGCATTAGCTAAGCTCCTTCTGTTATTACCTTTCACATTAAAAGCCCTAGACATACTGTTTACACTGCATTACTGCTTACCAGAGGGAACTTATCCACATGCTGAGGCTGTGGTGATGAGTTGTTTAATATATTAAAATAATTTTGCTTCACATTTTGCTCTGGCCTCTTCTGTAAGTTCCTATTCAACATAGTACATTTCATTGATATAATAAGGAATTAAGACAAATGCATATGACACACAAAAAAGGTAATAAACTATTAAGGCTGTTAAAAAGACTTGCCTAACCATTGGACTTTTTTCTATCTACCAGTACTCTTGCCTGTTGAGTCAAAAAGTTGATCCCAAACAGTGGCCCAGCTCCTAACACACCCTCTGATAATTTATTAATCTAAATTTCACCAAGTGCCTTAGTGTGCCTGATACACTTTGCCACGCACTTCCCATCGTGCCCCCTATGCATTGGGCATTCCACAAATATAGATCCCTGGAAGTTCTTGGGCTTATTGTCTTTGTGGTTTCACAAAAAAAGATAAAAAGAAAGAGTAATTGGAACTTGTAATGTTTGTTGACAAGAAAAAACATGATTAGTAATGAAAACATATTAAAGCAAGTCATTTTCACTCTTATGCCTTGGGTCTTTAAGCTAGCCAAATATTTTTTTTCTGTTCATTCATGCATAGCAGGAGCATGTAGGACAGAAAAGTGTGGCTTTATCTTTTATTTCTCTCTCTTTTGTGTCAAATAAGTTTGCTATATCACTGAAGTTACAGCTTACTGATATCAACACTTTCGTTCATATGCAGGCTGGCAACATGTGAGAGTGTCCTTCTGTCAGCCAACTTGGAGCCGACTGAGAATGTGGGACACTTTCTCTTCATGGTGTCATTTGAGTTGGCGCAGGATCAGGAGGAGGGTTTAGGCAGAAATAATGCTTATAGAATGATTACAAAGAAAACACTTGTAATTAGTAGAACATTTTTTAATTTAAGATTTTGCCATATTTTTATTTCTATTATATTCCCAACAATGCTATAGAGGCTGTGGTGTTGATGGTCCAGGTTAGGTTGTGGCTGATGATGTTGACTCTGAGGTACTTGAAGCTCTGCATGACTTCCATTGCCTCGCCATTGATGTTAATGGGGCGATGGGTGAGGGACTTCTGACTTCTCCTGGAATCCTCCTTCATCTTTGCTGCGTTGAGGATCAAGTTGTTTTCCTGTCTCCAGCTCACCAGGTTCTCAACCTCTGTCCTGTAGGCAGCCTCATTGTTTGACGTGATCCTGCTTACCACAATGGTGTCATCTGCAAACGTTATGATGGTGTTTGCCTCATGGGTGGGTTTGCAGGTGAGCGTGTAGAGGGAGAAGAGGAAGGGGCTCAACACACAGCCCTGTGTTGCACCAGTGTTCAGGGTGATGCTGGGGGAGACCTGTCTCCCCATGCGCACGGTCTGTGGTTGGCTGGTGAGGAAGTCGAGGACGCTGCTAGTTGCATATAGGGGAAACACTGTCATCAAAAGAAAAATGACTAACATACTGATCTACCTCTGGAGGGCCAATGTTTAACCACTCATCCTTAGCTGTATTTTAAGTGTAACCCTTCACCATAACATACCACGAGTGTTTTTATTAGTAAAAATAGAGCATTTTTCACGCATAAAAAGCACAAAGATGTTGAAATCTAGGCATATTCTGCCATCATAACTTGACTCTCAGAATTTACCAGATTGATGCCTTTAAATCAAATATATACAAAATTTTCTCCCGGGGGAGCATGTCCCCGGGCCCCCCTAGATTGTTCGCACACATAGTCTCCAAAAATCCTGTGGGAAACATTGAGACTACATTACTTAGTTGGAGTTATCTAATGGAATGCATTACAAATTGCATTAAGACGTGTAATCAGTGGTGGAATAGCAACCCTCCCAGTGCTGCTGACAAAAGTAAAGAAGAAAGTAGTACAAGGAATGAAAATCCTTGCAATGAGATAGGTTTGGATGGTGGATGGGTCAAACAACACAGGACTTTTCCCCGGAAGACCAGTGTTTGTGTCCTGTGTGAAACCAAGTGAACTTTCCATTATTTTAAGGTTCGTCATGACCATGTTTTTTTTCTTAAACCTAACCTATGTAACTTTATGTTAAGTACTAAGGATAAGAATCACCAGAGGACCCATGATACAATATTATTGGATATTGCAATATGCTGAGTATTGCAGTAAAATATATTGCAACATACTGTGATTTATTTCCTTTTTTCCAACTGCAAATGATCTACCCAGAGAAAAACTTTGTCAAAATCAGTTTTACCTCATATGATAAAGTTTTCAGTCTGTTCATTTGACTTTAATCATTTTTATTGCAGCAAAATGTGATGCAAAGCAGACAGACTGACCAGTCCGCTTATTATAAGCGACTTTGGGCTTGTTTTTCTGTAAAGTTGCTTACAAATATTGGTAGTCATGGGTCGCATTTTTTTTGGGCTTGTTTCTGAAGTGCAGTTGCTTATTTAGGCTTGTTCCCAGCTCCATAGTAAGCTGTCAAGCAGATATTTTTGATATGTTATTTAAACATAGGATAGTTTGTCTTGCCTGTTCCCTCTGTTTCTCCCCTTTCCCCATACACACAGGAGACAGCAGAGTTTTTTCTCACCCACATCCTGCTTCTAATTGGCTCTGACCCTGATGGCAACGAGTACTAGCCAATCAGAGGCAGAGCAGGGCAATCTGTTTTTTTTCTGGTTAGGAAAACATCAGTGACGTTTAAATAAAAATAAGCGCGACTGATGGTGGACTATAGGAGAATGGGAGAAAGAGGAAGGAGTGAAAGAATGGATTCAACTCGTCATGGGGGATGACTCAAAAGCACTGTGCAGAGTATGTAGAGTGTGAAATATGTGCACACCATGCGGACCTCGTACAACATGCTAGCACTGAAAAACAAAAAAATGCAGCACCGTTCTCCACAATGAGGCTTACGGACATGTTAAACAGAGAGACATGATAAGACATGTTAAGAGGTGGTTTAACTCCCTCTTGTAGTCATTGTCCTGAAGCTCAGGGGGGAGAAAAATAAATAAACTATGTACCCTGGGTACAGTTTTGCAAAACTGCGCACAGTTTACTTATCTGTCCACATGGATGTAAATTGACAATCTGTACCCACAGTTTAAAATCCGTCCCCACGGATTATAAAACTGTGCACACAGTTTATTTATTTTTCTCTCCCCGGAACTTAGGGGGGCTCCGTAGAAAAAGTAGCTTGTTTTGGGCTTGTTTTCACAGGCCTGGTTGCTTATTTGTCTCGCGAGATCTGGCAACACTGAGACTGACCAATACCTTCATGTGCATTTCCATAAGTACCTTAATTACTAAACTACACATCTATCCCCCCTCTCATCATGTCCACAGTGACTGAAATTGTTGTAACCCTTGGGGCTTTACATGAATCTGTCATGTAATTTTTATGCCTCCTAAATGTGAGTACATTATATCCCTATAATAATTTATTCAATTCAGCCAGGGTCTCCATACACTGTTTCAGACCCCATAAACGCAGTGAGTACCTTTGCAGACCTTCAGATGCTGCAGCTGAGGCACAGTGAGGCATTTCAAAAAGGTGATTGTCAAAGGGTTGATCTGCCCCGGGATGGATGATCACCCAAATGCTGCCCTTTAGTCTCATAACGAGCCACATCCCATGTCAATAAATCCCTCAAAAGCACTCTCTATCCATCATTGGCCGGAGGATACCATTTAACGCACACAGCAGAAGTGACTCTTAACTGTTGTCTCAGACATCACACTGACCTCTGACCTCCTCCAGCCTCAGAACAGAGGGGTTGAGGAGCTCCTATGATATTTGATGGGGTAGGGGAAAGATGACCTGACCCAGCCTGATAAACAGATATAGATGTCACGCTAGAGACTCATGGAATGGTTTTTTTATCCTATTATCTGAGCAATCTTACAGTAGCTGACACAGGAGCAAGCATTTCACTTCCTTTCTTACAGTGTGGTACTTGTCTTTTTAAAGCTGCACAAGTCAAAATTTTAACATCATCAGTTAGTCAAATGAAGTATGGTCTGGGACGTGGAGTACCATTTCACATTTTTTGGTATGGATGACAGAAATGCTCCCAGCTGCCACTGGACATTATTATGATGTCAGAAAGATGTTGCACTCTTGCATTGGACAGATGTGAGATTTTGGTTGAAATGACATTTTTACAACAATGTTAGAATTGAGAGATTTTGCAGACATTGGGTTATGTTCTCCATACAGTACCTTACAACTAAATGTTAGACGATGACATGTTAGAAGATGACATTAGCATCAGGTGCATTGAGGGCTTTGGATTTTGGTTTCTTAACAACACAATTTAAAACCAACAAAATATTAATGGCCTTAGTATTCTACATCACCTTGACGTTGGCAATAGAGATTGTCCTGACATTGAATTTTGGCCACCCGACGTCACAGTCTAATTTCAACCAAATATCAACATCTAATTATGCTGGTCGCCATCTGGGCTGGGCTTTCTCTGGGAAAGGTCTTATATTGCAATGGAAACTATAAACTAGGGTGCAGATCCAGTGGTAGTTTAAGTGAGTCCTGTATAGGGTTGTGCCAGTTTAACTATTCAAACTGGTTTAATATTTAGCCAAACACTAGATTGGACTGGTGTACTGAATTTTTCCATGTGCCACTGCTGAGTGGAACATGACACCACTGTTTTAGTTTTCTTAATAGACTCACTGCCATGTCTCATCTCGTCACCCCAAAAAACACATGAACTTTCTAGTAAACAAACAGAAAGTGCGCTGCTCGTCCCCCCTTCCATGTCTATGGATGTATGATCTCCTTCATGTCACTATACTTGGCTCACAGCTTTTCGGACACTAGTGGCTTGTTAGTCCATTTATAATCATTATAATATGTTAATTACAGTGTCTAATTGCTTATTATTGCAATACATGTTGGATTAGGTGCCGCAACACTGTTAGCACAGGTCGCTGCTATAGTGTACTTTTTTAATTTGCCAGAAGATATTATAATAACAAATGCAGAGTCAGCCGGTTTGCCTAACATCAAATCAGTTTAAGCCCATGCACAGGACCGGACTGGCGAAACCAGAAAGCTTGATGAAACCACAAATTTAGCCTCTGACAGCTGTAAGTAAACACGTAGGATATGACTATGAGGAATGATTTAAACAAAGCAATGTTTGAGAGGGGAAGCAGTATTTCAGAAAATAACCCACCATTGACTTTTGGGGAACTCTGTATGAGAATGACTGCATTAGACTGCTGAGATTTGATTAAATGTGCACCAGTGCCCCCAAACCCCATATAACCATCAGTCCATTTCATTCCACGATCAGCACAGCTGCTATCTGTGATTTGAGCATTTTATTTATGTTCAGGATGGAGCCAAACTGCATCATTACCCTCTGCAGTCACTTTAGTCAGTTGGTGCATTTCATTTTGACTTGACCTGCAGTCTCCCTCTCAATCTGAGATTCTCTTCTGTCATATAGTTCATCAGTCACTAATAAAAAAATCAGGAGAGACACAGTGTGTGCTCAAAGTCATTTCACTATATTTGTGACCATGACACAAGCAGTTACACTACCTTTTGCTTAAACAAGATACCTGCAGAGCTTTCCAGCAGGGAAGCTGACCAAGCTCTATGCATGAGTATGCGTTGGCATTGTGAATGCTTGTCATGGATTGACATTTTATCTGGTTTTTACCCAGTTTTTAAGCCATATCTGGCACTACACTTTTAGTTCTTAGTTGGTTTTATCTGTCTGTGCTAACAAAGTGACCATTTGTTTTTAGCACTGGGAGCTAACCATCACAGCGAGGTTACTTGTCGGTAAGTCTTGCCACCCTATATGAATCTCCTTTGTGCTGCTATAACTAGAACAATGCAATGGGCTCATTGTTTGAGCCCTTGGCCTCTAGTTTCCCAGCGCAGCGCAGGGCGGTGAACCCTGCACAGAGCTAGTTTCAAGCAGCGCAACCCAAGGCATGCTCAGTTTGGTAGTTTGGCAGACCGAGGTGCGCTGAGGTGGGTGTGGCGGCGCCACGCCTTCGCGCGGCACATTTAAGGGCGAGGAGAGTGGCTCATTTGATTAGTGTGATGTGAATCGGCTGTGTAATACCCACTCCACGGTCTGCGAAACTAGAGGCCCTTGTGTGTAAGTGCCTGTGGCCTCCATGTTAGCAGCTGCTACCATCTGCAGCTAGCATGTTCAGCCCTATACTGGCCTCTTTTATTTCTGTTCCCCAGCCACCCCGTCCACATCAATGGCTCCCCTCACCTCTCTATCCTGGTGTATCAGCTGTGTCCACCTGGTTGACAAAGTGTCAGAGCTAGAAGCAAGGATTTCAACACTGTACCAGATCCAGGAAGCCGAGAAGCTCATGGACACAATCATCATTGCATAAATTACAAGTGTGCTTGATGCCTCTACTCGTTCCTGTCCTGCTGCTAAAGATGATGAAGCCGCTGAAGCTGCCTCTTGTAGTCAGGTGTTGCTTCCCCCTGTTATATTCAGAGGCACCGTGGAGTCAGAGTGATTTGTCCAATTGCATGCATCCCTAAAGCATCCTCTG
This sequence comes from Epinephelus fuscoguttatus, assembly GCF_011397635.1. Classification (NCBI taxonomy): domain Eukaryota; kingdom Metazoa; phylum Chordata; class Actinopteri; order Perciformes; family Serranidae; genus Epinephelus; species Epinephelus fuscoguttatus. Next base: position 37,725,133 of record NC_064765.1, on the reverse strand, counting down.
TTGATAATGACACGGTGGCCCCCTCAGTCAAAATGTGCATGATAACTGCACACTCTGTGGCGAACAAGGCTCACATACTAAATGACTTATTTTCACAGAAAAATGTATTTTTCTTATTTGTGACTGATACCTGGCAACAGGCATTGGAATTTTTCTATTTGAATGAACTGTGCCCTCTGGGTTGTTCATTTATTGGGAATGAAAAAGTGGAGGTCTTGCTGTGGTCTGGAATCATCAGTTCTCTTGCTAATTGATGAACACTAACCTTTTACTACTTTCGAATTACAGTTGAGTAAAGTAGGTCAGGCCATTTTATTGTGTTTTTCAACCTCCTGGTCCAGCTGGTCAGTTTTTATCTGAGTTCACTGACTCTCTTAGATCCATTATTAAGCTGGAAAAAGTGTTGTTAGTCTGTGATTTTAACCTGCACAGTAATGATGCCACAAATGGTGCCACAAGTGAATTTATTGACATTACCAAATCTTTTAATTTCTTACATGTTTCTGGCGCCACTCACTTGGGTGGTCATACCTTGGACCTTGTCTTCTCTCTGGGCCTAGATATTGATCGTATCAGTTGCTAGGACCTACTGATCAGTGATCATAAATGTATTTTCTTTGACCTCTATAAAATTGATGACCCTCCACATCCTAAAACAACAATGTGTTCCCACATTATCACTCAGAGTACGGCTGATCAGTTCTCTTTTTTGCAATGATATTCATACAAACTTTAACAATGTAGAGTTTTTAACACAGTCTTTTAATGAGCATTGCTCCTCAATGCTGGACAAACTGGCACCATTAAAGGTTAGGACTAGGGCTATCTGCAAACCTTCTCCATGGATAACAGATGCTGTCTGCTGCCTGAGACAGAAGTGTCACAGGTCTGAAAGACTATGGAAAGCCACTGGGCTCGAGGTGCATTGCCTATATCTCAAGGACCTCCGTACTGCATGTCATGCAATGACAAAGGAAGCCTGGACTGCTTACTTTATTTCTTTTTCGAAAAGAAATCCAACAACTCTGTTTGACACTGTAAATAATATTGTTTTACCGCCGCCCTCTGCATTACCATGTTTCTCTACTGATGATTGTAACTAGTTCCTTACCTTCTTTGTTGATAAGGTAATGACTATAAGGTCCAGTATTCAGTCTAGGACTTGTCCACCCAACTGTCGTCCCGTTCTGGACACCTTCTAAGCCATCAACTTGTTTGATCTGATGGATTTGATTAGTTAAATGAAGCTGTCTTCCTCCCTCCCACTCCGTGGTTTGTTTAAAAAACCCGTTAAGGACACACCTGTTTAGACAGGCATTTGGATAACTTGTGTGTACCAGAGCTGTACTTTGCAAATTTTGTGTATAGTTGCTGTGTAGTGTAAATTCTTCTGTCTCTTCTGTTTTCTTGTGTGTGTGCAAATAGTTATGCTGGTTGTGCGCTTTTCATGACGTGGCCCATATAGTCACTTTGTTTCTATGATTTCCCTCTTGTCAGATAATGCCCTTGTGAACTTTGTGATCTATGTCTGAGAAAAACGCTATAAAATTAAATTTGACTTACTTAATTAAAAGCTGATAGTATTACACAGCATTGCTACATTTATTGTTTCCTCAACATTTCACAATTGATAAGATAAGATAAACTTTATTAATCCCACACTTGGGAAATTCACGTCACAGCAGCTCAAAGCACAGACAGAAAGAAAGAAGGAGAGGTGACAATGTTGGTTGAATAAAAGTTTAAAATTAAAGATTTAAAAATATAAAATATGTCCATCCATCCATCCATCCATCCATCCATCCATCCATCCATTTTCATCCGCTTATCCCGGGCTGGGTCGCAAGGGCAGGAGGCCAAGTAAAGCACCCCAGACATCCCTCTCCCCAGCAACACTTTCCAGCTCCTCCTGGGGGACCCCAAGGTGTTCCCAGGCCAGACGAGATATGCAATCCCTCCAGCATGTTCTGGGTCTGCCCCGGGGCCTCTTATCAGTGGGACGTGCCTGGAACACCTCCAGCGGGAGGCGCACAGGAGGCATCCTGATCAGATGCCTGAGCCACCTCAACTGACCCCTTTCGATGCGAAGGAGCAGCAGCTCTACTCCGAACTCCCTCCGGATGTCCGAGCTCCTCACCCTCCACCCCACAGAGGAAACTCATTTCCACCGCTCACCATAGGTGAGGGTTGAGATGTAGATGGACCAGTAAAATATGTGTATACAGTGTATGTATATGTAAATATAGCTGCTCAGTGTACGGACATTCTCATGTAGGGGGTGAGAGGTGTTGTCCATGATGGATATCAGCTTGGCTAACATCCTCCTCTCACCCACCTCCTCGTTGGTCTCCAGGGGACAGTCTAGGACTGAGCCGGCCCTCCTGACCAGCTTGTTCAGTCTTTTCTTGTCCCTCTCTGTGCTTCCATAGCTCCAGCAGAACACTGTATAGAAGATGACAGATGCTACCATAGTGTCATAGAAAGTCCTTAGCAGTGTCCTGCACACTCCAAAGGACCTCAGCCTCCTCAGCAGGTGGAAACGACTTTGGCCCTTTTCGTACAGGATGTTGGTGTTTGAGGACCAGTCCAGTTTATTGTTGAAGTGAACACCCAGGTATTTGTACTCCTCCACAACCTCAATGTCCAAACCCTGGACGTCTAGGGCACTTTCCTGCGGAAGTCAATCACTCATGCCTTTGTCTTGCTGGCGTTGATGTGAAGAGGGCTGACCTCACACCAGTTGACAAAGTCCGTGATGATCATTCCGCTCTGACACACGCCCAACAATGGCTGATCATCAGAGAACTTCTGGACGTGGCAGCTGTCTGTGTTGTATCTGATGTCCGATGTGTACAGGGTGAAGAGTAAGGGAGGTAGGACTGTCCCCTGTGGAGCCCCCATGCTGCAGACTACCACATCAGACACACAGTCACGAAGCCTCACATACTGTTGGTGAGGTAGTCGATGGCCCATGCAGCCAGGTGGCGGTCGACTCCAGCTCCTTCCAGCTTCCCCCTGAGCAAAGATGGCTGTATTGTATTGAAAGCACTGGAAAAGACAAAAAACATGACTCACAGCACTTCCAGTGTTCTCCAGGTGAGATAGTGATTGGTGGAGCAGTCATCTACCCCAATGCCTATCTGATATGCGAACTGCAGGGGATCCAGTTCTGTTCTAACCAGGGGTCAGAGGTAGTTGAGTATAATCCTCTCCATGGTCTTCATCAGGTGGGAGGTCAGGGCTACAGGTCTGAAGTGGCTGGGCTCCCTGGGGTGTGCAGTCTTTGGTACAGGAACCACGCAGGAAGTCTTCCACAGGACAGGAACCTTCTGCAGACTGAGGCTGAGGTTGAAGATGAGCAGAACCACCTCACAGAGCTGGACTGCACAGTCCCTCAGCAGTCTGGAGCTGATGTCATCCGGACCAGTAGCCTTTCTCGCCTTGATCTTCATGAGCCCCCTCCTCACCTGGTCAGCTGTTATGGAGAGGCTGCAGCAAGGGATGGGGGGAGACTCCAGCTGAGGAAGATGGGGGGAGGGAGGTGTGAAGTGGAGGGGGGGTAAAGAGGTGAGGGGAGGATGCAGCTGAGGGTGAGAGGGCCCTGGGTCTGTGCTCTGGAGGGTGGGGGAGGGAGAGGGAGCAGAATCAAACCTGTTGAAAAACAGGTTCAGTTCATTCGCCCACCCCTGGTCTCCGGATTCTGGACCCCTCCCACTGTTGTTGTTGTGGCCAGAGATTGTGTTCAGGCCTCTCCACACCTCTCTTACATTGTTGTGTTGAAGCGCTCCTCCAACTTCCTCCTGTAGCTGTCCTTGCCTCTCCTTAATTCTCTCTTAAGGTCCCTCTGGACCCTCCTTAGCTCTTATTTGTCCCCTGATCAAAAAAACCTCTTCTTCTCATTCAGAAGCACTTTCAGATCAGGGGTCACCCACGGCTTGTTGTTGGAGATGCACCGTACCTTCCTGATCGGTATGGTGTTCTCCATGTATTCTGTGATGCAGTCAGTCAGACTGTCAGTGTCTTCCCCACGTGGACTGCAGAGCACTGCCCAGTCAGTTGTTCCAAAACAGTCCCCCAGTGCCATGCTGGTCTCCTCAGACCATTTCCTCACATACCTAAAGGCCCTGACACACTAAGCTGACGGTTGGCCATCGGTCAAAGACGGGCCGTCTGTGAGTGTCTGTCGCCCTAGTTTTTGCGGTGTGTTCTGCACCGTCGGCACTTCGCCATCAGCAGCTTTTCAGCCGATTGAGCATGTTGAATCGGCAGTGGAGCTTGTCGGTGAGAGAGATCACTCTGATTGGCTGTTCAGGTTCTCGCGAGTGAATCTGCCTGTAGTGAAATCGGGGCTGACCGGTGCTTCCTCCTCAGGCTCCACTTCACTCAGCTGCCAGACAGATCTGCTACTTCTCTCCTCTTTAACCTGAATAACAAACTGGGGCTAGCTGTGAGGCTAGCAGAGCATTAGCCGCAGCATACACGGAGGGAAGCACAGCCAGTTAGCCTCCGCTGGCCTCCCAGCTAGCCCCGGCTCTCCGTTTGCAGCCAACCAGAGCACCTAGCCCCAGTTTGTTATTCAGGTTAAAGTGGGAAAAAGCAGCGGGTTTGTCAGGCTCTTTGTCAAGTCTTTGATATATTTTAAGATACCAAATTTGGTGCTTTCATCACAAAATGAACAATTTGTTGGTTATGCTGCCCCACTAAAAGGGGTGGGGCTTAAGAAGGGTGAATTACTGCTTCAGATATTGCATTGTCCACCATCAATAATGATATTTTCTACAGTTATCCCAAACAAATCTAATTCAGAATGCTCACCATTGTCTCTGTACTCTAGTCATGTGGCACTCTAACAGACTAATCTCAAACATTTTCAGAGACCATTGGACCCCTTCTTAATGTCAGAGCAATTTAAAGCCAAAAAAAGCTTTTCTTCCTAAATTTGTTTAAAAGTTATTTTTACTATGTTTCACTTCAGACAAAAAAATGTTTTGGTAGTTTGATGATTACAATACAGGCCCTGGCTACAGCTACACAGTTTACTAACAGGTTCTGTTCCTTCACATCCAGTTGCTTTGTTAGCAGCCAGGCTAGTAGTCAAATATAAACTATTACCATCTTAATAAAAGTGACATGTTTAAGTAACCCAGCTCTTTCTGCTTTTTCCCAGTTATTTCTTAAAAATTAAAACCTGTAACTGACACTTAAGCAAGTTTAACACACAGGTGCACAACTAATAGGATGGTTCATCATTCTGGTGTCTGTTTTGGCAAAACTAATTAAAACACATTAGTTGGTGTAACATGGGCCTTTGAAAGGTTTAATATTAAAATAGTTATATTCTAATTAGTTTTATAATATGGAAACACAGTCATTTTAGCAGACCAATTAGAAAAACATTCATATTCAGCTGTGTTGCATTGGCAATTTGCAATAGTGTGCATGTAGACCAAGGTAAAGCAAAGCTTATCATGCAACCATTACTGCCATCTTCAACCCATAGCCAAGTGGTTATAGTTGTAGTTATTGTTATTAATTTCAACATACTTAAACCTATTTAAAAGTGGAGAATTCTGGCACTTATTTCCCCCCAACATGCCTGTGTATCTGTACATTTGCCAATAAAAGAAAAAAAAATGCTTTAACTGAATGAGAAACGCTGGAGCTCTGTGACAAGCAGAGCAGTTTTATACAATCTTCCGACAGGGTCTGTAACCCAAGCCATGAGAGTATGTTCCACTGTGTTGCTGCATTGACTCAGTAATTCTTCCACTTTACAAACTCTGTTAACATTTAAGAAGTGCAGAGTTCCCTGCACTCTAAGCAATATCCCCAAGTGTAAGCTGGAGTTTGTCCAAACAGCCATTCACAAGTCATCCTGCAGGAAGTGAGGGCAGAGACCTTCCATGCACACATACACACAGTCAGTCTTCCATACATTCACTGCAGTCAGCAGTAAGAGTGAAATCCTTTGTGCCCACCTTTAGAGATGATACAAAAAGCAAGGCAGTCAACTTCGTTTATCAATTTTTTATTGTCTTTTAAGTTTTTATGTGTATATTTATAGATAAAGATGCAGCACAGTATTGTGTGATCAATGTTCTTTTAAAATTAAACAAAGTTTTAAGACTATTGTTTATTGTGAAAGAAATTATGCATTTCAAAGTGTCATTGTGTGCTACAATAAAGCATCACAGCTAGAAGGCAGTGCAGCTTATACTAGAGAATAAAACCTGGCAGACTGTGTGACCGCATCATTTGTAGACCTGTATATCAAACTAACATCTCTGAGACAGAGCAGCATCTGCTTATAAAGCTCTGTGAAACTAATGGTTTGGAATATTTGAATAAAGAAAAGGCAAAGATTACATAACCATCAGCAGTCACTCTAGGTGCTAAAATATGTAACTGAAAAAGAAAAAAAAAAACACCTAGCTAGCTTCACATGCTGCTTCCTGTCAAACAGAAACAGGCCGCGGTGGAGACAAAGTGATGGTAACTCGAAAATTAGTTGACTGTAACTATGTTCGTTACTGTAAGTGCAATTAAATCTTCGCAAGTAAAAAGCCAATAATTTATCAATGCACGTGTTCAGCGAGCATAAACATGCAAACATTTAGACAGCAATGTTTCATTCTGCTCTGTCCGCAGTCTCTCATCCACCGCCACCAGGTTGATACTTCCTACAATTATAATCCACACGTATATTGAATTTTATTGGCCAAAAAATGCCCTGCAATGAATGATTAGAGAAAAGTAAAATCAATAATTGACTGAAGAAATGACTGCAAGGCATTAAATCATAAAATCAAATCATGAATGAACAAATATCACATTAATCAAATAATGTTCCTTTTACCCTCACAAAAATTTAGCGTAACTTTGCAGCATCCTTATCCTCCCTGACTTCTTCTCTAGTTTTGTGTTCTGCTAGTGTCCTCAGGGGCGCCGTCAGGGATTTTGGGCCCCATGAATAAAAATCACATAGGGCAGCTGTTGTCACCACATCTCTAGGACCTAACTGACCCATTAAAAGCTTTACATAACTCTAACTTTGAAGGCTTGCTACTGTCTTGCTTCTTGTAGTTCAATACTACCAGTACAATATTTACTGTTGTGTACATGCAACAGTCTGACAGTATGCAATTCACTATTTGATGCAAGATTAAAGGAAAAGTACAGTATTTTGCACTTTGAGCCCCATTTCTGGGTCATTTATGATGAAATAGAGTGGTTAAGACCAAAGTTGTGATGATTGCTCATTTTCAGAGAATTTGGCTTTCCCCTGCCTGGCTTAACACTGCTGCCTATGGCCATGTGTATATCTGTCCTAAAAACCCCCTAAACATATGTTTTCAAAACCATGAAACTCACCGAGTGGTCAGTGGTGTTCCTTGATGTTATGACATAAAAATCATAGCAAACTGTGGTTTTATCCGTAGCGCAAAATAATGTAACAGTAGTTTCTAAAGAGCTAAGATGAAAAAAAAAAAGAAAAATCAGCAGCGGCGGTCATATTTCTACACCTGCACAGTGACATCAAATGAAAAGGTAGGTTAACATGGTATGAATAAGAACAACTACTTAATGTTTCCAACTGTCCAGCATCCAGTACAGACAGTCATAGGCTGTTTTTGATTCATAATAATCATTATGTGGAACAATAATTTGTTTGAATTTCTGTCATTAAAAAATATTTCATTTTCTTTTTTGTAATGGTAAAAAAGAGCAAGAGAGAGAGAAATTCCCACAGACTCACTGCAATGATGCTAACTGGCATGTCATTCAACACAACGTTGCTCACCTTCTTCACTGGGACAAGGAGGGGTAAAGTTATGGGGAGAGACGGCTGCTGCTTCTGACTCATCTGTTGTTGAGTCTGGTTAAAACGGGCAGGGACACCTGATTTAATATGAATATCTTGCTAAACATTTACCTGCACTGATTAAATGTAGGTTAAAAAGGAGTGAAATGAAGGCTAACACTACTCTGTAGCTAGCTTATTTCACTATTTCACTACTAATTTTTACCAATTTTTGTGGCCCCTGTCAGTCAGGGGCTCTTGGAATTGTCCTAACTTTCCCCCCTATAGTGTCCTTGTCACTACTGGTAGCATGAGGCAGTACCTGCAGCCCTATCAGGTTGCACAGCTCCTCCAGGATGGCACATCCATACATCTGGTTGCAGCAGGGTTTGCTGTGAGACCGGCCATAACACAAGGGGAGCTGGACAGTGTTGTAGAAGTGGGAGGAGGAACAGGAGGAGCACTGCCAGAGCCCTGCAAAATGACCTCCAGCAGGCTACTGGTGTGCATGTTTCTGACCAAACTGTCAGAAACAGACTCCATGAGGGTTGAATGAGGGCCTGAAGTCATCAAGAAGGACATGTGCTCACGGCCCATGATGTCATATTATTATTACCTGGAAGCAAAACACGACTCGCCACCACAGGGCTGTAGGTTATATAGGAGTCTTAAAATGTCGTCTTGTTGTGTTATTGGGAGCTAGAATAGAAGGAGTCATGGTTCAAAACTTAAATTTTATCGCAGACCAGCCGCCACTGTCCGTTAACAAAAACAAAGACAATTATAGTTGAATGTGATAAGACAAAAGAACTGGAGGTGATCATCAAAATTGCTTGCATGTGCAGTGTACACTTCATATCAGGTTGGGGAAAGAGTATTTACTGTTGTAGAGATGAATAATGTAATGTATATTTAGGATTATGTCCACCTAATCAGACATTGGGTAGGTATATTAATTTTTTTTTAGCATATTAGCTAATATTAGCTTCAATAGCAAAACAAACTAGAGGAAACTGTTCAAGTGTCGTCCTCCTTTGTAAAACTGGCTTCGTAATCAACCACAAAGCCTGCCATCCCACCCTCAGCAATCCTGTCAAATCATCCATCCACTGAGTGAGAGCATACAGGTCAGTCAGTCTGGTCCCATTGGTCAGTGTTTACTTATTCAGTAACTCTTGCGGCCCGGAGAGTGAGTGACCTGACATGGTGTGTTCATAAATTGAGTCTGACGCTCTACACTAAAATGAGAGCCCTGTTGACTGAAGAAATGGAACATTCTATTTCTATATGAAGATTAGGTTAATCATACAGTCACTCCGCTCTGCTGCTCCGTCTCCCCAGACAGAGAGCACAGAGTCCACTCTCACTCTCAGAGACTGCAGTGCTCTGGATAACCGAACGGTACATTCCAACAGCGCTCAGAATTTACAAATGGTCCAGTTTATGCCAGAGGGCGCTCTGCCACTCGGAATTAGTATTTGCCAAATGCACCATATATATTCTGTTCTTTTTTATGTTTGCTCCTGTATCCATTTGTTTTGGTATTTTGTGCTTGTTCAACACTTTGGTGAACTCTGGTTGTTTTCATTGTGGTATACAAATAAAGTTTGACTTGACTTGATCTAGTTGTGCCTCTCCAAAAACTCTGGATCCAGAGAAAATTCATCAACAGCTCCTGTCTTCAGGGTTTTAATCTTGTTTATTCCTAATCTTTTCTTTGTCATCTTTATATCAAATCATCACTTCTTACTGAACCAGATGTTTCCTCAACTGGATCTCTAAGGGTTTTATCTCAGTCTAATCAAATGTATGGTGATTTATTGTCTCTGCATTTATTTTTATATTCATTCTGTTACTTTTAGTGATTGTCTTCTCTTCTACTTTGTCTCTCTCAGTCAGTCTGTCTCTCCTTTCCCTCCACAAACTGCCTCCCTCTTCTCATCTCTCACACACCTTGATGTCCTGCTGTGTCCTTCTCGTCTCTCTTCTTGCATATCCCCTCTTATCTGTCTTCCACCTTCACTTTGCCTCCTTTACCTGTCTTTCAAGCTGAGCTGTGCTGCATCTTCTGTAATACTATAATCAGCAGCAGTCTAGCTCTGTATTAAGCACAGAGTTCATTAAAAGTTTACCTACAGTATACCTCAGTCCACTGTGTGATACCATACTGGCTCAGTCAATGCTTAGTTAAAGTTATAAACATCTAAAGTTGTAAACAGTGTTGGAAAAACCTGGACATGATATGACAGATTTAAGGGTCAGGCCTCTATCAACACACCTAACACACCAATGAATTTTATTCATGAACTACCAACGAGACAAGTTTTATCATCTTCATGGCCTCTAATTCACCCACACAGATCATTCAGTGAATTGATCAGGGATCAGATAAACTCTGCAGCAGCTTAGACTCCTTGTATTTGATTGTATGTTTAGATACTCACTTGAGCTATGCTTTAATGAGGCAGAGAACAATTTCTAGTTTCAGTGTAATTGCAATTAACTACTATTATCACAAGGACAGAGGAGACGCACCATGGATAGTGTACTTATTACTTACTTATGTACCATACCGACCTTTTTTAATACTGTAAATTCTGAATTTTAGAGTATTCATGTAATACCATTGTTTATACTTTACTGTTGGATCTATAGTGTATACACTGTATTCATATCATTTCAGCATTACTTGTACCTGCGCTAACTATTTTATCCTCATACTTGCAGTGCCGACTGTAACTGCTGCACATTCTCTACTGTTTGTATACTATATGGAGTATTCATACACACTGTTCATACAGCTAATACTGTATACAGTAATGTACTCATAACCACCCCTTACTGTCTATTATGTTATTTATATAACTGCTTTTTTAACTTGTGGATAGACTCCGCATTCTTTTGCCTCTGTATGTGTACTGTACTGCAGTGACAGTAAACTGCAGTGACTAATATAATATAATATATCATCAATTTCATCAGCAACATCAGACAGTGAAAGGATATCACACACTGCTTGCTGACATAGTCACATGATGAAAGGAGGATTATGAGTACAAAAGATTGCATATGTATGTATGTACGTACGTATTTTGTAAGTATGTTTGTATGCATTCTTGCCTGCATGTTTGTTGTATGTATGTATGTATGTATGTACTGTGTGTATTGCCTGTCTGTATGTATGTATTTATTTATTTTTTTGGCAAGATGGCACCCCCAGCGCGGACACCTGTTACAGCAGCTCCTGCTCACTGCTGAGCTTTTCTCAATTTTTTTTTCTTTTTAACTTTCTTACTTGGAGGTTTTTTTTTTCAGTTTAGCTAGCTAGCACTTGTGTTTTGTTTTGGCATGGAGACGAAGACTGCTTTCTTCATAGCGGACTTCCTCCCATTTTTCTACGGATATGATCATGCGGGCACCCAGCGCCCAGCTGTGGCTCCATTGATTACACCTGGGACCAGCTGTTTGTGCTACGACACACTGTGGTGCGGCCCGAGGAGAGGCATAGTATTCCCCGTGAGCTGCAGAGAAGCAGACGGGGATGTCGCACTGGAGTGCAGCGGCGATACCGGAGGAGACAGTACAAACCCGTACTCCCGTCCGTCGTTATGGGGAACATGAGATCGCTCCCCATCAGAGGGAGTACCGGCAGAGCAGCGTGCTGGTGTTTACCGAGACATGGCTGAATGCGAAAGTACCGGACACGATTGCCGGGCTGGACGGATTCCAGCTCATCAGACACGACAGGACAGTGGGCAGCGGTAAGAGGAAAGGAGGAGGGCTGGCTGTGTTTGTGAATGACAGATGGTGTAACTCTGGGCACATCACTATCAAGGAACAGCATTGCTGCAGGGACATTGAGCTGCTGGCTGTTGGCATGAGACCATATTATCTACCCAGGGAGTTTTCTCATGTCATTATGGTAGCAGTATATGTCCCCCCCGTCTGCAAAGGCTGAGTCTGCTTGTGACATTCTCCACTCTTTTACAAGTAGGCTGCAGACACAGCACCCTCAGGCCCTCCTTCTGATCTCTGGGGACTTAAACCACGCCTGTCCATCCACCATCCTGCCCACCTTCACCCAGTATGTTTCCTGCCACACCAGAGACAATAAAACACTGGATATATTTCATGCCAACACCAAGGAGGCATACCAGTCATCCCCCCTGCCCCCCCTGGGAAAAGCTGATCACAACCTGGTTCATCTTCTGCCTGTCTACAGACCTCTGGTGCAGAGAGAACCAGCAACCACCCGCACTGTGAAGGGGTGGTCTGATGAGGCCGAGGAGGCCCTGAAAGACTGCTTCGAGACCACTGTGTGGGAGGTACTCAGCGATTCCCATGGAGAGGACGTTGACAGTATGACATCATGCATTACGGACTACATAAACTTCTGTGTGGAAAGCACCGTACCCACCAGGACTGTACACTGCTTCTCCAACAGCAAACCCTGGATTACTCCAGATATAAGGAAGGAGAAGCGGAGAGTTTTTCATTCTGGAACTAGGGAGGAGCTACGGAGAAACATCAGGCGGGGAAAGGAAGAATATAAAAAGAAGACATCAGCGAAGTCTGGAAAGGTCTGAAAGCCATCTCAGGACAAACCGACGACTCTGCCATAGACAAGGAGTACAGAGAACTGAACCAGGACTTTGTGGACTGGTGCCTGAGGAACCACCTTCAGATCAACGCAGGGAACACCAAAGAGCTGATGGTGGATTTCCGCAGGCGCAGACTCCTCCCCCAAACACCGGTGAACATCCAGGGAAAGGACATTGAGATGGTGACATCTTATAAATACTTGGGTGTTCATCTTAACAATAAACTGGACTGGACTAATCACATAACAGCACTGTACAGGAAAGGCCAAAGCAGACTCTACCTGCTGAGGCGGCTCAGGTCTTTTGGAGTGCAGGGGACGCTCCTGAAGACCTTCTTTGACACTGTGGTGGCATCAGCCACCTTTTACTGAGTGGTCTGCTGGGGCAGCAGCATCTTGGCTGCAGATAGGAAGAGGCTGGACAAGCTGATCAAGAAGGCCAGCTCTGTCTTGGGATGCTCTCTGGACTCAGGTGGTGGGAGAAAGGAGGATGACAGCCAAGCTGTCATCTCTGAGGACTAATGACTCCCATCCTCTGCAGGAAGAGATAAAAGCTCTGGAGAGCTCCTTCAGTGATAGACTGATTCACCCAAAGTGTGTGAAGGAACGCTATCACAGGTCCTTCCTGCCTGCTGCTGTCAGGCTACATAACCAGCACTGCTCACAGTAAACTACACCATGGACACTTTATAAACACCACTATAAGCATTGCTGTCCCCCTTGCTGTTGTTGTTTATTTGCACATACAATATTCACTTTGCACTAAATATGCTCACTTTAATCCATTGCTCACTTTTTATCCACTGCTCATTATTATTATTATTATTATTATTATTATTATTATTATTATTATTATTATTATTATTTTATTATGTATTGCTGTTTCTTGTATTTTTGTACTTTTTTGCATGCCTAGTTTTTTTTTAAGTTTTTTAACTTTTTAAATATTGAAATCTTTAATCTGACTCTTTCCCCTTGACAGCTGTAACACTGGAACTTCTCAATTGCAGGATCAATAAAGGTGTATCTTATCTCTTATCTTAGGCCTATGTACGTATGTATGTATGTATGTATGTATGTATATATGTAAGTAGCTTTTTTCTGACAGAAAAAAAATAACATCCTTCACTGTTTTTTTTTATGTATACAAACAACAGTGGGCCACGGATGGAGCCTTGGAGACCACCCTGGGTCAGAGGGGCCACAGAGGAGGAGACATCACCAATGACTACACAGAAAGTTTTGTTTGATAAATAACACTTATACCAGTCTAGAGAAGTGCACCTTAGCCAACCCATTTTTCATGGCGATCCAATAGAACATCAATCAATCAATCAATTTTATTTATAAAGCCCAATATCACAAATCACAATTTGCCTCACAGGGCTTTACAGCATACGACATCCCTCTGTCCTTATGAGCCTCGCAGCAGGTAAGGAAAACTCCCCAAAAAACCTTTAACAGGGAAAAAAAACGGTAGAAACCTCAGGAAGGAGGGATCCCTCTTCCAGGACGGACAGACGTGCAATAGATGTCGTACAGAACAGATCAGCATAATAAATTAACAGTAAACATGATGATCAACTGTGTTGAATGCAGAGCTCAAATCAAGAATTAAAACAAACACTAGCATTAGCTGCTAGTAAAAGATTGTTTGTCACTTTGATGAGAGCAGTTTCAGAGCTATGATGTAAATGAAAACCTGATTGAAATTTGTAAAGAAAAAAAAAGACATAACATCTAATGGCAGCAAGGCAGAGGAGCTGCAATACTGAGGCTATTAAATGAGGGCTGGGATACAGTCTTTTATCCCATGGGAGCTATGAGGTATGACACATGTAACTGGAGCTGCGTTGGTGTCCACTCAAGTGCTCTTTGGGTGCGCTTAGTTCTTGGTCCTCATATCTTTATTTTTTATATAAAATATATTCCGATCTAAGGCTGACTGCAGATGCCTCAGTGAAACAAATCAATCATCCCCATGTTCTGTGATCGTGCACCAGCTACTGAGCCTTTAGGCAAGTGCAGACCAGATTATACTGCAAATGTGTTGTAACCAAATGATATGCTACGATATGACACTGTTATTTCTCCTTTTTTTAGCCACCATGTGCAGTGTATGTATGGGTCACCAGTGACATGACTGATCTGAAGTTTAATTTCAGTTATTTTGTTTGTGAAGACAGACATTCTCACAAATCATTACGGTGACTTTAGTTTGTTGTTTAGGAGGAGGGTTTATTATGTATTCAGTGATTTTGAAAAGGACTCTGAGGTTATGATGGTTGTTGTAATGATGTTGATGTTGGAAAAAGAGGGCCTGGACTCTGCACTCTCATTGTGCAACAGTTTAACACTGTTTTAAGGTTTCTCCTCTGGTCAGCGCCATCTATTTCTGTTTGGATGTCATGGCAACAGTGCAGTAGTGTATAAGACAGAATCAGTGCAAATATTAGCAGCAGTACACACAACAGAATAGTGAGTGAACATTAACCCTGTGCAAGTTTTAGCATCAGAACAATGGAGAACATATTGGCACAGTAACGGGATAGTAAACATAATTACTCAAAACACTGCAATAGGTATTTATAAGTTTCCCAGTTCCGATTCCCAGTGATTACGAAAAACCCATTTAACTAATTTGGTAAATGCAACACAAGCATGCTCATGTTATGAGAGAGAGAGAGAGAGAGAGAGAGAGAGAGAGAGAGGGGTTGGGTTATTTTTTTAACCAAGTTTATACAGTAATTTCTGTCAATGTTTTCTCAGTGATGCTGCCGTCAGTTGATAATGCTGCTTTTAATAAGTGCACTAAAACACTGTTTCTTTTATTTAGTCAATTACAAGAACACTCAATAAATTTTAACATTAAGCTTATACAGTTGTGTGTCATTTGTTATCATATTCAGTCCTAGATCCAAAAGCACAATTCAGGAGGTAGAGCAAGGGACAGGAGACCCGTAATGACAAAATATTGTATTTTATCAGATGGGGGAGAAAAAAAAGTGATATCGGCCTAAAATGGGCCATCGGCCACCGTGCTCTCTCTCAATATCGGCATCAGCATAATCGGCCTAAAGGCCATATCGGTCAACCTCTTCTTCACAGAGATCAACACATTCAAGAATAAAAACAAAGGGCAGAACAATGTCCAGAGTGTGTCTCTGGACCCTCAACTGACTGAGCAAGAATGTTTTTTTTTTTTACAATATCTGTAAAACCTACAGTAAACGAGGAGGCAGACGGGCAGCATACACGCATGTTAAAATTATCTAAAATCAAGATTAAAAAATCAAAATGGTATTATCAGTCACGTCTAGGGGTGAGTCTATGTAAACATTTACACGTTTACACGTGTACACGTGTTTGAGATCAGAAACGGTTATGAAAAATTACTACACGAAAAACGTTTTTTTTTTTTGTTTTTTTTTTAGGGGGGAGGGGGGTGATACTAATTGTTGACTAACTGTGATAGACTGTGAATATGACAAGAAATGGTGTGAGACCGGGTTTGGCAACAGGTCAGTAGCCTACGTGCTCCGTTCTATTAAAACCGGTCGTTCACCAGTAGGCTACAATGAGTATCGGGCCATCAAATCACAGCATCCGCGGCGACAGGACATGGAATTGTTTCCGCTTTTACGCAAGGGTCGAGGTGAAGTGGCGCACATGACTCATGCTATGGATGGACGGACGGATGGACGAGCAACGTATAGGCCCATTTACGCTCAAACGGACGTATACATTTTCGTACGTAAAGGGAGCATAAATGGGCCTTAACTTGGTGCCGCCTAAAAACAGGTAATACATCTGGTTACATCTTTCCCACATCAAATATCCGTGATCGCCTAGACTCACATGCATAAAAGCGCACACAATTCTGTGTCCTCTCACCGTGGATGCTGTTATTTGATAGCCCGGTACTCATTGTAGCCCACTCTTATAAGACCCAATAATAATAACAATAAGTTACTGTGGACCTATATGCCATGCTTTTTTATAAAATTACCAGAGGAGTTCGCTGAAAACAGGTAAAGTCAGCCTGACTTACGGGTGTGCGTCCCCACTAAAACCATGTTTTTAGATTTGGAGAAGGCATCACATAAAATCATATATGAACAGTGAGCTGGTCTTAACATTAAACTGGCATTGCAAATCACGTCAACATTTTGCCCATGGGAGCTTCTCCACTGTATCTGTTCATTCTAAATTTTACTGTTGTCTTTTAGTACCAGGGTTGACCTTCAAAGGCACAACCTCTGAGGTGATAGGTAGTCTTTCTAATTCCAAACTGACCTTTTCATTACTTCCTACACACTGAGAACAACCACCTCAGTGGCTCCTGAGGATGGCACTTTGAGACACACAGGCTCAGCTGTTGGCAACCTTTCAACCTCCTGACATTCCCCGCAGGTCTAACAACATGATCCAAGCATGTAACAGAATGTTTCAAACTTTGCCAACATGTAAATATACACACACACACACACACACACACACACAAGCTATCACTAAAGAGACATTGCCTAGCACCGAGACCCGAGGCAAGGAAAAAGCCACCTCTGGGGGCCGTCCACACCGAGAGGGCCCATGGTCCACGGCCACAGGGAGCGCCGCCATAGAGACACCCTGACTCAGGCAGACAGGAGGCTCCACACCGAGGTGCAGTGCCCTTCAGCCACCCAGGTCAGAGCTGTCCACGGGACGGCACCCCCATCGGTAGACCAGGAACAACTCTCAGTGTGGTAGGCCCCCATGAGGAAACACTGGAGCTAAAAACTGAGGGACTAAAACAGTAAGATAGAATAAAAGGTATAAAAAGAACCAAATAAATAAAAAGCTATTTAGCTCATAAAATTAAGTTAATAGCTAGGTAAGAATGATCTAAAACAGAGACATAAAATGCATCAAAACTAAAACTTATAGGCTAACTAAAATAACAAAAGATAAAGATTAAATGAGATAAGAACGTAAAAAGAGGAAGGGTAAGAATATAAAAAATAAATAAAAAATAGATAATAGATGGATAAATCTAAGAGGAATTTAAAATAGATAAATAAAGAGATCAGTTAAAAGCCTGATTAAAAAGATGAGTCTTGAGCCTCTTTTTAAAAACATCAACAGTCTCTGCAGCCCTGATATTCTCCGGCAGGCTGTTCCACAATCAGGGGCTGTAATAACTAAATGCCGCCTCCCCGTGTGTTTTAGTCCTAACTTGTGGTATGGTTAAAAGGCTGATGCCAGAGGACCTCAGGGTTCGCGAGGGTTGATATGGTAAAAGCAGGTCAGATAAATAAGAAGGCCCAAGACCATTAATACATTTAAAAACTAATAAAAGAACCTTAAAATCGATCCTGAAGCGCACGGGGAGCCAATGCAGCGATTTTAAAACTGGTGTAATGTGTTCTCGCTCTCTGGTCCTTGTCAGCACTCATGCAGCTGAATTCTGTAATAACTGTAGATTTGAGATACTCTTTTTGGAAAGACCAGAGAGCAGGGCATTACAATAAACTAACCTATAGGAGATAAAAGCATGCATCAGCACCTCCCAGGGTATGAAATTAAGAAAATATTTTGGGGGCAATTTTGGCCCCCACGTTCTAAAAAATGGGGGCATTTTTAAAATGATTGGGGGCCATGGAAAAAACTGTAGTTAGAGCTTGGTTATTTTTATAGATTAAAATGCACAGTGGCTTCTGCCAAGTTCCAACGCAAATAAATGAAAAGCATACCATTTGTTTTTCAGAGAGAAGTGTGCAAGTAGTAGCTATGACAGAAAGCTGGAGACAGCTGTACGCAAACTATTTAGGGTTTATTTAGCTCTTAACAGCCTGTAAATATTACACAAATCCTTAAAAACAGTGCAATGCAAACAAATTGTTTCTTTAGAAACTGTAGGTCTATTAAAATAAGATGTAGAAAAATAAAATGATTTTCCCCAACTTAAAGTGTGAACAGGTGCCTTACAAACACAAATGAAATTGAATACATCAACACTGGAAATTGCTGCAATAATAACCATTACACATTCAAATAAGCTACAATAGCTGACTCAAAAAGCTAATTCATGGGCTACTATTTTAGGGCATCTAATTGTGCATGTCAGTTTTAGACTAGGGGCGGCACGGTGGTGTGGTGGTTAGCACTCTCGCCTCACAGCAAGAGGGTTGCCGGTTCGATCCCGGGCGTGGGAGCCCTTCTGTGTGGAGTTTGCATGCTCTCCCCATGTCAGCGTGGATTCTCTCCGGGCACTCCGGCTTCCTCCCACAGTCCAAAGACATGCAGATTGGGGACTAGGTTAATTGGTAACTCTAAATTGTCCGTAGGTGTGAATGTGAGCGTGAATGGTTGTTTGTCTCTATGTGTCAGCCCTGCGATAGTCTGGCGACCTGTCCAGGGTGTACCCTGCCTCTTGCCCAATGTAGCTGGGATAGGCTCCAGCCCCCCCGCGACCCTCAAGCGGATGAAGCGGTTAGAAGATGAATGAATGAGTTTTAGACTACCACCTAGGCTTCTCAAGTGCAGTATCTTATAGTGCATGGACTTCACCGCCTGAGTTAGACTCTGGGCTTCTCAAGTGCAGTTCATCTTATTGTTCATAGGTTTCAATGTCAGACTCTGTGTTATCTATATCTGGGATTGCTTTTGCTGCAGCAGCTGATGTGGAGGACTGTGCCCTTTTCCCATATGGTAATGTTAATGGGCGCCTTTTCCTTTGTGCACTTTGGAACCATTTCTTTACTGCACCTTCCACTATGCCAACAGCATCCCTCAAGAGAGATATGCATGAGATTTTCTATTGTGTTTGTTTTGAGGTTTATTCTCCAGTCTGTCTTTATACATTTCAGAAGAGAGAAAGCTCTCTCAACTTTTGATGTTGACACTGGCAAGACCTGAATAATCTCAATGACATGAAGCAAGTTAGGAAACTGCTCAGACCAGATTTGGGAGATCTGAGGCCACAGATCTCCCCATGTGACACCCTTGTAGTTTATTTTAATTACTTTCTTTAAACGTGCCCATTCAGGCATTACACACTCTGTATCACATCCACTGGAAATGAGAACCTCCTTGAAGTGTTCCAGCAGCAGTGGTATCTCTTCATTGCCATATGTAGCTGAATCATCATCAGATTCAGGCCATAGCTTTGTATCAAACTTCAACATTGCTTGAAGGACTGTGTCTGAACTTAATTTTGACTGAAACCTTTCATCCAGGCAGGCAACTAGATCATTGATGAGGCCCTCTCTGGACATTTTCAATTTTTGTTTAGCCTCAGTGTATTGTCCTGTGAGCTCAATGCCCCTGTATACACCTGTCTCACATGCCATCTTTATGGCTGTTAGTGTCTGTCCATCATGCTCCACCATGTCTTTCAAAACTTGCCCTGTGATGCTAACTGCCTCCACACCTGTTGGGAGAGAGAGGCCATCTTTCTGGAAAGTAAGTGAGAGGTGTGACAGCTCAGCCAAAACATCAATGTAGAATCCCATGTGTAAAAGGAAACTGTGAGTTCTAATTTTATTTAGCCAGCCTCTCACTTTTGCAGCATCACATTTTTGTATGTCCTTGCGCTGGTCACTCCCGATTTCACTCAAATGGGCAATTACAGCAGGGAGATTGGCCTCCAGCGACTTAAGTGCTCTTCTATGATGGTCCAACCATCGAACACCATCAAGTCTTGTAGATGTCATAACTGTTTGTTCCAGAATGTCTGCCATTTGGTCCAACTCTCTTAGTCCTTTCCCTGAACCTCTGTAAAAAGTTGTGTAGAAGGACAAGAAACCATCAACCTGTTGACTGAAGTAGGTGCCCTGGAATGCATTCTTGCATGCAAGCTCTAAACGATGAGCCACACAGTGAATGCCCATCAGCCATGACATCTTGTTCTGTAGCTTCGTATAGATCCCCTGCCGACACCCAAAGTTGACACTGGCTCCATCTGCACCAAATCCAGCAAGGTGTCCTTTCCAGTCAGGCAATTCCTTGGAAGTCCACTGTGACTGGACGCACTGCAGGATGCCATCAGCTGTAGTGCACTCTGTATCCTTAACTCCAACAAATTTCATGACAGGCACATGGTTATGTAAAAACCTGCAGTACACAACCTCTTTCTCCAAAGTCGAGCGGTCGGTACTGCCATCCACAAGGATACTGATGTCTTGATCTTGATTCTCTAATTTGCCTGGTAATTATCACATCCTGTATTTCGCCGGCAAGGTACTGAGTAAAGACTTCTGCCTGTTTGGGGTTCTTATATGCATCTCCAAGATCTACACCATGTCTCTTCTAAAGGTTAATGAGAGCTGGGAAATATGCAAAGGGCTTCTCATGCTTAGCTATGTGGTATGTAATGTCAAAAAGCTGAACCATTCTGTTGAACACCTCATGCTTCATGTGGTAGACTGCATCTACAATCGGCTCCTTCTGTTTAATATGATTGCACCAAGTATCTGTGAACAGAAAATGGAAAAGTATGTTAGGTTGTGAATCACTCTGTTAGTGTCATTATATGCAATTAATTTTTCTCTCATTTATAATCAAATTATTTTCTAAAAATAAGCACATGAAAAGCAAAAACAACTACAATAGTGTCTTTAGTCTTTAGTATAAACCACTAGATATAAAATAAACAAGACTGCGGTGGTTTCTCCAGTCCACACAACAAGATGATGAATTGCCTCCCATAGACCTGCTTGCGTTCGCCGCAGACAATAATGGGTTACATAAAGTTATGCTGCTAAATATCACTCTGTTTGTCCTATACTTAAACCAGTTTAAATTTGATGATTTAATCATTAATCTACTGATAGCAGTACTAATAGAGAATGTGAAGGTACGTCACGCCGCTTTGCAGTGTGGGGCGTCAGCGCTATCTTTGGAACGCGGGTGTAAACAAAAGCGAGAAGCCAGCTCTTCAAGCCAGCTCAACATTTTAAGTAATCATGTTTTTTTATATTTCTCCCTCTCCCCTCGCTGGAAGCGTCGGGCCTCCCGCCGCCCGATCCTGCCTTGATTAAACACTGAAAATAAAATATAAGAGGGAGACAGTTTTTCCCATTTTATCTTATTTTGATATATTTCTCCCTCTCCCCTCTCTGGAAGGGTCCGCCGCCCTCCGCCTCTCCCACCTTAATTAAACACTGAAAACGAAAATAAAGACAGAGACATTTTTCTGTTTTCATCTTATTTAGCTATATTTCTCACTCTCCCCTCTCTGGGAGCGTTCAACCTCCCGCCGCCCGCTCCCGTCTCAAACACGGAGGCCTTGCACATACTCCCACGCGCAGCCCCCGCTCAGGTCTCCCTCTCCCCAGAGCCTGCCCTCTCGGCCCTGCACACACTCCCACCGGCACCCCCGGGCAGCTCGGGTCTCCCTCGCGCACATAACGTTACTCCCGCTCGGGTCCTATAATTTGGTGTTTCACCACATTACACATAATCACAATAGTTGTATTATTGTTAAAAAGGCCCAGCTTAGTCTTGTGAACACGTGAAACATAATTTATAAATATTGCGTTTCACAAGTCGGGACAGATGCATACAGTGACGTTAGTTTTATGCTAACATTTACTTCAAAATGATGACACGTTAGCTAACGTAAGATTAGCCTACCATACAAATGTTAAATCTTACAGTAAGCAAATCGGTGGTGCTTTGTGGTTTGATGACGGTATGCCGTGTACTTTTTTACTTGGTCGCTTCCTTTAATGAAGTCGTTAGCTTTAGCGTTCAGCCCAATCTTGTGTTTCAGTGGGTTAGCTCGGCATGCTTTACAGAAGAGGATTTTCTTGTCTGCCGCCTCTTCCACACCAAGCCAGTCGAGTTTCCAGTTCAAAATTGTTGCTGGCAGGGTACATCTCTTCGTCAACGTGTTTGTGGTAACTTTGGGAGGATCTGGTGGAGGAACTGGGACTGGTTCACTTTGGTGGGTGGGTGGCTTAACCAAGGAGCGGTCCATGATCCATTGCAGCACGGCAGCTTCAGGTAGGCTATGTAGTGAGGCAGGGCTTGACGCTAACATTTTTCCCAAGGAGCACATGTGCTCCTAAGTTGAAAAAGTAAGGAGTGCACAAAGAACTTTAGGGACACAATGTAAATTGATCAAATAATGTGTTTTCTGTAATAAACGTGATGCAAATAGACATTTACAAGCAAAATTATTTAATGAATTTGTATTTAAAATGTACAGAAAAGTAAAATCATCAAGTTTTAAAAAAGTACTGCAATTCAATTTTGTCTTTAATGTTACTGTTACTGTTATGAAACTCTGCAGGACCTCTAAAACATTCTCCAGGATCTTTAAAACTTTCTCCAGGGATACTGTGTAATTTTCAGCAATAATTAACTTCAGTACACTTCTGTCCATGTGCTTGGAATGGTCATGGAAATTACATCAAGGGTCCTTGAGAAGTCATGGAAATGTTTTCACATTTTGTTTGTGAAAATGTGTAGGAACCTTGGAAAGTTAAAAATAAAGTCTGCTCAATCCACTCAGACACAAAGGATATCGCTGGTCCAGCAGCTTTTGTACGCAGGTCGTCTGGCCCGCTTTGAAGATAACATTTTAAATTCATTTTAACTCTCACCTTTCACTAATTACAACCAATACGCAAATATACAATGTTTAATTGTAGTTTTGCAATGTTGAAAACTCAGCTTAAAATATATATTATAATTTGTATATACATACAAACACATATCCTTAAATGTTTTTTTTTTTTTTTAAATCATCTTACTTAAAGTCTAGTGGAATGAAATGTTATATTTTTTCTTAACACAAATATGTCTGGCCTATTTGGGATTGCTCTGCCTTACTTTGAAGTCTTGTTTGTAGGGGTCCTTTGTCAGCAGCATCTCCCTGGATGTGTGAGGTCTGTAACGTTCCCCTTCAGCATCATGCCCTTCAAAAGACACACATACACACATTTAAATCATGGCTGTGACCTCAGCTGCATTTCCCTCATCCTCAAATATTTCTGCTGCGCATCTTATACAATGATTCTCAACTGGTGCCTGTCGTAATCCTTTAATACGTTTTTCTTAAATCCTACACTGACTTTTCCTAAACACACCTGGAATCTCATCTCATTTCCCTGCTGCTGAACCAATGAGGTCTGGATCTTCTCAAGCAAGCCACCTGGCTTTGGCTTTGTCTTGAGTGCCTCCAGTCTGGTTACTGTCTTTCTCAACTCTGAGGTGGCTTGGGGAGGATCAAATCATTCCTCCGTAGTGTGAGGCTGAGGGTAGCTAGCTCCTCAAACAGGTCACACAGAAAGTGGCAAAATACACAGAAAAGTGTACTCGCCATTTCCTTCTGTATCTGTTGATTAGTGAGTAAATAAATACAATAAAAATGTATGCTCCATATGTTGAAGAACGATGGAGTATTGATCATGGTCACTGACAAGGTCCTTGTCCTGTCCCTGTCGCAGGAGCACTTTCAACGTTCTGTGTATGTGGGGGATCCATCAAGTTCCCTTGACACTGCTGGGGTTGCAGATGTTCACTCCAAGTTCTTGTCTGAGAGCATAGAGCTCTCGTTTCAACTTGCCACTGAAGTGGTAGGTTTTCCAAATTAGATGCAGGAGATCGTAGACTACTGCCACCTTAGGTTCCTTCTTCTGCAGGGTGAGTATCGCAAGTTCCAATCTGTGCGAGAAACAGACAACATTTCCTCGGTAAGTATCTTAGAAAGATGAAGGTCCGCACACTTTATCTCCCTAAGATGCAGTTTAATGAGACATCCCATTAAAATGCATCTTTTTCACTGGTCCAGCGCGTGTTTGAAGATAATGGGACCTGGTAAGTGTCTAGCTCAAACAAATTCATTCTGTCTTCTCAGCTTAGTGATATGTTTATTTTCTTCAGCCATGAAGTAGGAGATAGGAGAAGCATCATCTGATGTGCTGCTGACGTGTCTTATCAGCTGTTCTTCATAGAAGACTGCAGCTGTCAGTCGAAACATGTCAAGGTAAAAAAAACTAATATCTCCTACTTCATGTCTGAAGAAAAGAAACCTGTATATCAGGTAAGTATCTTCCAACACAGTACACTCTTATTTTCTCTTTCACACGCAGTGTTGCCTAACATTTTTTGCTAATTTAGAAAAGAATTATAACTAATAAGTGCATGTGTGTATATAGATAGATTTCTATTTTTCAACCAGTTGTGATTATAAACCTGAGTGGCATGCAGTGGATTGGGATGATATGGCTCCCTGCCTCGCTCTGCAGGTGAGCAATCACACCCCCACGGGTGCCCATATTGACGGCGGCTCCATCTGCACCAAAAGAAATGCATTTTTCCATCCACCCTCCACCATCTCCTGGGCAGACTGCCTCAAATGCAGCCTTGGTGGCATTCAAGACCCCTTGAAAGAAAATATAATAAATTAGTACTTCTTGATAATCTTTGTACATTTATTGATATGCAGCAGCACTTTATATTAACATGCACTAGCACTTTACAAGGGCATCGTGCAATTTAGATTAGCATTTTTTAAATTTGTGCAATATATGTATTTTTTAATCTATGCAACAGCACTTTTATGACATGCAGTAGCACTTTATAGTAAGCACTTTCCCCTTTTGCACACTAGCTCTGATGATCACCTACCATTATGATCTGTGTACTTGTATTGTTGTATACACTGTCTTGTCTTTTGTTCTGTTTTTCACTGTGTTATATATATTTACATGTAAATGTTCATTAATATGCACTGTCCCTTTTTAAATAAATAAATTGAAAATTGAAATTAAATTATGCTAAAAAGAAACAACTTTCTTACCAAGGGCATGCATGGTACCTGAATTTTCTCTGGCGGTGAACACATCTCTGCACAGTAAGTGCCTCTGTGACTTACTGTGCTTCAGGACTGCGTCTCTTTTCAGATGCGGATTGCCTGCAACAAATGTCGAGTTCCCTGCCTGCTTTTGTCCTCTGCAGTACTTGCAGTACATTAAGTCATCCTCATAGAGGAGCCATGGAAAGTTTTTTTGCCATTGAGGATTAAACCTGTATGTCCTACTAGTCACACCGGCGGTGGAGGAAGCACTAGGATGGCCACCGGGGGCTTCAGTTGGCATTAATGCGACGTCTTCGTCGCCTTCATCGTCGTCCTCCTTCTCAGCGTCAGCTGCCGCAACTTCAGTCGGAGTTGGTCTTCTGAAGTAGTGACTAATTGGTTTCATTTTTGCGTGTTTTGTTAACTAACTTCTCTGTCTTTGCTCACCTTCTATGAGGAAAGTCCGCGGGCTTCCACTGACAAGCGGATCACGTGATGTTTTTCTACGGACCACATTGGTTCAGCACAGTGAACTCCCCCCCTCCCGCTCCCTCCTCCTCCTCTTGGATCTTTCCTCTCTAAAAAAAAATCTCTCCTATCTTCTGCTTCTCCTCTATTCTCTCTTCACCTTCTTTCTCCTGTACAGCAGTTGGTCAGTGCAGTGTCCAACATTTGTGGTTAGATCATATTTTTTTATTGACAAAAATATGGGCTGCTTCAGTAGATTTTTTTAGGCGCACATGTGCCCCTAAATATTTTTTACAGTTTCAGTCAAAGAGGAAAGTCTTAAGTCTAGTCTTAAATGTGGAGACGGTGTCTGCCTCCCGGACCGTAACAGGAAGATGATTCCACAGGAGAGGAGCCTGATAGCTAAAGGCTCTGGCTCCTGATCTACTTTTGGAGACTTTAGGGACCACGAGTAACCCTGCATTCTCAGAGCGCAGTGTTCTGGTGGGATAATATGGCACTATGAGCTCTCTAAGATATGACGGAGCTTGACCATTTAGAGCTTTATAAGTTAACAGTAGGATTTTAAATTCAATTCTGGATTTTACAGGGAGCCAGTGCAGAGAAGCTAAAACAGGAGAGATATGATCGCGTTTCTTAGTTCCTGTTAGTACACGTGCTGCTGCATTCTGAATTAGCTGGAGAGTTTTTAAGGACTTACTAGAGCTACCTGATAATAGAGAGTTACAATAATCCAGCCTTGAGGTAACAAAAGCGTGGACCAATTTTTCTGCATCTTTTCGGGTAAGGATAGGCCTAATTTTCGCAATATTATGCAGATGAAAAAATGCAGTCCGTGAGGTTTGTTTTAAATGAGAATTAAAAGACAAATCTTGATCAAATGTTACTCCGAGGTTTCTTACGGTAGTGCTAGAGGCCAGAGCAATGCCATCTAGAGAAACTATGTCATCAGATAAAGAGTCTCTGAGTTGTTTGGGGCCAAGAACAATAACTTCAGTTTTGTCTGAATTTAACATCAGGAAATTGGTGCTCATCCAAGTTTTTATGTCTTTAAGGCAATTATGGAGTTTAGTTAATTGATTACTTTCTTCTGGCTTCATTGATAAATACAACTGAGTATCATCCGCATAACAATGGAAATTTATAGAGTGATTTCTAATGATGTTACCTAAAGGAAGCATATATAGAGTAAATAGGATTGGTCCGAGCACAGAACTCATGGAACTCCAAAACAAACTTTAGTACGTAAAGATGGTTCATTTGACGTCAACAAATTGAAAACGATCAGATAAATAAGATTTAAACCAGCTTAGTGCTGAACCTTTTAAGCCAATTAAGTGATCCAGTCTCTGCAGCAGAATTTGATGGTCAATTGTGTCAAGCACGCACTAAGATCTAATAAAACAAGTACAGAGACGAGTCCTTTGTCTGAAGCAATCAGAAGGTCATTTGTAATTTTAACTAGAGCTGTCTCAGTGCTATGATGCACTCTAAATCCTGACTGAAATTCCTCAAATAAATTATTATCCTGGAGAAAATCACACAGCTGGTCTGCGACTACTTTCTCAAGGATCTTTGACATAAAGGGAAGATTAGATATTGGTCTATAATTGGCTAACACCTCTGGATCCAGGGTGGGCTGTTTTAGTAGAGGTTTAATTACAGCTACCTTAAAAGACTGTGGTACATAGCCTGTTAATAAGGATATATTGATCATATCTAATATATGAGTGTTAACTAAAGGAAAGACCTCCTTAAGTAGCCTAGTTGGGATGGGGTCTAAGAGACACGTTGATGATTTGGATGAAGAAATCACTGCAGTCAATTCTTGAAGAGAAATTGGTGAGAAGCAATCCAAATATATATTAGATTTTACAGCTGTGTTTGAGGTTAGATAGGTACTATCTGAGGGCAGGAGGTCATGAATTTTGCCTCTAATAGTTAGAATTTTGTCATTAAAAAAGCTCATAAAATCATTACTGCTAAGGGCTAAAGGAATACAAGGCTCAATAGAGCTTTGACTCTCAGTCAGCCTGGCTACAGTGCTGAAAAGAAACCTGGGGTTGTTCTTATTGTCTTCTATTAATGCTGAGTAATAGTTTGCTCTGGCATTATGGAGGCCCTCTTATAAGTTTTGAGACTGTCTGTCCAGATTAAACGAGATTCTTCCAGTTTGGTTAATCGCCAATTCCTTTCAAATTTTCGCGATATTTGTTTTAACTTACGGGTTTGAGAGTTATACCAAGGAGCGAACTTTCTTTGCTTTTTTAACTTCTTTTTAAGAGGAGCTACAGAGTTGAGCGTTGTTCGTAGCGAGCCTACGGCGCTATCAACAAAATGATCAATTCGGGAGAGGTTAAAGTCGGCACGGGAAACCTCTGTTACTGAAGGTACTGGTATTGAATTTAACGATGAAGTAATCTTTTCCTTAAGTTTTGCGACAGCACTATCTGATAAACATCTAGTATAGTAACTGTTGCTGAGTGGCGTAATCGAGTAAATAGAAATCAAAAGTAATCAGATAATGATCCGATAGCGAGGGATTCTGTGGAAAGACTTTTAGGTTATCAATTTCAATTCCATACGTCAGAACTAGATCGAGGGTATGGTTAAAACAATGAGTAGGTTCATGTACACCCTGACTGAAGCCAATGGAGTCTAATAATGAGATAAACGCGGTAGCCAGGGAGTCATTATCAACTCCGACATGAATGTTAAAATCGCCTACAATAATAACTTTATCTGATTTAAGAACTAAACTGGATAAAAACTCTGAGAATTCAGATAAAAATTCAGTATTCGGGCCAGGAGCACGGTACACTATAACAAATAAAAGTGGCTGCGAGGTTTTCAGGTCGGATGTAAAAGACTAAGAACGAGGCTTTCAAATGAATTATAATCTAGTTTAGGTTTAGGGCTGATTAACAGGCTAGAGTTAAAAATGGCTGCAACTCCCCCTCCTCGGCCGCTGCCTCGAGGAATGTGGGTATTATTATGACTGGGAGGAGTGGACTCATTTAGACTGACATATTCATCTTGACACAGCCAGGTTTCAGTGAGACTGAGTAAATCAATATGATTATCTGATATTAATTCGTTTACTAACACTGCTTTAGATGATAGAGACCTGATATTTAACAGTCCGCATTTAATTCTCCTGTTTTGTCTTTCTGTCACAGAAGAGGTTTTAATTTTTATGAGGTTGTTATGCACAACTCCTCTTTGTTTAATTTTAGATTTAGATAATTTAGGCGGTCGGGGGACAGACACCGTTTGTATAAAACCATTAAAACTATGGCTGGGTAACTGAACTAGAAGCTCAGAGAGGCATTTAGGACTGCGACTCTGAGTCCTGATCTCAACTCTGGGTTGTCAGGGATTTAAATTACTAATAAAGTTTGCCAGGTTCCTAGAAATGAGAGCAGCTCCATCCAAAGTGGGATGAATGCCGTCTCTCCTAATAAGACCAGGTTTTCCCCAGAAAGTTTGCCAATTATTAACAAAACCCACATCGACTGATGACAGGAACATTTTGTAAACAACTTACTGACATTTAGGCTACAGTTTTGTAAACATGCAAGACATCTACGTTGCCCAGTCCGTTGCCATCGCAATTCAACGTAAAGATACATAAAATATGTAATAAATCCCACAAAGTTTTAAATTTACTGGTCGGTAGATGTTTGCGTGAGGCTGTGGTTGTGATGCAGATCTCAGGACACTTACAGAGAGGACTATAATTACGAAGTATCGATTACTGTTCAAAACACTACTGTCTCTCTCTCTCTTTCTGTCTCATTGTGTCATACGGATTACTGTTAATATATATGTTGATCTGTTCTGTACGACATCTATTGCACGTCTGTCCGTCCTGGGTGAGTTTTTCCTTATCCGCTGCGAGGGTCCAAAGGACAGAGGGATGTTGTATGCTGTAAAGCCCTGTGAGGCAAATTGTGATTTGTGATACTGGGCTTTATAAATACAACTAATTGATTCATTGATTGATTGATTGATTGAAACACGTAGAATAAAAATTCAAAGATACTAGGAATACAGTGGAATCAGGAATCAATAAATAGAAAAAGTGGCAAGGTTAATAAATGTAATAAATATCGGCACATAAAATGTCAATAAAGGCTACATGTTTCTATGGTCAGTCTTATAGTTGTAACATCACTAACATAGTGTAAAGTTGGTCTGAGAACTTTATACACAGGCTAACGTTACATACAGCCATAAGTGAAACACACAGTGTGAGCTGTTTCCACCCAGCTCACACTCTGCTGTGGCAAACTGTGATGCGCTCAGATTAACTTGTGATTCAACATCTGTCTCAATTAAATCAAAGATATAGAAGGCTACACACTTTTATCTCCTTATATCTCCTTATAATGATATTTTACACAATTCACTAATACTCATTAATACAAATTGGACATGACAGGTAGGCTAACTATTGTTTTAGCGAGGATGGTAGGCTAATACGCAGGAGTGTAGTAGGTTAAACTAAACTGATTGGGGTTAGAGAATAATAATAGCAGGCCAAGTGTTGTCCTCATAGCTAAGAGGTGACAGTCGTGTCTAATTTGTATGAATAAGTGAATTGTGTATAATGTTGTGAGAGGAGAGACAAAAGTGTGTAACACACAACATACAGGGGGTTTCAGGCTGGGGTCGAGCCCAGCTCGCTGCGGCAACGGCTTTGTTCATGGGGCGCCTGCACTATCCACTAAGCCACCGACGCCCTTTCACTGCATGTTGAATTATCGATCACAACAGACTGGGCAACATAGGTGTCTCTGTTAATACATGTTTACAAAACTGTAAATGTCAGTAAGTTGTTTACAAAATGTTCCTGTCATCAGTCTTTATCATATATCATTATTAATTCCATATCAAGTGGATCTGTGAGCTGGTGCTTTCCCACAGCCTGTGAGTTACACATACAGTCAGAAGTGTTGGCATGTAGTGTGGAGCAGCTCACTGTGGAAACATGATCCGTTCAGATTAAGTTGTGATATTATCATCGATCATGTTTTACACCAAATGCTACACACTTTAATTTCGCTCAACACAATGATATTCTTTACAGTTCATTTAAACTCATTCATAAACATTTGGCATGACTGTGAACTCTAATTTTAAAGCGATTTGGATGCACAGGTGTGCACAGGTGCAGGAAACGCGAATCATCAGAGGCACGGACCAATGTCAGTATTGTATAAACTTATATCGTGTGACTATAAATACCAACCCGCTCACATGTTTGGATGCATTCAGGTTTTTATAATTGTGAAGTGTTTACTGAATGTCACAGGGAATCATGCTCTCCTGGCTCTCGTCTTGGCTTGATATCTCCGTGACTCAACGTGTGGAAACGGTGATTCATTAATGTGAGTGATGTCCAGCATACTGTTTCTATCATAATGTTGCAAAGGACAGCTTTAGATGAATGAAATACAGACGCGAATCGATCACAATGTTTATTTCCTGGTTAGCTGACAACGGGTTCTCAAAGGCCACGCCCACACCACATCTGTCTCTATCACCAGTTAATTCACACACCAGTTAATCCGGCACAGCGGCAGTTCTAAACACTATGCTAGATGCAGCGTCACACTAGCTTGAGTGACTGACGTGAGGAAGGCGGGACTTGCCTTATTCTACACCAAAAGCACTCAATACAACACTCAGACCTAACAAATAAGCTTGTTATTGTGTTGTTGTTTTTTTCACAATTAACTGCTAAATTTAAGCAAGACTAGACCTCTGAGATCAAATAAAAATTAAAATAAGAAAAATAATGAATGTGGTTTTCAATTAAATTAAATTAATTTCAGGAAATAAAAGCAACTTTAGACTTCATTTCAGGCATCTAACTCACTCACTCAATGAACTCTGAGATGAGAGAACTGTGAGTGGTGAAATGCTAACTGATTCCCAGGTTTTAGGACTCATTCCTGGGGCAATTTATAAGGCTGTGTGTCCACCAAAGTGTTTCTTTTCCCAGCTGCTCAGCACTTGTATTTGTTCTCTGTGACAGTAAGTCTTTGTGGTATTTGTCCTGCCCCTTCTCCACTGCTGTTGGATGGCTGTGACATTGACAAGCACAGGGTTTAAGTTAAAACATTTATCAACTCTCATTTTTAATCAGAAAACAGATACACAATCAGTACAAGATTCAGTACTGGATTACTTTGGATTAATTTCCCTTTTTTCATACGAATATCATACGAACCATTCTATGAGAATATGTTTGACAATGCATTGTCACACATCATGATGTCAAATTTAGATTTAAACAAAGCTACTTTGGCATCATGCTAAATGACCCATTTTTTTTTTTTTTTTTTTTTTTTACACTTGTCTACCACACCCATTTGTTGCTGTGTAGAAAATTAGAATCTGAAGGCACAGATTAGCAAAACCATTCTCACAGACTGTGAATCCTAGGTATAGAATTTCAAAACCACGGCACACATACGCTCATGGATGGGATTTTGACTCTAAACTCTTGTTTAAACTAACTTAAGATTTAATCCTCATTGGTCCTACCTAGCCTTTGTACATTTATGTTATAGACTAGGTTAGAATGTCTACCTTAACAGCAGGGTATACAAAAATGAGATCAAGTGGACTTTGACATGGATATGACAGCATCGTTCCAAACTTTCAGTGCAGGAAACTTATTCAATGTACATTATAGTCCAGGCTCTGAAGTTTGCCCTCATTATCTGCTGCTGCAGTGTGTGCAAGCAAATTCACATTTAAAGAGACTGCAGCAAGTGTAATTTGAAATGTCTGCAAGTCTATTTGTCACAGACATGACAAGAGCTGGAACTCTGTCAGTGAAATTACCCTGCAGTGTGTGATGCTCAAGGCTCTCGATGGCATAAGTCTTCAACTGCTAAGATGATTTCAATAATTGAGGTTTTCTTTTAGACATATCCAATGACAACTTGACATTTTTTGATACATGATTCCTCATCAAGAATGCTTCGCAGTGTCACTTTGTCTGAATGTCTAAATGTTGTACATTTTGGCTGAGTGCTTTAATATGCACAACACCTTGCCCAATACAAAGAATATAAAAACACAGTGCTGTGTGAAATGTAGGACAGGCACCTCGAGGCCAAACGTAAGTCTGTCGGGGGATTAGCTCAAGTCTCCAACCCAGGATAAAAAGTCTGTTTTGGGGGATGAGAGCGAGTCTTCCCCCGAGGTCTGAGGGCAGCGCAGGATCCAGGGCCTAATTAATCACAAGTCTGTCTGAATTCAAAGATTCCAGAGCCCTCGTGAGTATGCCTTCCTTTCGGAGAAACACAATTCTCTGCTGAAACAGAGACATCAGGGCTGGAGCTATCATATCATGTCCCAGAAGAGCCGTGGAAGTGATGAACAAGGCAGAATCTGAGCAGGCAATCAGGAAAAGATTCTCATAAGAAAACAATAAGACATGGTTTCAGTGGGAGGGGGGTGTAGTTGGCGGCAGGGGTGATGGCGGTGGTGAGGATGGGGGTTGACACTTTACCTCTCTCAATTTGAATAGCATGCTCCTTAGCGAGCTTTCCAGAAGACTGTCAGGTAAAATGAATCATGGTGCTTTGTCTGCACATATATTTCCACCATTTGGGAGCTGTCACGTAGGACAGTTTGTGTAAGTGATGTAAGTGGAAAAATGAAATATGAGGCTGGGAGCTGAAGGAAATGTAAATAAGTACAGACACAAGGAAACTTGTGCAGGCTTTAGATGGCCAGGGTTAATAGCTGTACACTGGCTTTTAACCTCTGTGATTAAGGTTTCTCAGAAAGGTTCATTGCCTGGCCAGGAGGATACTGTTTACCCACAATCCTGTCGTCATTTAGACAGCAGTGCCTTAATGTGTTAGGTCTTGCCACGGGATCACTTGGATTTGCACTCAGATCACGGAAAATTGGGGGCAAATGAATGTCTTGGTGTTTGGATCCACAGCAGCAGTAGCAGCACAGGCTGCCAGAGGCTAGCTTAGCTAATAGGACTGGTACTAGTGCAAATATAAACGGAGGGTTACAGATGGAGTTGCTAATGCTATCCAGCAGTTGTCTCTTGGCCAGCAGAACATGTTGGAACACATCAACACCTAAAGAACAATAATTAGTTTGGTACTGTACTTGTTTGTAGACCAATGCTGTTGTCTTAACAAGTGGAGGGAGAGCAATATGTTTCCAGGCCCATGGACAGCTCATTTCATGTTGGGTGCTGTTGGTTTTATAAAGTAGCAAGTGATCCCTCCCCCATTTACTGGCTGATGACAACTCACTCACTGCCTTAACCCCTTGAACGCTGCAATAGAAATGGTCCCATGGCCTACATTGGTCTTTTTGCTTGTTGTAATGTCATTTGTTAGAATATCTTCAAAATCTTCATATTCTTAAAATCTGTACAGCCTAAGATAAAAGGTTATGTAAGTCAATAAACTATAATAACTGATAAAAGTATTTAAGTTGTGTCTTTAAAAAAATAGTACAAAAATCTGATGTTTTTTAAATCAGATTTTACAAAATAAAAACATCACACATTTTGATACTGATTTTAACTATTTACTTTATTTAGTCTTTTAGAAATGCTCATTTTTATGAGCATAGTGCAACGGTGCTGTGAAATGGATTCATCATCTTTTCCTCTGGCACCACAGCAGGTTTTTTCCACCACACACAGGACAATGATGTCGATACAAGTGTGCAACATGATGACATGGATGACAGAAGCCTTACCTTTCTGCTGAAAAAAAAAAGAATGCTCTATTTATTATGGTTTTTAATTCAAATTAAATCAACATACGACAATCTCCTGCAGCCATTATGGGGAAATTCTGGCATAATTACTGTGAAATACTATGTTTGCACAGCACATAATGTAAGGTAACATAAGATAATGACACGGTAGATATAGATATATACATATATATATATATATATATATATCTTATAGGATTATGCAAACAACAATCTCCCACAGCCATTATCTTATCTTATCTTACTATATAATGACAAAAACTGTGTGTGTGTGTGTGTGTGTGTGTGTGTGTGTGTGTGTGTGTGTGTGTGTCTGTTCCATGTTGTCCTCCTCACTGACTTGGTCAATCCTTGTGAAATTTGGCACAGTGGTAGAGGGTCATGGGAGGATGCCAATGAAGCAATATTACATCAATTGGCCAAAGGGGGCGATTGAAAGCAACCGATTGAAATCTCATGTCCCGTATGTTGTAGAGACATGAAACTTTGCACAGAGATGCCTCTCCTCATGAGGAACAAATTTGCCTCAAGAACCCATAACTTCCGCTTATATAGATTTTCCACCATTTTGAATTTTTTGAAAAACACTTCAAATGGATCTCTTCCTAGGAAGTTTGAGCGATCTGCATGAAACTGGGTGAACATAATCTAGGGACCAATATCTAAAGTTCCCTCTTGGCAAAAGTTGGAAAACTTACTAAAACTGAGCTTCTATAAGGCAATGAATATTGCGGAGGGTGTGGCTCGTCACATAAAGGTGTATAACATCTCAAGGGTTTCACCCATCACCACGCAACTTTGTAGGCATATGAGCACACATAATCTGAGGGGACCCCTCCATTATTGACCCCATCAAACAAAATGGGGGCGCTAGAGAGCTCATTTCTTATCTAGGCCTAACTGCCATATTGATTTTTACTAAACTTGGTAGATATGTAGAACAGGACGCCTCAAGGTGACTGGAGAAATGTAACTCTAATTGGCAACTGGGTGTCGCTATAACAACACAAAAATGCTTAAAAATGGCTAAAATGCGACCAATCGCTGTGGCTCCCCCTGTGGACCAATGTTTGTTTGTTTTTTTTTTCTAATTTTTGGTATGACTAAGTCATGGTATGGTATGCTGTACATAATCACGGAAACTGTCAGTGTGTCATTCTGTCAGTCAGTCATTCTGTCTGTCCTACGTTTTTCTACTCATTGACGTGGTCAATCTATGTGAAACTGCTCATAGGCATTGACGATTGGCATAGGTAGAAGGTGACAAAGCTACCAATGGGTATGGACTAGTGGTGAAATATTGGTGTAATTACAGTGAAATACCCCATTTGCACTGCATGTAATGTGGAGTAATCTAAGGTCATAACTTGATGACAGGGAAGACATAAGCTTTAGCTTACTACTGTAGAAAGAATGAATGCTCTAGCTATCATGGTTCTTATTTTGAAACTATTTAAAAAGAATCATTCCAGCAACAATCTACAGTGGCTGTCAGCGGGACATCTGTTTTGAAAGGGTTAAAGATATATAATCAGAGGCGTGGACTAGAGTCACATGACTCGGAATCAA
Organism: Epinephelus fuscoguttatus; assembly: GCF_011397635.1. Taxonomy (NCBI): domain Eukaryota; kingdom Metazoa; phylum Chordata; class Actinopteri; order Perciformes; family Serranidae; genus Epinephelus; species Epinephelus fuscoguttatus. The sequence goes on along the minus strand of NC_064765.1, from coordinate 37,689,133 downwards.
GTTACACTCAAGTCACAAACTTGATGACTTTACAGCCGACTTGACAAAATCAAAAAAGACTTGAAACTCAACTTGGACTTTACCACCAGTGACTTGAGCCTTTTGACTAAAGAATAACTGATGCCTTTCTCTCAAACCCAAAGGCTAAAAACTATGTCATTTAAAAAACTAAGCCACAAATCAGTTCAATTCCTGAATCAGCTAACATCAGCGCTATTCATTCCCAGCAAGTTGACCCATAATTCCTCAGATCCACTTTGTTTGAACCAATCCCTGAGCACTCGCTCGAGTTGCAGAAGAGAAACGAACAGAACTAACTTTACCTTTTTGGGTGCCAGTTGGAAAAATTAAATCAAAGATCATTTCACCTCTGTACTAAAATTATGCAATTGTCACTGATAAACAAATTGCAGTACACAAAGTGTGTGGGTGGAAACTACAGATAGAGATGCAACTCCTAAGGCAATTATTTTAACAAATCAATACAAATTTGAAAGAGCATTCCTCATTTTCATTAAGTTACTCTGTTGATAAAAAAGAACTATGCCCGTTTTGAAAATTCATATATGTTATTCCTATTTTCTAAGAAAGTCCAAAAATATTAGTAAACATGAACAAATCTGTCACAAATCAAAAAAAAGGTGCTAAAACTCAAATTTGTGATGTCATAGGGCATAAAGTCTGGAGCTGCTCCATAGATAATGAATGGTGAAAGATGTTCTAGTTGACACGGAGAGCAGCCAGGGGAAGGCTCCACATATATGGGAACATTTTCTGTGTCACAACTGACAACACTACCATAAAATAAATCTTAGGAAAAGGGTGTAAAAAAAAAAAAAAGAAAGAAAAAAAAAATCCGTGGGTCCACAAAATTAGGCTCCTATTCATTGTCTATGAATAGGACATCACAAGTTTGAGACCTACTTCTTTGGTTTCTGTTTTTGAGAGAGGGTAGCTCATGTTCACAATATGAATTCAGCATTCCTAGACCATACAATAATATATTATAATTTGTAATTTAGGTGGTGTTCCCCTTTAAAATGGCATTACATTTGGTGAAGAGCGCATAATAACTTGTCCAGGATTCGAAACTCAAAGTTTAGAACTCGAGGCTTGACTTAGAACTTAAAAGTCTTTACTTGGGACTTGACTTGTGATTTGAGTGCAAAAAACTGAGACTTGAAAACACTGGCTTAGTGCAACCTCTGATATAGCCTATATCCACCTTATTTTTCACGGAAACACAGAGGCAAAACAGAACGCAGCCAGCTTCCGTTTTTCTGTGTGACACTTCCGGTCCAGCACTCTTACCACTGTGTAAATGGGAATCGCCTTGTTGTTTACCTTGCTGAGTTTAGCTATATATATGTATATATCACATTTTTCACGTCACTATATCACCGTTTAGACTAATCTGATGTTTGTAAAGTCTATAAACACAATGACTGAACAAACATTAGTATTTTCTCTGCGTGTAATTAATAACATGGTTATCGTAGATTAGCTGGGCTAACCGTTAGCTGTTAGCCGTTAGCCGTTAGCCGTGTCTGTAATAACTCACTAAACTCACAAAGTGGCCCGTGAAAAAATATTTTCTCCAGCGAATGTCTTAGTTACAACATGATTGAGCTAACTGGAGTAGTTTCATGTCGTATCTGACAACGGGAGGCTTTTAACGGATGACGATCCTGATGTTAGCTTTGCTGCTAGTGTTAACGTTAGCTGTCCCTGTCAGCTGCAGCCACTGATGCTTTCTAGATATCGTGATTTCCCAAAACTGAATAAATACCACACATAGCAACACAAAACTGCTTTGCTAGCTCAATTATGTTGTAACAGCTGGATGGTTGATGCGTACATGCTGATTCAGGTACTGTCAGAGCCGATCCGCGCATCACTATGGCTTAATGATCAACTCAGTCAATTAAAACAACCCGTCCTGTGTTGGGAGTGTATGTCGCTGATAGAAAGAAAGAAAGAAAAGGGAAAAAAAGATAGAAAAACAGTGTACTCCTCACATATTTATTTCTCACAGTTGCGCACACGTTTGGCTGGCATGCAGAAGCACCGTCTGTGTGTCTGTGTGTCGAGGGTGCGAGCCGCAGCTTCAGCTGCTCAGGTAGAGAGGCTGTGTAGCCCGGTGTGTTTTTTCGCTGATTCGGTTCTGCAGGTTCTCTGCTGTTACACTGGAGACGGGAATCAAGCAGTTTGTCTCACTCGGGATAGATTGTGCTTTTTTGGTTCATAGTTTATGATTGATGTACAATTTATTCGCGTTTAGAGGGAATAAATTTCCGTTATAACGGAAACGTGGGCACAGTTATCTATATAAAATACACAGACTAACTAACTAACTGATTGACTAACATAAACAACTGAAAATTGAAAAAAAAATAGCTTGCACCGTTAGCTCCGGTAAGGGAAAGCATGAGGGAAAGCGGCTGACCGGAAGTCACGCACAAAAAAACGTAAATTGATCACTATTTACTTCCGTGTTTGAAAATAAGGTGGATAGCCTGTTCTCATTCTGAAGTTGTCAAATACTGCCCCTTTGTCAGTTATTTCAGCATCAGAAATCGATGCCGAAAGCCACCTTTCACAGCTGTATGATATGCCACTGGATGCTTCAGTTTGAAACACTTCTGGTAACAACATATTATAAGGAGCTGGAAAGTCACAATAGGACTGGTGGGAGGGGTGGTGAATGGATCCAACAGCCCCAGACCTTCACCCTGGAAGCTGGTGTTTGCTTCCCATATGGATGTAGAGCCAAACCATTATGTTTTTTCTAAACCTAACCATGTGCTTCAGTTGCTTAAACCTACACATATGTTTTTGCTGGCATCCTGGTGTTAGCTGCACCGTGTTGAAACATCAACAGCAGATGCAGGAGGATACCTAGGGCATAATATTTGGATGTGAAAGTCCACTGACAAAGCAGTGATATATGACGACTTGTGATGAGAATGTGTTGGGATATAGCACTGAACGACCAGGATGAATTGACAGTATAATAATTTGAATGAATGAAAATTTACTGACTCAAAAAAGGGAATTTAGTATTTCAATTACCAGATGGTCTACAGTGTCAGATGTGAATTTCTCTGGCCCTCTGCTGGCTCCAGCTCAGTGACCTACGCAGGTAATGCAAGAAGATAAGATTGATTTGTTTAATACATTTTTTTTTAATCCTCCTGTTTCAAAAAGCACATTAGGTCTGTGTTCATCTAAATGTGATTTGATTATCCAGAGTAGCTGCAGAGCTTGGTCTGGATAATGCTGTTGTTCCTGACCGCAGTTCCACAGGCAGTATTATGCAGAATGCTGGGAGATAATCAGAGAAGGCAAATGGCCTTACACAAATACACAAACAGCACTAAAGACTGCTTTATGGTTTCTAGCCAAGGTAAACGTCTAGCTCAGTCAATAGCAGCCCCATGTTGACCTGTTCAATTCTCCCTGCTGATCTTCTCTTTGTTTAGTGAACCTGCTCTTGGAACAGTTACAAGGGCTTGTGGTTGAAATCTTCCTCAATGAAATGGGACAATCTTTCAAGACACTGATTTAAATTAGTTTATTTGATTTATAAAAGGACAGGGTGTGTGACATTAATTACAAGAAATGAAAACATGTTTGCACTAGATTTAGCAAAAGGGTCATTTCCATCTGTAGTCCTACACATAACAAGCAGATGCAATAAATAAATATGTCATGTCATCAGGAGTCATCGGTGTTGGGCCAGTTACTCTCGAAATATTACATATCATAGTTACCTTCATTTGAAAGTAATACTTTAATACTACTAAGTAATACTACTTTACAATATTACTCTCTGTGTAAAGTAATACAATACTTATTACACTACTTTTGCATTACTTTGACGAAAATGAGCTCAGAAGAACTAATGTTCATTTTAAATGGATGAGGGTCATGTTGTTTCACAGCAGGTAATCAAAGCACAGAAGCTCCAGGTTATTACAGTTAATTTCAAATCCAGTGCAGGTCTGACCCATTCATGCACTCACATGCAGTGGTTACCACTTTGTTGTTGTTTTATTGATGGAAACACACTGAACATTATAACACACAGTACGGCATGACCCAGATGTGCTGATCATCGGCACCCTTCTATGATGTTGTCTGCTATGACATGACAATACCCAACAACTTTCGGGGGAAGTTTCTTTTCTGGTTACGCACTGGTAGAAATGGAGCAGTGTGGATCAGTGAAGATGAATGAAAAATGCCACCAATATACAGATAATTTCAGGTCATAATGCGTTACGTGACATTAAAATGTAATAATATTACACAAAATTCTGTTGGTGGCGCATTGTATTACTTTGTTATTGCTAAAATGTAATATATTACTGTAATGCATTACTTTTGTACATTTGTAACGTGTTATCCTCAACACTGGTGGTTGTAAATGGCATTTGCATAAACAGATAGGGTGAGTTTGATGCACTGTTGGATGTTTGCCTTTAGCAAGGCCGTAACTACCATTGAGGACACCGAGGTCATGACCTCGGTATTTTTTCCCGACCTAAATGAATGAATAAAGTGAAAATAAAAATAAACCATTTCATTTGTGTGGTGAAAGTACATGGGAGGACCGATGGAAGGTGACTGAGTGACTCTCTCTTCTCTATAATAACAATTATTTAAAAAAGAAAATTCTGGTACTCTTGTTTGATCGACGCAGCTTTCATACAGCTTTGCACACACATTATTCTTAGATGGATTACTCACGAATGCAGGGTCGCACAGAAATGCCACATATATCATATGAAAGTGCAGGACCAGAGCTTTCCGAGGATACCACACACATCATTGTGCTGTCGTCCCATCATGCTGTAAATCCAGACCAATTGTCTACAAAATAAAAACCTGATGAATTTCTTTACAATCCATTATACAGATCTTGTTATCAGTCACTTCATATAGTGAGGAATATCGTATCTTACCACGTCTTAGGCTTGTGTGTGTTTCTCCCTGTCTATCCACATTTGTAGTCCAGCTTTCAAGATGCAAATATCTCCATATTGTCCAGTTGACACTCCATCAAACTTTGTATGACAAGACCAGCCACTTCACCTTTGCGCACCCAGACAACTGTAGCCTAATTATGCATGCATGACAGGGCCGTAGTCACCATATACATTGAGGGGAACATGTGCCCCCCCCCCAATGCCCAAAATGTCCCCCCAATACATAACTGAAACTGAAAAACAACAACAAAAAACGTTCAGGTCAGGCCAAAGAGCAGCACAGAGAAGTAAGTCAAGATCATGTCTACTACATACTGCAAAGTGGCAAATATTATCTTGGAGGAGATCATTGCACTTGGTTGACTATTTTTCTATGATCTTAGATGTAAATATTGCATGTTTATTTCAAATGAAACACATTTTTGACTTGTGAATGAGTCAATGGAATTTCTTGCAATAATGAAAAAATACTGGCAATCATGTCCGCCTGGCACAGACCACATGTTTTGGACAACTGTGAAGTGACAGAATGTCCCAGCATCATGGTTCTTAAATTGCCAGAGTCCAGAGAGTCTCCCCTCTTCAGATATGGCAGAATATGTCAACTTCCAACTTGCTATGGTGAGATATATGTAAAAATGTAAGAATTTAGTAACACAGATTTGTTTTTTCATTGATATAAAAATTAATATAACTGACAACTGACAGATGAAGAGAAGTATTTCCTGCTAAAGAATAAGTGGTTCAAACATAATCAGAAATACCCACAAACAAAGTTTGGTGAAAGGCAATTACGCTATAGTATGAAGTGGGAAGAGAAACATGACAAGATGGGATTAATCTAATATGATGTGTGTAGTTCTTTATAGATGTAGCCTCTTAATTTGGCTGTCAAAGTACACCAGATTGAAGGCTTTTGATATATAATTGACAAAAATTCCTGACGCCCCCTCGTGCACCATGACTAAATGACCTCAGTATTTCAAAAATCCTGCGTACGGCCCTGGCCTTTAGGGCTTTTTGCCAGAGAAAGAAATGGCAAAAAACAAACTGTTGTCATGTAAAGACCGTGGTGAGGGTGATGAGCATGCAGAGGCAGTTTCTGATGGTTTGGGCAGCAATGCTTTGGCTGTTGTTCCATCAGCTGTTCGGGTGGCTGAGCTGAATGTGGAGGTCCTGAGCTGGTGTGGTTATACGTGGTCTGCCATTGTGAGGCTGGTTGGATAACGCCAAATTCCAGGTTAACGACATTTGAGATGTCTTATGTTAGTGGAATTAACTTTTAGTTCATGGGCAACAGCTCTGGTTGTCATTCCTGCAGTCAAAATGCCAATGGCACACTCCTTCAAAACTTGTGACAGCTGTAGCATTGTCTTATTTGACCAAACTGCACGTTTTAGAGTGTCCTTTTATTGTGACCATCCTGAGGCACACCTGTGTAGTCATGATGCTGTTTAAGCAGCATCTTGATATGCCACACCTGTCAGGTGGATGGACTAATTTATGAAAAGAAGAAGTGCTCCCTCAAACAGATTTTAACAAATATGTAAACAAAATTTGAAAGAAATATATCTATTGAGTTCATAAAAAAAGTCTTAGATCTTAAACTTTTGAAAAATGAGGACAAAAACAAAAGTGTTTTGTTTAGTATACTATGAGAATGGATCTAAGACAATCTTGCAAGGAACATAGCTGGGTTGTTTGATTGTCATATACAAAGAATACCTTGTTGCTAAATAGAACAGAATGTAGATTTAAGGGGGAAATAAGGATGTAGTCTCAAACTACAGTAGTAGTAGATAGGAATTTTTCTCAGATCCCAGTAAGCATTAGTTTGGTCAAAATAGAAATCTACTTGTAGCAGGTGATGTGACCCAGGTCTGCCCCCTGGATCAGCCTCTTACTCTGCCCCAGCAGGGTGCTTTACCGTGCTTCCAGCCTGTAAAATGGTTCACTGCCGGGAGCTTCATTTCAATATTTACATCATTACAGTCATATAGGCTGTCCTCAGGCAGCAGCTGTGAAAAGATTTCAACCACAATAAAAATCTAGTTTAGTCATAGCCACAGAAGACCCCCAAACGCAATAGCCTCTTATCCACAGTGCCAAAGCATGTCGATACTTTTCACACATCAATTCCCAGCATGCTGCAGATATTCACTCTAGCCTTCTTATTGGTCATGTCCTTTTGGTGACTCTGCAACATGTTGTGGTTCTGGGAGCTCTAGGAACAACAGGCAGACTCTCATATGAGATATTGCAAACATTACAAGAAAACATTTCATGTGTGACAACCAAACACATGCCATGCATATGTGTTCAAGCATTACTTGCGCTTTATTGACAAGTGAACGTAAATGTTTGTTGGTACAGATGCAATATCAAAATCTAATGGACACAGGTAGCGCCACCCTCAGATCAGTACCTCAACTTTTGCACACCAAATGTCTCAATCAAATAGTCAAATTGCATCCAGCTTTGCTGAATGCCACCCACAGTATGAACTATATTAATTTTCAATGATGTCATGACCTTTCTTTCACCATCACTGTTGGTACAAATATCACAGTTTCTGCCCCACAGTGAAGGCTCTGTCAGGCCAAAGTCATCAGTATGTTGTATGCTCTCTGGGGTTTAATGAGCACTGCAGCCTCCTGGGACCACTAAACCTTAAAATGTAGACACTTAGTCTTGTTTAAATTACAGTCAGAGCTGCTCTTCTCTTCTTCTCTTGGCAGTACTCTGCTTTACAGACGGCACTGACATTAGCCAGCAACTAAACGTGATGCATCTCTTAACATACCAATCAGTGAAGATGAAATCATGCTGCGGTCATCCAACCTTGGAGATGTAGTAAAACACTTACATATGCTGGCTTGTAACCATTAGAAAAGTTACATTGTCTAACATTCAGTGATATGGACTACACAAAGGAGTAATGAGTTGTTGGGACAGTGTGTAATTATTAATTGTTCATGCATTCATGTGGGTTACAAACATGCAGAGAAGCTGTTACCATTAATGCAGTTCATATTACCACTATGTTCTAGAGTAAACCTTGATATAATTTTGCAGACTTAAGAGAGACACTGTACAACTGTCTAAAAAGGGCTCTTAATTCCTTCAAGAATGGGCTCAGCTGGAAGGATTCCAGTAATAATATATTGTCATTGAGCATTTAAGTAAGGGATAATGCCCGACGAGGTGCCTGTTATCAGAAATTAATGGACTAAGGGGAGGACAGCCCCTCAGAGGGTTGCCTCCACAGAGTGCATTAATTCCTGATTATGGACACCTCCAAGGGTCATGTATACCATGGTCATTTGCCACAGAAAAAAAGCCCATTCATTTATAATTTGATGTGTTTTGCAATCACAAGCCGTACCTCGGTTTCCCTGTTTACACCTATGGGTTTGACTAATGCCTGGAACAATCATTACCATCCTATTATGATCTTATGCACTGGAAAAGTATTTCACTACTCTAGTAAATCGTAAAAAACCTCAGATACGACTTGGCAAAAGGAGATATTTCTAGATAGGTATTAGATATTTCTTGTCCACTCAACTCATAGAACCCTTTGGCTTGGCTATGAGCCAGAAAGCTAACGTTCAGGAATTAAGGAGGCCAGCCCATCAGAAAGTTGTGCTGCGGACTCCATTTATTCCTGACTATGGACACCTTGGAGGGCCACTTTAACCATGCTCCCTTGCCAAAAACAACAAACAAAAACAAAAAAAAAAACAAGTTTGAACAAAAACATACATTGCACTGGCAAGAGAGACTGAGAAAGATGAGGAGGAGATGGAATTCACATGTCTAAAAGATATTTTGCATTTTTCTTTGGGGTTAGGGATAGGAATGTTAATGTCCAAGGTGATTGCCAAGTGGTCAGAGATATGGAGGTTGAGGATTGGTGGAGAGGTGAGAAGTGATGTATTGTAAGACCAGTGGCTGTGACTAAATGAGGAGGATCAGAGAGTTTATAGGCGATGTGTTCAAATGAATTAGCGGCAGGAATGGGGATGGTGGGATTTTAATGTCCTCTTTATAAACAGGGGCAACACCACCACCCCGCCCCTCAAGACAAGGTTGATCAATGCATGAGTGTCCTATGGGAGTGGTCTGATTGAGAAATAGTCTAGGGGTTTTGCCAGGTTTCAGTGAGACAGAGGAAATCCAGGTTGTTATCAGTGATGAATTCATTCAGAATGAGGCTTTTATTGTTAAAGCGACACTTACCTTTCTGGAAATTTTACACTTTTCTTTGTTTAGGTTAAAATGCTATTAATAAGCTGATGGCACACTAAAATGTAAGTGAATTCCACCAGAGATGAAAACTCATAATTATACCATTCTCATATGGTTCTAAGAAAACTCCGACCAATCATTACATTCAGACAACTGGTTGGAGTTTTCTCCTGTCCTGTTTGTCTTCCCCACGTGGAGGCCTCCGACTGACATAACCGCTCGTGAAACATCCCACCCTCCCCACACCTGTGTCTATGAGACAACAGGCTAGTAACAGGGATGCTTGTGGATATAAAAAAGGGACGAGATGGTCACAGAGTTTCTGCTGGACAGGTATTTTAAGTTTGTCTCTAAGTTTGAATCAACATGGCAGCGCGACCAATGCTTGCAGCAGCCTCTGAGTACACCGGCGAAGTAAACACGTTTCAGCGAGAAGTAAATTCTTCAGTGCAATACAGTCGCAAGTTTCTAACAGACATTAGAAACCGCTGCTGAGATCTAACGCTACAACTAATGGAGCTCAGGATGTGTAGCAAGCTTGGCCTGCTACATCGAGCTAGCCCTGAGATGACGGGGAGACGCCGGCAGCGTTGTGACAAGATGCGGGAGCGGGGGAAGCGCAGAGGGATTGGCTCTAGGCTAAGCGCTAACCCCATCAAACCAGCTGTTCCCAGCATTCTTCTGGCGAACGTCTGCTCGCTCGACCCGAAAATGGATTACATCCGACTATGGAGATCCACTCACCGAGGAGTGAGGGACTGCTGCGTCCTTGTGTTCACTGAGATGAATGGTAACATATCAGCCTCTGGTGTTGAGCTAACAGGGCTAACACTACACAGAGCAGACAGGGAGGCTGCACCATCTGGTAAGCTCCGGCAATACACAAACAATGCATGGTGCTGTGATGTGAAGAGGATCTCCCAGTTCTGCTCTCAGGATGTGGAGTTTTTCACTGTGAAATGTCGACCCTTTTCATCTTATTATTGCACTATATGTTCTTTCTTGTATGTTACACAAATTGTTTTTAAATGCTTTGTTTCTTTTTGATTGGGGTATGCGAAATGTCATTTTGTTTTTGTGCTGCGCATAAAAATGACAAATAATGGAGGAGGGGGGAGTAGGCCTTTGGAGGGAGATGGAGTTGCAGGAGGAGGGGGATGGGACTTTTGAGGGAAGCGGGAGTTGTGGATGTTCAAATTTCTTCTCAGTGCTGTGTGAAATGCAAGAAAGGTAAGAGTTCCTTTAAGTGAGCAGGTGTTAAGTAAGGCCTCTTTCAGGTGACATTGCTTTATGATAGGTTGTGAGGACTGAGGAAGTGGATGGAGATTGGACAGATTCACGTGTTGTCACAGATCACAGAGATGGAATGGAGTTCGGGGACGTGAGGTTATAACACACTGCCAAAGCCCCTGTGTGGAGGACGTTTTTTGCATTGTATTCCAGCTTATATAAGAAAGTCCATGCAGTCCGTTCGCTGATGGTTGTTGAGTTGGAGTTCTGTGGCGGAGTACAGCAGCAGCATTGTCCAGTCGGGTAACGCTATCACAAGGCTAGCGTTAATTTGCAGCCGAGGGCCAGGTGTCCAGGAAAGAAGTGATGTGCACCCCAAGACCATCCACAGGGTAATCCACAGCATAGCAGTGGCAGCACACTAACAGACTGGAGAGGAGAAGAAGTAGCCCCAACAGGCTACCAGTGTGTTAGCCTTGTGATCCTGCTCAGAGAGTGTTGGCCTGCCCGGTGTCATAGTGACTAGCAGAGGAGAGCAGAGGAGGGGGGACAAAAAGATCCTGACGGGACAAGCAGGACGGCTTGTGCTGGCTAGCAATGCAGTCAGGCAGAAGCTGGAGAAGTGACCGCTGCAGTAGCAGGATGACAAAGCCACGCTGTGAATAGCTCCCACGTGGGAGCTCCGTGGGAGGTAAAACTTTCAGCTGATCTTGAGATACAAGTCCAGTAAAAGTGTTTGTCTGGATAGGAGGATGACAGGTAGCGTGTTGCCATGGAATCACAGGACAGTTAACCGGCCAGGCCGTAAAATCAAAAGTGAAGATTAAACGGCAAAATGGCAAAACTTTTCAGATCAGAGACGGAGGGGCAGCTAGAATGCGCCAGCGTCTACCATCTTGGGAAGAAACTACACACAACACTGATCATCCAGTGCTGAAATCTGAAATCTAGTGTTGTACATGAAGGTGCTAAAAGACTGATTCACTGAACATGCTCATGTTTTGGTTAAATGGTGAACTGAACATTATCCTTTTGCAACTAATGAACATGAGACCTACATATCAAACTAGATAACAAACTTTTTCCTTTGCATGATGTTTAGGTCGGGGGACTGTGAGGGCCATGCCAAAACCTTCAAATAACATTTGACTCAAATGTTATTTGTGGTAATATGTTTCATTTTGCGGTGCAAAGTTTATTACAAAGACCTGTCGGCTAATTAACGGTTAACATAATTAACGGTGAGTAAAGTCCTAGTGCTGGTATACTATATATCAGAACTCATGACATGCCTCTTGTCCAATCAAATTGCTTGGTTGAAAGTAACTGTTGTATAAAATAACTTATACATAGTATAATAACAATAATAATAATAATAATACATAGCATAATATTACAGAATATATTTGCTGTTGCAGATTAGTACCATTCAAAAATAATAAATTTTAGGAGAGAGGGTTGAAAAGTCATAGTACTCTAAAGTATGATTCTGCCTTACTGAGCTTTAGACTTGTGTCCCCTTTTTGCACAAGTTTGCCTGTCTCAATCAGTTTGCCTGGTTTGGACTTTTGCCTGTTTTTGACTACAAGTACATGTGAGCTTTTACCTAAACCTGATTCATGCATCTGGGTTCAAATCTGGTTTTCCACTGAGCCCTCACAATATGTTTATTCTGGCATAAACAGTATGTTTCTACTTGTTGAGGACTGTTTTTTTTCACCATTGTGTTCTTGTTGGAGCACAATGAATCATTGGCTACTCAGTAATTTGTAATGCAGCCACAGTAATCCCTGAGCTCGGAAGGCAGTGTGGAGTTGTCCGTGACTGCAGAGCTGATGCTGTGATCATCTCTCATCACTCCCGTCATGTGAATAGGCTGGGGGAGATGAAATTGATGGGGGAGGTTTAATGTTGTCCTGGAGAGTTCTCATCAGCATGATCCCAGACAGGGGAATGAAACCCAATGAGTTGTTTATTAAATCTCAGGACTTTCTGACACACACCATCGGCACACATTGACAGTATGGAGCGCTGCAAATCACAACCAATGGACGTGGAGTGGAATTAAATTATCACACAGCGGCACTCTATGGAAATGTATTTAATACTGGCTTCATGATCAGTTTAACAATCTCTTTTTGTTGACTCCCTCTGCTTTGTTCTGAAGCTTGATTTACTAGCCTGTGTTTGTACTTTTATAAATGTGTGTAAAACCAGCATAAATTACATGTACATGTCTCATTAAACGGATAGTGCACCCAAAAATGAAAATTCAGCCATTATCTACTCATCCATATGCCGATGGAGGCTCAGGTGAAGTTTTAGAGTCCTCACAACACATGCGGAGATCCAAGGGGAGAGGCTACAATGAGGCTAAAAACAGAGTTCAAATGATGTTTTTCCAAACAGCTTTTTATGTCGGGGCTTCAGGACACTTGGATCACTACGGACGAGCAGTATGGAGATATTTTGTGGTTTCAATTATGTGTTTTTGGACGTTTGAATCTGGGGCGCCATAAACCTCCATTAGGTGGAGTTGTGTTGCTACCTCCTCTCCCCTTGGATCTCTGGAAGTGTTGTGAGGACTCTACAACTTCACCTGAGCCTCCACCGGCATATGGGTGAGTAGATAATGGCTGGATTTTCATTTTTGGGTGCATCCTGTAAGATTACATTATTTCCGTTAGAACATACCAGTGTTGCATTATGATTTTCACCAGTTTCACTGGAAAGTCTGTCTTTCAAACAACAGGCCAAACTAATTGAGTATTAATCCAGGATCCACTGTACATTTGTTGAAACATGATGTCTATGATTAATATAACTAAAGGGCAGTTCACACAGGACACCTTTTTGTCACTAACCACTCATCTGTCTCATGAAACAGAAAGGTTTCAACTTTATCAAATGTGTTCATCCACACTGACCCTGAGACAAACACGTCACAGCTGCTTATACGGAAAGTGACGTCATAATCTATGACACCAGTGTCAAACTAATTTTGGTTCATGGGCCACTTGGGTCCTGATTCTATCAAATACTTTTGGTATGGTACCTTTGGAACCAAATATAACCCTTCAGACACATACCCAGACCCTTGATCCGTTTCGCATTTCTACCACGAGCAGTACTCTTAAATGTGGGTGGGGTTGTTTTCACTCACTGCTCTGTCCAGCACTTGCTGTATTTACACCGATAACAAAGAGGGAAGTCTGCACCTCATTTATTGTCCCCAGAACAAGGTTGCACACAGACATTTTCATATCAAAATAGAACTGACTACAGGGAGAGTTTCTTCAAATGGGATATTTAATAATAATGGATTTGTGCACTGAGTCCTTCACAGGCAAGCTCAAGGTTGGAGTGTCACTATAGCCCACAGGAGCAATGCTCTGCAACACTTTTTTTTTTCCAAGTGAGGATTAGAATATACGCAGCTCACATGATCTGGTCAAATCTGATATTTTAGGCTTGAAGATCCACTCATTATTAAAATCAATATCTATTGCACGTCTGTCCGTCCTGGAAGAGGGATCCCTCCTCAGTTGCTCTTCCTGAGGTTTCTACCGGTTTTTTTTCCCCGTTAAAGGGGTTTTTTTGGGGAGTTTTTCCTTATCCGCTGTGAGGGTCATAAGGACAGAGGGATGTTGTATGCTGTAAAGCCCTGTGAGGCAAATTGTGATTTGTGATATTGGGCTTTATAAATAAAATTGATTGACTGACTGATTGATATATCATCCAAGAGAGACAAAAAGAACTAATGGAATGGTCACAGTTGTCATATTGTGTGTTGATGGATTCACATCATCAACTCATAAATTGAGTAACATTACAAGTAAACGTTCAAACTTAGAAGTTGCCAGCAGTCAGGCCTGTGAATTATTTTTTTGTTTCTCAGACTACAGCTGCTGTGAGAGGCAGCAAAACAGCCTTTGATTTTATGGTTATAGTTTACTTATGTATGTAAAACTTGCTACAATTTAAACAGTAGTTACAAAACCAGCCTCAATTCAGCCCTGAGCAAGAGTGACCATCCCCTATTGACCAATCAACAGACTGCAGTGTTCACAGCAGTCTGTTGACCAATCAACAGACTGCAGTGTTCACAGCTCCATCTGTTAGCACCAGATCTGTGTCCTAGGTACCCCAACAGAGGAGTGACCAACAATGGGGACAGTGAGGAGCGGTTCCATTGGTGCCATCCACAACTTATCGAACTGAACTGAACTGTACCGGACTGCTCGGTGGAAGCGGGGCTATACAGCCCAATTTAATCTCAAGTGGGCTGGGCCAGTAAAACCATTGCTTAATAACCTATACATAATAACATCCCCACATTTTTTACCTTTCTTTTAGTGTAAAGATGTACAAGTATGCTCTGATTATAAGTGCAGTTTCAACCATATGTCTCAGTTTTTCCACATTCAGTCAGTCTAGTACTCACTGTCATTACATGTGCATTTTCTCGAACATTTTTGCTCCTGAGATTCTTTTGTACTGAAGATGCTGGTTGATAATATTTTGCACAATGTTCAGTATCTTTAAACTTGAACACAAGTATTCCTTGTTTTTTTTTCCCCTCAGAGAACTGTATTCTGTACAGGGTGGAAAAGCCTCTGAAGCAGCATTTTACATAAAGTAGGCTACTCACTGTTTAACTTGCTCCTGAAACCTGACCCCTCTTAGCCTTCACAAGTGCATCGATATTAGGTGTGTAAAGTCATCCAGTGGGCCGGATAGGACTCTTAGGAGGGCCAGTTCTGGCCCAAGGGATCTGTGTTTGACACCCCTGATCTATGAGGATTGATAAAGTACCCTATCTGACACCCCTATCAGCAAGACAACATCTTTTGTCTGTCATCGAAAACCCTTAGAAATCACCTTTGAAAAATCAGTTTTAGGCAATGTTTCAATAATGCTTTGGTTACAGTGTGGTTAGGTTAAAACAAAAACCACTTGGTTTAAATAGTGTTGGGTTAAAATGATCTCTTGGTTAAGGTTAGGGAACCTTTGTTACAAAAATTATGTGGTTAAAGTTAGAGAATAATTGTTTTCTTTGGTTGCATTCACATTACAGGGTTGCTCAATTCCAGTTTTTCCCCAGATCACATCTTTCTGCCTGGACTGCTCACATTCATGTTTGAAGTGACCCATATCTGACAGTGTGAACAGGTCCCTGCTCTGAGAGGCCTCACATGCAACCAACAACTTCACAGACATGTGCAATGGAACAACAAAAAATAAATGACAAATTGGCTGCAGGTGCTGCTTGTTCACGCTGCTTGTGCTGTGGTTGTGTTTGCTACCTGTTCCCTTCCTGTTTGGGAATCCCTGGTTGTTTGTTGTTGGGTAACACTATCGATCTGACTTGGTGTCCTCTGGATTTGATCCTGTCCCGGTTTGAGTTTCTGTACTCTCGTTGCCGGTGGCTCAAAGGGAAGTTTCCACTTTCCTTCTGTGCTGCTGGCTCTGGGAGCTGTACACGCTGGCGAGTTAGCATGTACAGCAATCCTGGCGATTGACTTCACTGAGGTAAGTTGCAAATTGTCTCGTGTGGTCGATTAAGTTGCTGGCTGTGGCTTGCTCATGTGGCTCTGCTGATCGGTGTCCCATAACTATACGCCGGTGTAGGTACCGAATGTGTCCGGGCTGCCAGATTTGGCCGGCGTCCCGCCCATTCACAGTTAATGTACATACAATATACATAATGGAATAAAGTGTATGGAGTGATCTCACCCACGGGACAGAGTATCTGCCATCACGTTGTCTGCGCCTCTTTTGTGGCGGATAACCAGATTGTACCTCTGGGCCAGGAGGGCCCAGCGCATCAGGCGCTGGTTACTGTTGTACATCTGGTTCAGGAAAACAAGCGGATTATGGTCAGTGTACACAGTAACAGGGAAGGAGCTTGACTCAACGTACACCTCAAAGTGTTGTAAGGCCAGGAGCATCGCTAGTGTCTCCTTCTCAATGGTGGAATAGTTCAACTGGTGACGCTTAAACTTTGCTGAGAAGTAGCACACCGGGTGATTCACATCATCACCACTAGCCTGTAGCAACACTGCACCGGCCCCAGTTGCACTGGCATCCACCTCAAGGCTAAAAGGACAAGAGAAGTCTGGAGCCACAAGCACCGGGGCACTACAGAGGATGGATTTGGCAGCATTTAAGGCCTGGTCACACTCATCACTCCATACAAACGGAACTGCCGGGCTACACAACCTGGTAAGGGGAGACACAACAGTAGAGAAGTTTTTGCAAAAACAACAATAGTAGCCTGCCATGCCGAGAAAACGTCTGAGCTCACGCCAAGTGGTGGGGACTGGAAAGGACAGAACAGCATGGACTTTGGCCTCAACAGGCCGGACCTGCCCATGACCCACCTGCTTCCCCAGGTAAGTAACCATGGCCTTACCAAACTCACACTTGGCTAGGTTAAGAGTAAGAGATGCATCGGCCAGGCGCTGAAACACCGCTGTCAAACCAGACAGGTGGCTTCCCCAATCACTGGAGTACACCACCACATCATCAAGATAAACACTACAGTTAGGCACATCTCCTAACACCTGTTGCATGAGGCGCTGGAAAGTGGCAGGCGCATTTTTCAGGCCAAAAGGCATCACTGTGTATTGCATAAATGCATCGGGGGTCACAAATACGGAGATGTCGGACGCACGGGGTGTCAAAGGAAGCTGCCAATATCCTTTGAGCAAGTCTAATTTAGAGATGCAGGTTGTGGGACCAACCCTGTCTATGCAGTCATCCATCCGGGGTAAAGGAAAGGAATCTGTCTTCGTGACTGCATTAACTTTACGGAAGTCAGAACAGAACCTGGGGGTATCATCAGACTTGGGGACCATTACACAGGGTGAACTCCAAGGACTACAGCTGGGCTTCGCGAAATTGTTCTCAACCAAGTAGGCTACCTCTGCTCTCATCGCCTCTCTTTTAGCGGGTGAACAGCGGTATGCATGCTGCTTTATTGGGGTAGCATTGCCCACATCAACATCATGCTCCAACACAGACGTATGTGCTAAGCAAGTTAATTATATCTTGCCTCTGGGGAACTGACAAATACAACAGATGATCATTGATTGTGGACAGAAACTCTGAATTCCTCAGCCTACCACACCGATGACTGTCACAGGGCATCACCAAGTCTGTCTCCTCCGGCTGCATCTCCACCAAGGAAGAAACCCCTACCACCTTGACCTCTGAGGGCTGCGGCTCTCTCCCAGCAGTACCTCTGGAATGATAAGATTTTAACATGTTAACATGACACACACAGGTTTTCCTTCTTCGCTCAGGTGTACGAATGACGTAGTCTGTTTCAGAGACTCTCCTGTCCACCACATATGGACCTGAGAACCGTGCAGTGAGCGCAGCACCAGGTGTGGGCAGCAACATCAACACTGTATCACCAGGCTGGAACTGTCGCTTAACTGCTTTTTTATCAAACCTCTTTTTCATATTCATTTGAGAGACGGACAGTGCTTCTTTAGCCAACTTGACAGCTCACTGCAGCCGCTCTCTACACCGAAAGACAAAATCTGTCACATTAGTCTTAGGCGGGGAGCTGCACACTAACTGCTCCTGTAGTACTTTGAGTGGACCACGCACATTATGTCCAAACACTAACTCTGCTGGGCTAAACCCCAGGGATTCCTGCTTTGCATCCCGAATGGCAAAAAGAACAAATGGTACTCCCTCATCCCAGTCTTTCCCTGTCTCATGGCAAAACTTTTTTAGCATAGACTTAAGGGTTTGGTGCCAGCGTTCGAGAGCACCCTGGGACTCTGGATGATAGGCGCTGGCCACAGAATGGGAGACACCCAATGAACTAAGCATTTGCTTGAAAACCTTAGACAGAAAATTGGTGCCCTGATCAGTCTGTACAATTTTTGGGAGGCCAAATGTGGTGAAGAACTTGGTTAAAGCCTTCGTGACTGATGCCGCAGTGATTTTACGGAGGGGAATAGCTTCAGGAAAACGGGTGTTAATACACATCAGAGTGAGTAAAAATTGATTTCCTAACTTTGTTCTAGGGAGAGGCCCAACGCAGTCAACCAGCACATGTTCAAAGGGTTCCCCTATGGCTGGGATGGGCTGCAGAGGAGCAAGAGGGATGGGCTGATTTGGTTTACCCACAATTTGGCACGTTGGGCAGGTTCTGCAGAAATGTGCAACTTCCGACCTCATTCCTGGCCAGAAAAAGTGCTTAAGTACACGGTTATAGGATTTGGTAACGCCCAAATGACCCGACCACACATGTTCATGACCTAGCACTAACACCTGTTGACGATAGTTACCAGGGAGCACTACCTCATACACCACCCCTGACTCGTCGCCTGTCTCGCTGGCTGTGTGTAGGTGCGACCCACCTGCGCATCAACACATCCTCCTCCACGAAAAAGGGCTGCTTTTAGCTACACTTAGATTTATCAACAACAGCAGCCCAGCACTTAGCAAGCGATGGGTCACTTCCCTGAGCTTTGATGAGGGCCTCACGCGTCAACGGCACCGGTGAATCGGTCATAGACACCGTCTCCTTTTCAGGCTCCGTGATCCTGCTGCTTACGGCACCACCACTGGAGGGCGACTCTTCTTTAGAGAGAGCAGAACCCAGTATTGAGTCAGCAAGATTAACCTCCTGTACATTTTTATGAGCCTGAGCTCTAGTTAGCACACTAGCCACAAACACATCAGGGTGCCCGATGGCTACATCATCATGAGACTCCCGAATAGGCACATCCACCATCTTAGGGACAGGATAAACCTTACCCCCTGCAATGTCGTTTCCCATGATGAAGTCAATACCATTAACAGGAAACTCTGCACGGACACCCACCTTAAAGAACCCAGTAGCTATCTCTGACGTCACATGAACATAATATAGAGGTGCAGGTACAAACCCCATCTCGATACCCCTTACCACAGCACTTTCCTCAGACCTGGTATTCAAAGGTAGCACACTGGAGAGGATTAGTGATTGTGAACACGCTGTATCTCGCAAGATCTTAATCGGGCGCTGGTCCTCAGCATTTCCTGAAACAGACACAAATCCATCACAAGTAAAAGGTTTAAAACAATCAGGTATTTCAGGAGCTAGGGACTCAATGGATGCCCTGGGCGAGGTATTTATTAACCCAACCCCCTTTGGCTGTTTTGAAGCCATCTTCTGTCTTTGCTTCCATGCTTCACAGTCTGCAATAAGGTGGCCAGACTTAAGGCAGTAATAGCATGGTCTATCAGGCTTAGGGCCTACAGAGTTGATACTACGCACCTGGATGTCAGGCTTGGAGGTGGATTTATTTTGAAAGGAGTCTCTCTTCACAAACACAGTTTTATGCGTAAGTGTAAACTCATCCGCAAGTTTTGCAGCTTGTTGCAGAGTGGAAACCTTTTGCTCATTTAAATAAACAGCTGTGCGCTCAGGGAGGCAGTTTTTAAACTTCTCCAGCAACATCAGCTCACGCACAGACACCAACTTATCAGCTTTACTAGCTGTACACCACCGATCAAAGAGAGTTTCCTTTTCTCTTGCGAAATCAATGTATGACTGGTCAGGCATTTTACAAAGGCTGCGAAAACGCTGTCTATATGCCTCAGGCACTAACTCATAAGCCCGAAGAATAGCGCCTTTAACCTTCTTGTAATCGAGACCATCCTCCACGGAAAGAGCTGAACGCGCTTCTTGAGCTTTTCCGACCAGTTTACATTGTAGCAAGATTGCCCACACATTCACGGGCCAATTCAAGGCACCGGCAATCCTTTCAAAAGCTCCAAAATAAGCCTCAACCTCCGATTCACAGAAAACTGGAACCAGAGAAATGTGCTTACTTACATCAAATGCTGCTGGCAAGACAGGAACATTTTGCGCACTGGACGCGAGACTCACTGGGGTCTTCTGGAGCTCTAACTGGCGCACTTTAAGAGCCTCTCTCTCTATATCCATTTTCCTGAGCTCCAGCTCCCTTCTAAGCTGAAACTCCCTCTCTTCCCTTCTCTCTTCCTGTTCCATCTGGAGCCGAGCCAACCGCAACTTTAACCGCGCATCTAGCTTAGAACCTGAAGATTCTGGAGAGACGGGATCAAAACGAGGTAGCGTGCAAGGATGCTTTTCCTCAAGCTTTGCCACCTGCACCGGAGGAGTCACATCAACACAAGCGGTCGCCTCTGCCTCATCGTGTACAGGAGAACCGGCTCCAGAGAGCACATCAGAGCGGTCATCACCATCGGGTGTCCCTGCTGCAGCATTGACCTCCACAGCCGAGGTACGATCCACAGACAACACCAATATACCCCGGTCACACAAACCACGTATCACAGCTGCTCTCAAATCGTCTTTACGGAGAGAACGAGCCACATGAATACTGTAGTGGTTAGCGATAGCAAACAAAACAGCCTTCTTACACTTCTCGAGACTGCTTAGTTCGGGATTAGCCACAAAATCATCCAACACTAACGCCATGCTCACCACAAAGTAACGCCACCACAGTGTTCAACATCAAATTGCCCTCGCTCAGTGTCCGCCGACACAAATACCACAGAGCATATGCAACATGAAAACAAACTTTCCCAGCACCTGCCTACTTTCACTTACCAATTTATCTTCTGAAGCCGTGCCGGGCTCGAGGCGACTTACAGGCACACATCAACGGCCAAAGCCTTGAAACGCCAGCCCCCTTTGGAGAACACTGCCTCCGCCCAGGATTGACCTCGAAAATAAAAAAGGAAAAATAATAAATGAATGCCCGAAGGAAAAGCCGCTCCGGCTCAGCTGGGCACTCCCTGTCTAAGCTGAGAAAGCCGTTCCACGTTACACAATATACACTCACGGTCACGGACATAAACACGAATGGTAAAAAAACTGCAAGATCCCGGACGAGCCCCCAATTGTTACGTTCCAACTTGTCTAGGAGGTTTCAGGAGTAACCGTAATTATTAAATAAACAATACATACCGAAGAGAAAAGAGAAATGTTTTATTAACTAAACAAAAACTCAGAAAACACCGGATTTTAGACACTACACGGTATATCACTACACACTGGTATTACACTAACGAAATGCGAGGAGGTACACTAAAACACGTGGTGGCGAGACGGTTCCCAGAAGCACTAGCGGTCCATACTGACTGCCGGCGGCCTTGGTCCACTCTCCTTTATCCTTCACCTGATTGGCACCAGCTGCGAGGCCGTTCAGGGAACACACCTGCAACACACACCTGTAACAAACAAACAGAAAGACACCCACACACACACCACAAACTCTACGGCACGTAACATATGGGTAAAGAATATTAAATTAGCTTCCAAATTTAGCTTTCTAGAAAGCTAACGTGGCTGTGTGAGGTGTATATGGGTAAAGAATATTAAATTAGCTTCCAAATTTAGCTTTCTGGAAAGCTAACATTGCTGTGTGAGGTGTATATGGGTAAAGAATATTAAATTAGCTTCCAAGTTTAGCTTTCTGGAAAGCTAACGTGACTGTGTGAGGTGTATATGGATAAAGAATATTAAATTAGCTTCCAAATTTAGCTTTCTGGAAGGCTAACGTGACTGTGTGAGGTGTGGTTCATGAATGAATGAATTTTTATTTTTATGGCAGACACCACAAACATCAGTGTACAGTATTACATTCACTTCACTTAATGCACTAGTAAGTGATATATTTTAACACTTTTTAAAATATAAAAAATAAAAATAGGGGAGTAAAATATATTTCTTTTTTTGCTAAATGCACTTACTTACTGCACCTTTAATCGGAGGCTACACAATTTACACCAGAAATCAAAATATAATCACATATGCTGTTTTTGTTTGTTAAATTAATCCCAAGCTTTCTCCAAATATTCAGCAAGTGCAAATCCATTTGAGTTTCTTAAGCACATCAAATCAGAGTTTTTACACCTGTCAAATAATATCTGATGCAACTCATGATATAAGCTTAAGGGACAATAAAATACAAAATGATTCAATGCCCTGCTGCAATAGATGAGCAGCTGTTTTACAGATGGAATGACCAAACCCGACTGGTGGTGATGGACCAAAAACAGGTGTGTGAGGTGTTGAGGGAATGCCATGACAACGGGGGTCACTCAGGCAGAAAAAATAACACTCAACAAGGTGTGGGCATCGAACCACTGGAAAACTGTGCGCAAGGATGTTACCAAATGGATGAGAGCTCTTGACTGAGTTATTAGTGCATCTGTAGGAAATGTGTCACTGTTCATTGACTCTAAATTGAAATAAGTAAGGGATGATGTATAGTGAGGCCACCGCTGATTTGAACAATCAGTCAAATATTGAAGTGACCCATGTGCTAAAACATAATACTCCAAAAGCACAGTATACAATAGTGTCTATCGTCTAAGAATTGAAATGATGTCACGCAGGCTCAATCTGGTGCTACACATTTAATGTGTTTCTGCAACATGCAAAAAGTATAGTTTTAGGTTCACAGTCGCTACACAGCGTTTTCTGCTTGTATCTTGTGCACAGAGATTCCCATTATGCCCCTTGTTCACAATAATTCAATTCAATTCAGTTTTATTTATAAAGCCCAATATCACAAATCACAATTTGCCTCACAGGGCTTTACAGCATACGACATCCCTCTGTCCTTATGACCCTCGCAGCGGATAAGGAAAAACTCCCCAAAAAAACCCTTTAACGGGGAAAAAAATGGTAGAAACCTCAGGAAGAGCAACTGAGGAGGGATCCCTCTTCCAGGACGGACAGATGTGCAATAGATGTCGTACAGAACAGATCAGCATAATAACAAATAACCAATAACAAGATACCAAATACATAAAATAAAAGATTTACACCCTATCTCATGAGGGTAATATGTCTCATTCATTTCTATACCAATAATCTGCATTCAGTATAACACTACATTTCTTAATAAACTGTACGACAAAACATTAACATAAACATAAATACTAATATAACAATTTCACACAATGTTACTGTACCCAGTCTTAAAAGATACGAGTGATGAGGGTTCATTGTGAAGTCTACTGCCCCGTGTGTCCCTACTACCAAAGCAGGCGCCCTCCGTACATTAGCTGCTAACTGGCTAGCATTACACAGTGAAATACAGTCGCTAAGAACATTCACGGACCGTAATACAGTGCCCCTGACGTACAGTGTAAACATTATCTTAGCCCTGGATCCCTCAATAACGTCACCACCTTACCTGCAACATGCAAAAAGTATAGTTTTAGGTTCACAGTCGCTACACAGCGTTTTCTGCTTGTATCTTGTACACAGAGATTCCCATTATGCCACTTGTTACTGCGAGACTTCCTGGTAACTCCCTGTGTTTACACTCTGCTCGCGTAGTGACACTGCCACCTGCTGGTGATTTACTAGCGTAACAATAATGGTAGTGAATAACTCTGTAACCTAAATTTTAACAATAATGAACACTCTTATTCCCATAAACACATATGAACTAGATCACAACTCTTAACTTATTCTCCATTCATGAAATTGTTGTTTCATAACATATAGATGACTTAATAGCGCCACATCAGCATCATGAAACAGTGAAGACAGCTGCAATTGAGCTACACGCAATCGTTGTCCAGGAGGCATGGAGTGTCCCTGGAATGGATCTGATTGGTCCTCTTCCTACCACTGCAAGGGGCAAACGGTAATTGTCTAAAATCGGTATCATCTAAAATGAAATTCAAAGCGACAGTCAAAGACGTAACTTTTTTACAATAATCTGCATGTTACTTACGGCCACAGATCTGTTCTCCAAGTGGGTTGTGGCCAAATCCCTCCACACCAAAACAGCCGCAGAGGTGGCCAGGAAAATTTCAAACATCTTGCTCAGCTTTGGGCTGGTCGACCGGATTATCACAGGCCAAGGTCGTGAATTTGTCAGTGAGGTACTGTTATCTGTTATGTTTATAAAACTCATTGTTATGTGTGACATAAGGGTATCTGTAATTGAAACATAATGTATCTTTCAGGATAATTTAGTTACACTATCATGTCTGTAGGTCAACCACAGTCTTTTTGCTGCATTGGGGGGGTTAACCCTTAGATGGTGTAGGTGCTTCACAACTGCTTGCCCGTCTGCGCGTGGAGGTGTATATGTCTAACGAGTAAGCTATACTGATCGTGTGTCACAAATCGGTCCTGCTTTTTTTTTTGTTCGGCTGTATAAAACTACAGTAAAAGTTTTCAGTGGAACCTGTCCTTTTGATCCTTGTGCATCTCTTCTGTATTCTGGTGTTGTTTCACTCCCGTATCTCAGGTTGCCAACGATTCCACCGCACGGCAGCCACCCTCTGTGCTTGTGGTTGGCACATCAATAGTGCGACACGTGACAGTACGCAGTGGCCAGACTGTCTGCTGTCCAGGGGCCGGGTTAAAGATTTTATACCAACCGCTTTGCAGCTGCAACAGCACAACACCACCTCTGCAGTTGTTGTCGAGGCGGGGATAAATGACATAGAAAGCCAACAGTCCAAGTTGCTCAAAGAGGACTTCAGGCTCCTCGTGGACAGTCTGCTGGACACTAGGAAGCAGGTAATCATTTCTGGACCCGTCCCTCCCCTACGTTTTGGTGATGTTAAATTCAGCGGCATACACCAATTACACATCTGGCTGAAGGGTTACTGCAGGAACAGAGACATCCCCTTTGCGGACAATTTTACTGCGTTTTTTAACAGACCTCACCTTTTTAAATCAGATCACCTCCACCCCTCTCAAGAAGGCTTACGGCTCTTATCTACAAACACTGAACTGACCTTGCTCTCCTGTAAAACATCGCAAACCCACTGACTGTCAAAAAACACTCCCACAAAAAGCCCTGCCATATACACAATTCCTGTCACGGTCACCTCCAGGCATAACAGCAAACAGACCAACTGTGTGAATTTTAATAACCTCAGACTTTTATATACACCTGCACCTCAGAAGAGAATTTTACCAGTGACTTTGAATATGGCACTTTTTAACATCAGATCTCTTTTAAACAGGACTCTTATTATTAATGACTTGATTTTAGGTAACAATATTGATTGCATGTTTTAACTGAGACATGGCTTAATACAGATGGACCAGCAACCCTCAGTGAAGCCTCACCACCAAACTACAATTTTTACCAACTCTTACAGGGAAGATAGGAATAGTGGGGGTACAGCAACCATCCTCAGACTCTTTTGCATTAGGATTTTTAAACCTGCTTAACTGTATAAATTTTATCCAACATGTTATACTGCCTACTCGCAACAGAGGCCACACTTTAGATTTAGTAATAACTTATGGCCTGACTGCTAATATTTCCTCAGTTGTGCATGTAGGCATCTCTGATCACTTCTGTGTGTTTTTTAGTATAAATGGTTTTATACAACAGGATGTTCAGAGTGAACTGTGAGGAAACGCTATCTTACTACTGAAGTGGCTGCAAATTTTATTCATCTTTTACGTAACACACCTGCAGACATTTTATCCTACTCTTGTGATTTTATTGTATAGTTTTAACAGTGGAATTAAAGTCAACCCTTGACAGAGTAGCCCCATTAAAATTGAAACCAAGTACTAACCAAGACACCACCATGGATAGATAGATCAAATATACCTAATTGTCAGCCTATGAATTTTATTACTCCAGAACCTTTGTTCGTATGTGAAGAAACACTAGAGAAGTTTGAAGTTTGTCCTGGTTGATGCTGCGATGCTGAGCAAAGTTATGTCTCAAATAAAAGCTGAAACCTGCTTTTTAGATCCCACCCCCACATCCTTTGTTAAAACTGTTTATAGCGTTTTAGATGAAGATTTACTTAACATTGTTAATTATTCCCTTCAGATGGGTGTTTTCCCTACAGCTCTCTAAACCGCCATGGTTAAACCCCTTCTGAAGAGAAACAATTTAGATGCAGCACTTCTAGATAACTACAGACCAGTGTCCAACCTGCCATTTTTAAGTAAAATTTTAGAGAAACTCGTTTTTATTCAGTTAAATGATTCCAGTTGAATGAATTTCAACAACATTTTTGAAAAATACCAATCTGGTTTTAGATCCAGTCATAGCACTGAGACTGCACTTGTCAAAGTTGTGACCGACATAAGGACTAACATGGATAATCAAAAACTTTCTGTGTTAGTACTACTTGACTTGAGCGCAGCCTTTGACACAGTGGATCACTCACTTCTTTTAGATAGACTTCATCATCTTATTGGCCTCTCTGGAACTGTTTTTATTGGTTTAAATCTTGTCTCACCGAGGAATTAGCATCAAAACGCTATAAAATAAATTGTGGTGTTCCTTAAGGTTCAATTTTAGGTCCCACACTTTTTAACCTCTACATGTTGCCACTTGGTACTGTCGTCAGGAGGCACGGCATAAACTTCCATCGTTACCCGATGACACACAGCTTTACATAGCCGTGTCTCCTAATGACCCAGGGCCAACTGATGCCCTTTTTAATTGTATTTTAGATATCAAGCAGTGGATGGCAAAGGATTTTCTACAGCTCAACCAGGACAAAACTGAAGTCTTGGTTATTGGTCCTGAAGCTCACAGAGAAACTCATTCCAAAACTGAAAGCACTGGCATTGAACCCTTGTCAACAAGCAAAAAACCTTTGAGTAATATTTGATGCGAATCAAGAAAGTCATCCATAGTATTGTAAACCCACTAACCTACATCTGCAATTTATCACAACTGGTACATTTCCAAAAGAAATGAAAACCACCAAAGTCATTCCGCAATATAAAGCTGAGGACAAACAGCAATTCAATAATTATAGGCCTGTGTCATTACTGTGTCAATTCTCTGAAATACTGGAAAAACTGTTTGTTAAAAGGGTAGATGATTTCATTGAAAACATAATTTACTGTCAGACAGTCAATGGTTTTAGAGCTGATAGGTCTACATCAATGGCACTACTGGATTTAGTAGAAGAACTTACTGGTTGTATGAATAGTAAACAGTAGGAGTCTTTATTGATTTAAAAAAAAAAAAAAAAAGCATTTGACACCTGGGACCATGACATATCGTTTAGGAAAATAAGAGGTGCTGTGTTAGAGTGAGTGAAAAGCTACATGAGAAAGAGACAACAGTTTGCACAAACATGTCAGCGTGCCTTGACATAACAGTTGGGGTCCCGCAGGGATCTGTTTTAGGGCCAAAACTGTTTATCTTGTACATAAATGATATATGTATGGTTTCACAAAAAAATCAATTTGTTTTATTTGCTGACAACACCAAGTTCTTTGCTCTGGGGAAAATCTGCAGCAGCTTTTGAAGGAGGTCAAATCTGAAATGAGTAATGTTTAACAGAAATAAGTTAAAATTAAATTTGAATAAAACTAAGTTTATGTTGTTTGGGAACAAAAATGTACACACAGATGTACAGATGACAATTGACAATGTTAACATTGAAAGAGCACTCTCTTTCAGAGAACTGGCAGAGAGCATTACAATCCTTGGAAAAACAAAAAACTTTCTGGACCACTATTCCCTGCACATTCTCTATTCTTCACTTGTAATACCGTATCTGCAGTACTGTGTAGACGTTTGGGGCAACACTTACAAAAGCAACTTGCAGCCATTATGCTTACTTCAGAAGAAAGCAATAAGGATAATATATAACGTTGGGTATAGGGAACACACAAACACACATGCATTGAAATGTATGGATCTGGTCAAATTTAAAACTGCATTAACCATGTTCAAAGCAAGAAATAATTGTCCAGCAAGATTGTGGGTCAGAAGCAGCACAGCATGACAGAGCTTTGTGAGTCCCGGGTAATGGGAAAGGGACGGGCAATCCTCGCTGATATATTACATCCTTTGCATGGCAAGTATGAATTATTACCATCAGGACGGAGGTACAGAGTGCCGCCTCTTAAGACTTCCCATGCCCAGAGGTCCTTTATATCTTTTAACATAACTCTGTTAAACAGAATGGGTGAACCTGGGTGATGCTATGTGGGCACTTTGGTTGTTTTGTTTGTTGTATTGTTTGATGGATGTTAAAGTTGTCTTTATTGTAATGTCCAGTATTATGAATTGTCTGAGGGTTTTGTCTGCAGTGTCAAGTATTTGTGTTGTGGTGTCTTCATTGTAATATTTTATGTATCTTTTTCTGTTTTTCTGATGGCCACAGAAAAATTTCTGAAAGGACAATAAACAATAAACAATATATCTATAATTCACTTCCGGGTAACATACAAAAAATGCTTTGTGTCAGGGAGGGGGGTTGTTTCTTGAGAGGACAATGTAACTTTGAAAAACAGTGTGTTCGTACAACTAAAAAAAGTCTGTGTATTTCAGTGTGTGGGGTAGATTTGTGGAACAGGTTGGCAGATGAGCTTAAAGAAAGTACAAATGTAAACCATTTTAAAAAACTGTACAAAAACAAACCCTTGACAGGTACTGGATAGAGGAAAAGCTGTTTTAGGGAAATTTGTATTTATTTAGTATCGCCAGGTGTATTGCAAATAATTTAGGAATGTAATATAATTATAAAATTGGGTTGTAAAAATTGGTTAATTGTTGTATGTAACTATATATATATGTAAGAAATTGTGCAAATAATTGAAGTTAATAGAGGAAATAAATGTGAAAATTGGTGCAAAGAATTTAAGTTAATAGAAGAAAAGTGGAAGGGGGTTTACTTCTACCTACTCCTTCCTACTACTTCCTTCGAACATTTCTGTTTTTTGTTTGTTTGTTTTTTTCATTTTTTTTGTTATCACAACATTGTTTTAAATTTTGGTTTGAAATAAAGTCAGTCATTCATTCATTATTCATTCATTCATTCATAGCAGCCTCCTTAAGTCCCTCACCATTTAAGTTGACATTGTACAGTGGTACATATTGCCAAACAAATCTGCAAGTACTAAAGATACCACAAAGTAACTGCAGTGAACCTGGGGCCTTTAGGGCCCCTGAAGGCCTGCCTTACTGTGGAAGTTCCCAGAATAAGGAAGTGAAAGGAAGATATAGAGAGGAGAATGTTGCATGGTTCCTACATCACATACAAACTCCACTGTTTCTCTTGTCCAGGCTTGCCACATTTTATGACTCAGAGGGTCTCTCATTT
Organism: Epinephelus fuscoguttatus; assembly: GCF_011397635.1. Taxonomy (NCBI): domain Eukaryota; kingdom Metazoa; phylum Chordata; class Actinopteri; order Perciformes; family Serranidae; genus Epinephelus; species Epinephelus fuscoguttatus. Next base: position 37,659,587 of record NC_064765.1, on the reverse strand, counting down.
TTCTCACTTTGTCAATATTTTATTCCCCCTTCCTTTGCTTTCCTTCCATTCATCTTCACAGACATTGGCTTGGACCTGAGGGGCCCTCAACAAAGGAAAGCAATCTGCTCTGAGTGGAGGGGAGTGCAGAGGCTGATCTCCATGGAGGGATGCTGAGGGAGGAGAGAAGTAGACTAATGGAAAGATAGATAATAGTGTTTTATTCTTTTATATGAAAAAAGAGAGTAAATGTATGGATAAATGAAAATGAAAAAAAAACTCCCATGATTTTTAAAAACAGGAAAATAAAGATTAGGTTACAACAGTAGGTGTTTGAAAAGACAGGTTTAGAAAGCATTCTGTTCTGTACAGAAGCTGCTTTTATCCACCTGGTTACCCTCTTTGTTCAGTCAAAGCTCTTTTTGTTCAAACAGCAGGTGGCTAAGCTTTACTCCTAAGGAAATCCATAAAGAAGACAAAGTGGAGTGTATTTTTCTATTATTTTACAATTCTTAAACTTCATTGTATAATACAAGTTTTGACTTGGTGCTACTTATAGTACAGCTATTTTTTATTGTTTACACTGAATTACGGCTGGATCCAGGCTTGCTGACACAAAATATTGGGGGCCAATCTGGGGTAGGCCTCAGAGTGTCATCTAGAGGGCTGCAAAGGTACTGCCAATTGGTTAGTTAAAATTGAACATTAAGTTTTTTGCTCATTTACAAAGCTAGTTACATTTAAATCTAAATATGCTCCAGACATAATGTAAATCAGAAAAAAAAGACAAATTAAAATGCATAATTTCAGTGGTCAGTTTAATCTGAATGTCACCTCACCAATTACAACACATCATCAGGTAAGGACAAATGTGTTATGCCACTGTTAGGTGGCTAATGTTACAGTGACATGAAATGGATTGAATTTTGAAATAGAAAAACGATGAGGGAGACAACCCTGCACTAGTAGAAGCTCCAAAGCATGTGGTGAGGAAATTTGACCATTACATTAAATTTGGAATCCTGTCTGTCAAATGAGGTGCTATAACCACTGAAGCTCCAGAGACACCTTAACACAAAGCATTCAGGATGTGCTTGGAAGCCAAAAAAACCCCCAAACATTTCTGTGCACAGAACACATCTAACATGAAGTGAAACTTGAAAAGTTAATTATCTTTCTTGTAACATTAGTAGCACTTGGATGGCAATGTAATGTTGGACAGTTGGTCTACCACTTTGGTCCTAACAGAAAACTCTCAACAACTACTGTATGTATTGTCATAATATTTGGTACAGACATTCATCGTCCCCTCACAATGAATTGTAATCACTTCTGTGATTGCTTAATTTTCATCTAGCTCCACTGATGATGTGATAACAAAAGGTGTTTTAAGACCAAACCATTCTAGCTCTCTCAAGAACTACATACCTTCAAGGTCTCAGTGTCTGTTTACAGTGGCATCGCCAGTAGAAACACTCAAAGTAATATAAGCTGATCGAGGGTTGGTGTAGCAACGTCATGCTGTCGAAGATTCTTATAGGCTACTTCACTTTGAGTAGTCAAAATTGTGATGTATTTCACCTATCTCACTTTTTATTTGTTACAAGTTCTTTGTGTTTTGTGTTGTTTACACAGCTAACAGATTTTTCAAAATAGTGGTTGCCAATGCTGCATTGGCTTGTATTCGACCAATCACTGGAATTTCTCAATTGTGGGATCAATAAAGGTGTATCTTATCTTAATCAGTAAAGTAGGAGAGCACCTTTTCTAAACAAACAAACAAAAAAAAAGTATCTCGAAAAAGCATTTAAAGAAGCCTCTGTTGTGTTGAATAATCTTTTGAATCTTTAAATACAGGTATTACGTAAATACCAGATGCTGCTGCTTTTGTATAGAATGGAGGGTTGGAATACTTTGTGTAGAATCCTTTAACCCTCATCTCCTCTTTCCTTATTTATGTCCTGTTTCCTCTGCTCTATCTTTTTTCTATTAGCTGCTGTGGCAACCCATTTGCCCCACAGGCATCAATATAATTCCACCAAATCTAATCAAATCAAATAGCAGTGACACTGTGTTTTTCCGGCTAACAGCGTGATAAATTATTCACTGTGGTTGTGCCTCTCTGCTTATTTTCACAGGTAAAACTGCACCGACTGTAATCAATAAAGAAGCCATGTATTTGGTTGATGGTCCAAATATGGTGTGTGTACATCTGTGTTTGTCAAGTCAAGTCAATCTTTATTTATATAGCACAAGGCAACACAATGTGCTTAACATAAAATTACAATACAATCACAACACAGTCATAAAAGTGCAAGTGCAGAAGAGAAATATGCACATACACACACACACACACACACACACACACACACACACACACAAGAAATTTAACCATAGGGGGTTTTAAAAAGTAAGGTTTTAAACCTGCTTTTAAAGGTGCTCAGTGTGGGGGCCTTTCTCAGGTCTTCAGGCAGGGTGTTCCATCTTCTTGGGGCATAAGTGCAGAAGGCAGCGTCTCCTGCTTTAGAGTTAGTATGTGGGATGGTTAAAAGACCACTGCCTATGGACCTGAGAGTTCCTGCTGTTTGGTATCCAATTAGCATGTGAGGTGCAAGGCCATTTAGAGCTTTGTATACTATTAATAAAATTTTAAAATTCTTTCTGGTTTTGACAGGTAGCCAATGCAGGGATCTAAGAACAGGTGTAAGGTGTTCAGACTTTTTAGTTCTGGTGAGAATGTGTGCAGCTGCATTTTGAATTAACTGTAGTTGCTGCACAGCGGATTTTGGGGGGCTGTGAGTAGACCATTACAGTAATCTACTCTGCTTGTTATAAAAGCATGGATTAATTTCTCGGAGTCTGATTTTGATAGAAATCCCCTTAGTTTGGAGATGTTTTTTAGATGGTAAAAGGCTGATCTTGTGAGATAATTGATGTGGCTCATAAAATTTAGATCACTGTCTATGATCACACCCAGATTTCTAGTTTCACTTTTGCTCTTCAGAGACAGAGAATTCAGACGAGCTGTAATTCTCTGTCTCTGAGCCTTTGCACCAAAGATGAGTATTTCTCTTTTGTCTGTGTTCACTTGTAAAAAAATCTCTGACATCCATAGATTAGTGTCTTCAGTACATTGAGTTAGGTGATGTATGGAATCTAGGTCATCAGGAGATAGGGATATGTGGAGTTGTGAATCATCTGCATAATTATGGCAGTTTATGTTGTGTTTCTGTATAACGTGTGAGTGGGAGCATATAGAGGCTGAATAGTAGTGGTCCAAGAATTGAACCTTGGGGTACTCCACACGTAATACCCACTCTATCCGAGGCAAAGTCACCAATGGACACAAAGAACTGCCTTTCCTGTAGGTATGTTCTGAACCAATTTAGAACCGGGTCGATAAGTTGACCCATTTTTCTAACCTCCCTATTAGAATATTATGATCAGCAGTGTCGAAAGGTGCGCTGAGATCCAGGAGAACAAGAACATTTAGTTTATTGGAGTATGTGTTTATCTGCAGATCGTTTACAACTTTAGTAAGTACTGATTCTGTGCTATGGTGAGATCGAAAACCGGATTGATAGATGTCTAGAAGGCTATGTGATGTTAGATACTCATTAAGCTGAGAAAAGACTGTTTTTTTGAGTATTTTGCTGAGGAATGGTAAGTTGGAAATGGGCCTATAATTAGCAATAACTGTTGCATCAAGGTTACTCAGCTGTTTTAAGTGCTGCAGGAAAAATGCCAGACTGAAGAGAGTAGATAATAATTTCTAAAACATCAGGTGCTAAGCAGTTAAAAACACTTTTAAAAAATGTGGTAGGGATGGAATCCAAGCAGCAGGTGAAGGACCTGAGATGCCCAACTATACTGTCTAGTTTTTCTAAATCTATAATGTCAGAGTGAGACATAGCACAGATAATGTTCCTGGAGAACTGGAGTGTAGGTTCATTTCTGGATCTTGAGGCACTAATGTTCCGCCTGATGGCAATAATTTTGTTATTGAAAAATGTGGCAAATTGTTCTGATTTTTCAGTGGACAGCATCTCTGATAGGGTTGAAGATGGTGGATTTACAAGTTGATCATCAGTAGACAAGAACACTTATTGATATTTTTATTAATGATTTTAGAAAAGAAGGATTGTCTGGCCTGTTTAATTTCTTTGTTGTAGTCATTTAGTCTGTCCTTGTAGATTTCATAGTGAACCTGAGGTTTTGTTTTTCTCCATTGTCATTCTGCCTAGCGACACTTTCTCTTAGACTGCAGAACAGACACTCCATTTCTCCAGGGAGCTTTTTGCTTTTCTATGTTTTTAGTTTTAAAAGGTGCAATATTGTCAATGATATTTTGTATTTTGGAGTTGAAGTTGTTCACAGGATCCTCAGCTGGTGATGCCGTGAACAATGACAACTCATTTACACTTTTTTTAAAGGTTTCAATTGTATTATTATCAGTGATACGTTTTTTGATTGTTCGAGTGCACACCTGTTGTATAGGAGAAGCAGACACATCAAAGAAAATGCAACAGTGATCTGAGATACCAACATCTATGACAGAGGGGACAGTAATATTACATCCTTTTGATATGACCAGGTCCAAAGTATGCCCCTTATTGTGGGTGGGTCCAGAAACATGCTGAGTGAGGTCAAATGCCTCCAGTAGACAAATTAAGTTTCTAGTAAAAGGGTCTGATTGATATGGAAGTTTTGTGGTTAAGAAAATGTAGTATCAAATATAAGGGGTATCTGATGGTGAGGTAAAACTGTGAAAGATCCTCAATACAGTGTCCACTTAGACTGATATTTAATTTTATTTAGGTGGGCCTCCTTTAAGGTGGCTAAATACATTTTGACGCCAACCCCCATCCACAGCAATGTAATGCTGAGCTTCACTGGTGGGACTCCTGCCTGCTATTCTAAACTAGGGGCGGGCCAACCATCATCTACAGAAGGAAATACACTGACTATAGATGAAAACCTCATACAGGCCACTTAAAAAATCCCTGAACTAACCCTTTAATAAGCAAAACAGCCATCGGTCAATGGAACAACAAAAGGCATTCAATGGGCAGATGGCCGCCCACCATCTTGGTTCTGTTCGAGGTTGCTGCTTGTTCAAATAAAGTTTTTCCTTGCTACTGCTGCACAATGCGCTTGTTCTTCGTGAGGATTCATTTAAATTGTTGGGTCTCTGGTCTAGACCTGCTCTATGTGAAAAGTGTCCTGAGGTAACTTTTGTCATGATTTAGTGCTATATAAATAAACATTGACTTGCCTTGACTGGGAATTAACAGATCTTTCCCCCAGTATGTGCACTGTCAGAGCCAGAGAGCTCTCCCATATGTTTAGGTGATTTACTGTGGATCAACTGCCATGAAAATATTTTACCATTTATCTAAACTTTGCAGCCCAGTCCAGTCAAATCTTGTCAATGTCTGTAAATTTAGGTGGCCAACTCGTTTCCTGCATCTCAATAATAAATAACAGACGACGATTCCAACCCAGCAGAGTACATACTTTCAGAGGCTGTGTTACTGGTGAGTTGAAAGCACAATGCCACACAGTGTATCCCCACCAGCCATGTCAGGGAGAGTTCAGAAAAGAAGCCTCGCTGCTTGCCAAAGTTTGTGCCTTTCCCATCTGCACTGACTTAGTTAGCCCCCCCCCTCTGCTTAGTGTTGCCAGTTGAACCCAGAAGCCCAGAGATGGAGGCAAAAAAGGTCACTTGCATCCTCTGTCTCAAGCCAGATTTCCATCCATTGGAACTCAAATTTAAACCCACATTTCAGAAAAAGAGTATGCCATTGTCTGCACGAATACATCACTACTGTTAATCATACACTGAATTAGGACTGGTTTGTCAAGATAAGCAGTAGGTGCAGAATTTAATTACAAGAGCACCAGTCAAACTTCAAACAAAATGAAACAATATAAAAGGTGATGGAAATATGGGGTTTATTTCTTTTGTATATTAATGTGAGGCAGGTTACAGTTTTTTCATCATTTCACACAGATCTGATGCTTTTGTTTTTTTGACATTTTTTGTCTCTTCGGTGCAGCAGAATCTTGCTTTATGTACATCATGATTGTTTCACCAAATCTGTTTCTATTGATCTTTCTTGCAATTTGTTTTGTTACAACTTCTCCACTTAAGATAAACATAAAAAGTGTGCCCTATTTATTTATTTATTTATTTATTTATTCAAATTTACAGGGTTCCACTCAAGTTTTTAAGTGCAAATTGAGAATGTGCATAATAACAGGTGGATGAAAAGATACCTTCAGTGATGCTTTGGGCAACAGGATTGTAGATGTGGATGTATTCCATTGTGAAAAATGTAAGAGGATATAGTAGCAGCTAGAAGTGAGGATTGCAGATTGCAACCAGCTGAAACTACTCCTTAGAATTCCTTAAGTCTTCAATGTTCAGGAGGTTTTTACTAGGAGCCAAATTATCTACAGAGCTCTATTCCTCTCCTCTTCTCTTTATTGTCAATCTGAATCTGAATCTGAATATTCTACCCATTAATATGTTTATACAAGTGTATAATCGCTATAAAATAAAATTTGTTTGGTTTTCGTAGCCTTATAATTATGCTTTTATATATATATATATATATATATATATATAGCAAGGGCCTTGCTTTAGAGAGGTCGCCATCTTGCGCCGCCATGTATGTACAGCAGACCGAACAGACAATCCAGCCAGCCAGAGAATGCGTTTCGCGTGTATAAATGAACCACCGAAGACAGCGGGAGGAAGGAAGGAAGAAGGAGGAGGAAACAGCAGAGAGTGTTAGTAGTTCATCGATAGAGAGTAGTGAAAAGTTTTTTTAGTTATAAAGTTTGTGAATGGACCACACTTACAACGCAACAGGAGAGAATGAACCCGAACCGTCCTCTGCGAGTAAAGAAGACACAGCTTCACTCCTTGTGATGCACTCTCTGCGGCGCTTTTCCTCCTGATGATATATCTCCCAACGATGGTAGCAGTAGCACCGAATCCCATTCTGTGCATTCAGCCTCTCTTCTCACCCGCTCAGCATCCAACACATGGAGTTCCTCATCTGTATGCTCCGGCTCAAACAGGTATGGCTCTGGGTCTGTGTCCGCTACAAGAAACTCTTCAAAATCGCGTTCAAAGTCGTCCATTGCAGCTACTATAGTCCGGAGATATTGCTAGGCTAAATAAACAGCTGAGCTCTGTTTACCGGCTACGCTGTCAGTCAGTGTGCGGGCTGGAGGTTGGTGGAGCAGAGGGGGGAGGGGGGTCCCCACTAGGTATTGTAAGGGAGTATGTGTGTAAAGTTATGAAGTGTGTGTGTTATACTAGAAGAGTCAGAGTTTGGGACGGAGTCTTTTACCCCCTGGAGTGTTACTGGAGTTTTTGGAGTGCTCAAATAAACGGGCCTTTTTCCTGAACGCTCCTCTGGTCTCCTGCTCGTGAGTGATTCATTACAATATCGTAACATGGTTTAGATTTCTAAATAAACATTCACCTCGTCGCTAGATAGACCTACTCCTGAAAAACTCGTGCACAAGGCTTTTTGTCCCTACGAGGCCACTGTCATTTACCCAACGGGAGGGGTGAGCGAGTGAGCCCTGCAATCTAGAATTTGACCACTGATGTCACTGTTGAACCCATTTTACACACTGGCCCTTTAAATATTATTGGTTTAGAAAATGCGATTTACAACGGAGACAGAATAGGCTGCTTACTTTGCCTACCCTGACAGCACTTCACTGGAAATAACCAATATTATGGGGAAAACAAATAAAATACGTTGTTGGTGACTATTTTACCGATAGGTTCACAACATTTTGCAACTTTAAAAATATGTTTACTGAACACATTTTTTAAAATCATTTTTTCTTAGGTTAATAAAAGATAAAATGTGGTTGGCAGTACATTTTTGAGTTGTTTAACATAGTAATTGTAGTGGTGGTAGTGGCAATACATTAATGTAACCACAGATGGACAGTTTTGGCTGACTGTTATTTGAGACTGCCATTATTTGAATACTTGGTTTTACTTGTGCTTTTACTGTACTTTACTCTGACAGTGCACTCCAACACCCGCACAACTTTCAGCTGAATCAGTAGTTAGGTACTGCAGTCAACTTCCCTTAAGTTTTTCCCTGCACACTGGATAAGCTTGCAGTATGCCCAGCAGAGTTAAAAGCTTCTCATTTTTAATAGCGCAACACCTGCGAGGGTCTGAGTGAGTAACAAGGGTCCTGAAATAAATTAGCTGGGCCTTCCTGAGATCTGTCACCAGTGAAACAATGACTCCACTGTGCCTGCAGAGTTCCTGCAGTGCCGGGCCGTTTCAGCCCCTTTCCAAACCTGATGCTTCACTTCCTCATTTTCTCATCGCCAGCCCTGCCCTACCTCCATCTAACACTTAATTACCATTCCATTTTTCATTTTCCTCCAGAGTTGGCCCCTGAGGCCCCGGTCCACAGCCCCCCCTCCAGATGATTGAGGGGAAAAAAACAATCAGTGGGAGCTCAACCCAAGTCATAAAATGAATGCTAATGACTTGAGCCTGTATTACCGCTGGAAAAGTGAAATTATAATGTGGGATTCAGAGTGGCTTTTAAAGATGAGGATGCCACAGCCCCACTCGAAGGATGAGCTGTCATCTTGTTCCTATATTCAGAAATCTACTCCTCCAAGAATACAGTGTTAAATCAACCACACCACATTACCACAGTGGTTTCAACATTAATCTAAACCACTATAACAAAGTAACAAAGTTTGGGGGAAATGAACCCAGGTCATAAGCAGCAAATTTCTAATCACAATAATATACCAGCTGACTGAATGATTTCATGACTGTCTTTCACTCTGATCCATCACCTACCTTTGCTTGAGATAAGACATGTTCTCATTCGAGGCTATGAGTCCTGTATTAGGGAGGACAATGTGAGTACAGAATACAAATGCGATGGTTATTTTTTATCAGAATTTCATTTTAGATTGTGCAATGTCGTGTTCATACATAACTATAATACAAGTTGTGAGATGTTCAAAGCAGAGTACTGCACAGGGTCAGGTGTTTGACAGGTAACCTGCAAAAAGCTGTGTAATGGGTAATATATATATATATATATATATATATATATATATATATATATATATATATATATGTATATACACACACACGTATGCGTGTGTATTTCTCTCTCTCTCTCTCTCTCTCTCTCTCTCTCTATATATATATATATATGTGTGTGTGTGTGTGTGTGTGTGTGTGTGTGTATAAATATATATATATATATAGATATGTATATGAAGTCATGGGTGTGGGCAGGCAGTGGGTGAGAACAAAAGTATATTTTTCATTTTTCAGAATTAAAGATGTGCAGTATATGTGTAATATTTTGACATCTAAATCACAATAATCAAGCTGCAGCTACTTTTATTTTGAAAGACAATGACACAAGTTGAAACTTTGACCCTGTTGTCACATTCATTACTGACGTGGAGGACTCCAGCGGAGAAACTTTGCAGCCCGAAGATGAGATGGCTGCCGACATCAAGTTCAACACACCAAGAAGAATCATTTGAGGTTCTATAGTGGTGGAAGGAGCATGCTAAAATGTGTCCTACCCTGGCAGTGATTGCACAGAATGTTTTCACCATCTCGGTTTCAAGCACAGCCAGTGAAAGAGACATTTCCTCCGCTGGATTTAGAACCCAGCTGAATGTGAGTGACTGTGGCCTGTGTGTTTAATCACAGGTGCAGGTCAGATCACAGAAGTTTTATAAATGGGTATGGGCAGGTGCACCTTTGACTAAAGGTGTGTTCACACCGGACCTATTTTTTTTTTGTCTAAAGCGTACGGCGGAGGGCGCATAATCCATGTCGCAAGTGTCATTGCTATTTAGATGCAGGCGCAGTTGTCAGTTTCACGCCCTGCGCCCTCGTCGTCTAACTAGCAAATGAACTTGCGCTTCTCTGGGTGTGTTGGTCTAAAAATGAGGAGTGGTCAGGCGCAGTCATGGTGTGTTGCTAGTTAGATGACGTAAAAAGCAAATGCGCCAGTGACCAACAAAAACCTGGTCTAAAGTCAACAGCGCAGTATTTTGTTGTTAAATAATATACATCTCTAGGCGGGTGCACAACGCGCGTGCACTCTGCTCAGACACACACGGAGCAGCCACACATATGCAAAGATAACAAATAAAAATATGATTACAATGTGAAAGGTATTGTGCACATTAAAATATTTATCAGAAACACATCTTAATGGTCAGTCATTAATCAGAATGATCTAATCGCAGTAATAACGATCATCATAATCGCAGTGTCCGAATATACGGAACTGCGAGCAGACCTCCACGGGCTGATGATGCATAGCCTGTAAAATGAACTTGTCTTTCCCAATTGAATTGTGATCATGTTGGCATGTAAATCACAAAATCAAAGATGTGAAAACGTTTGATAAACTTTATTTTGACATAAACACAACAATAACCAGCTTCTGTGAACTAAAAACGTAAACTTATAGCCCTACAAGTACAAATGTATATGTACAAAAAAAAAAAGCTTTTAGAACGTAAAACTGAAGATCATCTAGTCAGGAGGAGGAGGAGGAGGAGGAGGAGGATGACCCCAGCTCCGCAGCCAGCGCACAGCCAGACCAGACGGGCCAGGTGCAGCCACGGGACCAGCCCTTCCTGCACCTTCAGGCGGGGGGGTTCAGGATGCTGGAGAGGGAGCTGGGCTCTCTAACCTCCCGGGTTAAAATAAAATAAATTGAATAATTTACAATTTGTTGACAGCGTTTCTCTCGTGCGCGCGCACTCTCTCTTTCTTTCTCGCAGTCTCACTCTGTTTCTTTTCTTTTGGCATTTCTAAGATGACAGATGCTGAATATATACTCCCTATCTGATGCTGTGGCTGTTTGTGGTTGGCTGAGAGGGATGTGAACTCATTAGTTTGCAGCTGTGTTAATCAAATCAGGTTGGGTTTCCATTACGCGTGCCAAACGTGCCAAACGGTGCCAATCCGCCTCTCTGCCATGGCGCACAGTCTGAAAACGCGCTGTCTAACTAGCAAGTGACTGGGACACGTCCATGTGCCGCACGCCTAGCGCTTTGCGTTTTAGACCATCTAAATAGGGCCTTAAAGTTACAAAAATGAAACACACTAGACTTCTGAGCATTTATACCTCCAACCGCAGGGGTATAAATGTGAATAATTATAAAAAGCTGAAAATTATACATTTTGATACATAGGTAGTCTATACATATTGCAAAACTCTGTAAAAGTACACCAAAGCATACATTTTCGTAAAAGAAATTAGGATCTTTTTTTTTTTTTTTTTTTTTGTTTTTTGTTTTTGTGTCGCAAGTTTTGAGGGAGCGCGCAATTGGCATGCTGACTGCAGGAATGTCCACCAGAGCTGTTGCCCGTGAATTGAATGTTCATTTCTCTACCATAAGCCGTCTCCAAAGGCATTTCAGACAATTTGGCAGTACATCCAACCGGCCTCACAACCGCAGACCACATGTAACCACACCAGCCCCGGACCTCCACATCCAGCATGTTCACCTCCAAGATTGTCTGAGACCAGCCACCCAGACAGCTGCTGCAACAATCGGTTTGCATAACCAAAGAATTTCTGCACAAACTGTCAGAAACCGTCTCAGGAAGCTCATCTGCATGCTCGTCGTCCTCATCGGAGTCTCGACCTCACTGCAGTTCGTCGTCATAACCGACTTGAGTGGGCAAATGCTCACATTCGATGGCTTCTGGCACGTTGGAGAGGTGTTCTCTTCACGGATGAATCCCTGTTTTCACTGTTCAGGGCAGATGGCAGACAGCGTGTGTGGTGTCGGTTTGCTGATGTCAACATTGTGGATCGAGTGGCCCATGGTGGCGGTGGGGTTATGGTATGGGCAGGCGTATGTTATGGACGATGAACACAGGTGCATTTTATTGATGGCATTTTGAATGCACAGAGATACCATGACGAGATCCTGAGGCCTGAACATGTACTTAGACCATAAATCCATTTAGCATTTCCACCGCAGACTAAACACAGAAGGGCCCCCTTTTGTGTCGAATCATAACCTGCAAAGTTACTCGCAACTTTAACTGTCAAAGAGTAGAAGTATGAGGTAGCATCAAATTGAAATACTTGGAGTTGTTTGAGATAGCTGTACTTGTAAAGTATCTCTTGAAAGGAACTTTAAGAGTATAACACCTATAGCACTATGTCCTTGGTGACTTTCCATCACTGGTTGGCCTGGTGGACCATTCATGTGGGAACCAAAAGAAAAGCCAAACTCATAATTGCCTCCATTACAAAACCTACAAAATAAAATAGAAGATGTTAGAATATCTAAATTTATATAAAATATTTAAATGAAAAACATTGTGAAACGAAAAAATAAAACACTTAAATTTAAATAATATAATGTTTTGTTATGTGAAAACATAACAACTAAACTAAAATGATATATTAACAAAGAAAACAAGAGCTATCACCCTTCCAGGATTGGGACAGACTCATCTAAAATGTCAAAAATAAAAGAAATGGTCTTGAACCGATCCACCCCCTCTCACCTTGAATGGTCCTGGAGGCTGGCATCAATAAGTGGGACTGAATCATGTTTTAATTTTGTGTTTACACCAGGCACAAATTAAACAATTTGCACAAGTGAATTACATGAAAAGTCAATGTAAAGATACAATTAGATGCAAATCCCGATGGGCGGCACGATGGACGATGTAAATGACGCAAAATACATGAAATATGTAAATTAAGTGGCGCAAACTACAAGCAGCATGGATTTGCGCCCCAATAGCCAATCATCAATAGCTATGTTTCCATCCAAAAGTGATTGGAATCATTGTGAAATACGCATTAAAAGAAATACGAATCCTGTATGTTTCCATTAAATGTACAGACTTTGGTGAAAACTACGAACTCGCACATTTTTTCCGCAGAACCGGAAACAAAACAAGGCTTGCATTCTTCTTCTTCTTCTACATTTTCTGGCGGTTGGCAACTAGCTTGTAAATGCATTACCGCCTTCCCGACCCGGAGTGTGGATATCACAGTGAAAAGAGGTGCATTACGTCAGAGCATAGTGCACCTACGCTCATAACTGCTCACGGAAACATAACTGTTTCCATCCCCCGTTTTGCGACTCAACATTTTTTCTAATCAACCAAAACCCAGCTAAAGCGAACGTATTTTAGTTTGTGCGAATCAGGGGATTTTAATTCGAATTTCGGCATTTCCATCATAATTTTCTAATGCGATACTTCTAGATGCGCATCTAAACAAGCTGATGGAAACATGGCTGAGTACATACTGGCTGAAGTTCAGAGATTCAGCGGTTTTACGTGCATATGACACAAGTTATTTGCGTATATGAAGTGAGTCAACATAAAATATTCTAGTGTTCAAATTGCTCGAGTAACGTAATATGAAAATTCAGGTTTGAAAAAAAGTTTGAAACAAAGAACTGGACACTTTGAAAATGATTGAAAAGTTCCATCTTATTTTACCATTATCTCCTTCAGTTGCCTTTTCATTAAGGCATTATCTGATATGCAGGGTTGTGCACCCTTAATAAAGATCAACTGACTCCATTGAGATTGTGTCCTCCTTAACAAAAAGTCTGACTCTCTGCTTCTCCATTGTGATCATCCTGTTGGCTCTCTGTGTGTCAGCCAGTAAGGTAATAAAGCCCTATGAGGGCGCAGTTATTTCCAGAGAGTGTCCCTTTTGCATGGGGACATTGGAGATAGGGGTTGTTAAGAGCTGCTGTGATGACAGGCTCAGTCAGTCCTCAACACTGGAGACATGAGAAGAGAATTTGATGAATTGGTCTGGGTCCTGGAGTCTCCAAGGCCTTGTTCCAGGGCTGCAGCAAGCTGCCAGGAAAGCACCTCTGGGGCTGCTGGAGTGTGGTAGTAACAGAAACAAAGTAGTGAGAGTCTGGGTCCGTGCCCTGAACCATCTGGCAACAGCTGTGCTGTTATGCCTCCTTCAGATTAGACCTGAAACAGCCTCTGAAAGAAGTTTTAATAAAACTGTTGTTAATTATTTAGATGTTGGCTGGGAAGCAGTGGGGGCAAACCATCTGACTCAACTCTACACACCTTTTTAATTTGTGGTTTCACACTGTTTGGCTTAAATTAAAAAGTCAACTATCAAATTGATTACATTTTTTCACTCACTAAAGAGGGAAGGACATAAATATTTATGAAAACATTCCTGATTTCAGTTTCTCTTGGAACACTGTTATCCTGTAATGGTACCTGACTGGAGGTTTATCTGTCTTTATCTAACTATTCTTGGCAGCCCCGTCTCCTGGAATTTGCATCTGATTTGAAACAGCAAATACATTTGCTATTAACATAATTAGGAAATACTGATTGATGTATGAGGCAAGTCACAAAAATGTTGATACACAACTTAATTATGAAAAGTATTCACTAATATCCAAATATTATTTCTGGGAGACAGGGTTGGCACTGGATACAATAATGTAGAAAGAAAGAAAGAAAGAAAGAAAGAAAGAAAAGAACTGAGTACAAACATGTTTTGGCTTTACGAAAATGCTTTAATGACAGTATTCAACTGACTCAGTTTATCAAGCATCAGTGTTGCCTACAGCTGAGGGCAGTGCACCAACATGACTACCTACTACTAGAAAGTCCTAACTTCTAATAAGCAGTAATTCTTTCCCCACACAGTCAGGATCTAAATTGTATCTGTTTTGGTGCTGACTTTCTGTTTTGGGGCTTTTTGGCTGAATTGAACCTTGGATTAAACATCTCACTGTGCACGTGGGTCCTTGACTCCATAACAGGCTGACCCCGGGTGGTGAGAGTGGGCAAACACACCTCTTTCACCCTTATTCTTAACAGTTGAGCACCCCAGGGCTGCGTTTTCGGTGCCCTGCTGTACTCCCTGTACACACACGACCCGTTAAAGGTTTTTTTTGGGGGAGTTTTTCCTTATCCGCTGCGAGGGTCATAAGGACAGAGGGATGTCGTATGCTGTAAAGCCCTGTGAGGCAAATTGTGATTTGTGATATTGGGCTGTATAAATAAAATTGATTGATTGATTGATTGTAGCCTCTTCTCTAACTCCATCATCGAGTTTGCTGATGACACAGCTGTGGTGGACCTGATTACAAAGAACAATGATAAGGCCTACCTGAAAGAAGTAGATAGCCTGATGTGATGGTGTCAGGACAACAACCTGCTTCTGAACATTATCAAACTAAAGGGAAGATAGTGGACTCTGGGAAGAAGCAGCAAAGGAGTTATACCCCCCTTAATATGAAAGGGTAGAGAGGATGGGCAGCTTCAAGTTTCTTGGTGTCCACATCACTGGGAGCCTGACCTGGATTCTGCAGACTGTGTCATCTCAGAAGCTTGGGGAAATTCTGGGTATCCCCTCAGATACCGAGGAATTTCTTTACTGCACCATCAAGAGAGTCATGATGGGGAACATCAAGACGGAAACAGCACTGAACAAGCCTGCGAAGAGTGGTTCATTTAGCTGAACACACTATAGGCGCTGCTCTACCTTGTCTAAAGTATGTTTACACCAGGCACTGCAGGAATTAGGCCAGGAGAATCATAAAATATCCCAACCACTTGAATAACTGCCTTGTCTCCCTGTTGAGGTCAGGAAGAAGGTACCAGATACACCAGGCCAGCACTGAGAGGCCCAGGAAGAGACTCTACCCTCAGGACACAAGGATCCTTAGTGAGGCGTGTCAACATATTTAATTTGCTCTTCTAAAAAAATCCACTCCTGGCATCTAAATATTGTCGTGGTTATGTTTGTCCACTCAAAGCACTTGGTTTAGGTTAGGGAAAGATGATGGTCTGATTAATTATTGAAAAAGACATGCCAACTTATGGAATGAGACAGGACCTGTTGACTTTTCAGCATTTAAACTACCATCTTTACCTAACCTTAAGCGAGTGTTTTAGCAGCCTAAATTTAACAACAGTTGGGATGCAGAGTGTGAAGCCTGGCCTCTGGTGTCCTGGACTTGATGTGTCCATGTGATCTGGTGTGGCAGGATGGTTTAGACAGAATTTGGCAAACCTCGCCAGCATTAGCAAAACACAGTTAACAGTGTCTCTGATAAAACCAAGTCTCCCAGCAAGATTATGAAAACAATCTCCATACACATGAGTGTTTCAGCACTGTTTCAGAATGTATCTCCATTCACACTAACACGCCTGAAAACACATATCAGGTGAACATTTACATGTATATATACTGGGCATGCATGTACTGGTGTAAACAGGAAGCAGACTGTCTATTCTGCAGTTGGTTGCTTAGAGAATACATTACAGAGATGGTGAAAGGTAAGACTAGAGATTTCTTTGCTTGGGCTGATGACAATTTGGAACTTTGGTATCATATCATCGAAAGAATTATAGGTATAAGGAGGTCAAGGTGGCACAAAATAGACTGGGAATCATTACAAAGCAAATACTGCGACATATTAGAGAAGTAACCTCAGGGTGCAGGGAAGCAGGATGCCATGGCAATAGGAAAGGAATGACATTAGGCTATCCACACAAGAGACATAAAATCACAAAAGTTATGCAAACCTAGCTGTAATATTTTGACTTGAAAAGCTGTGACTGATAAGGCCCAATCGAAAAACGAACACAGGTGTCTGAATCATCATTTTAAGGAAACTTTTTACCCGGCCATCCAGACTAAAATGCAACCCCTCAGTTTTCAAACTAAAACAGGATCATAAGCATTTTTAAAGGTCTTTGTTTTAGGTGTTACAAAATGCGTATGTAAATGTAGCAATAGTAATGCATTTTAAATTGGATTAGTTTGGAAGTAGCATCAGACCAAGCTTAAAACAGTCTTGTATTATTGTTCCAATAAAATCAAACATTCAGTGTGAATCATAGCTTTTCAGTCTTTGCTCACGCAAATAGACACATTCAATTATGTAAACCTTGTCAACCAGTCACTGCACTTTCTCCAACACCAAACAGGAAGCAGCAAACCAAGGAGGCAGTAAACATGGACAGGACACAAGATTGTGAACAAGTCTTGGTTCTTTTTGGCAAAGGAGGATAATCTAGTGGAATTATGGAGTTAACAAGAGTCAATCTTTAATTCTGTGTGTATCTGATCCACCAACCAGCACTTATTTTTCTAAGAAATTTTAATCTTTTAAACGGTTAGCCTCTCATTCCCACAGTCTCCCTCCACTGACATAGCACAGCTAACTACTGGACACCAGTTGTGAGTTGAGGCAAAGAAATTCTAAACTGTAAAGTTTGATGGCAAATACAGTTTACCTTTATAGTTTGTAGAAAAGACTCCCACACACTGTCTAACTTGCAAGAATAATGATTTTAATGCTGCAATGTTTCAGAAACGTTGCAGCATTAACATCACCACATCACCATAACCATAGATCCAATAATCATAAAACTTGCAAGACATGTAGAGATGTTTCTGAAATGTACTGTGAGACTTTCATTCAAATTGAGCACTAAGGGGTGCTACAAATGCAAACAATGGTCGTGGCTTAACACAAATCAAACTATACATCAGACAGTTTGTCCAGTCGTTACAAAACTCACATGATATTTTTAGTAACAGTTTTTAACCATGTTTGTAAAATCATTTTGATATTTGCTCAATGGGGGGGGGCGCCACCAGTTCCAAACAAGTGCATTAGGCCAAAAATCACCACACTCTGCAGGTACTTTTCATTAAGCTGCTCAGAAATGTCCCCAAAATGTTTTCATAACATGAAAACATGTTTTGGCATTGCCAAAGAAGAGCATGGCCTGGCAGCGATTTGAACGTAAATGAATGAGCGTCTATCTGATCATCAAACCTGTTAGTTATTTTTAATGTAGGTGTGAACCCTGGAGTCACCACTTAGGGCTATATTTTTATTATGCTTTTCTGTCTTAAACAGATTATTGAAAGCCTGTGTAGCACTCAAAGAAGCTGTTGAATTAACAGACATTCCATATTGACTTTGCAGGTCTAAGAAATAGATTAAATCACTGAAGGGCCCTGAGCTATGATATGTTATCTTCAGGGGTATTCATCATCTAACAAAGAGAATCACAGCCCCTTTCTGGTGGTCCCAGAGATAATCTCATTCTCACTGATGAGCCAGAGGAGTTGGCAGCACAACACCGAGCAGAGGGAGAAATTAATTTATCTCAGAGGTTAGATCAATGAACACAAAGCATGTGTGATGTCTCCCTCTTCCCTCCCCATGCTTACCAGCCAATGACACGATCAATTTGCCCTCCCGCCCTCCCTCACACACTGAGCCATAGAAATCAATCACAAAAGTGAGGCCACTAGTCTTGTGTGAGCATGTTTGTGTGTGCATTCATGTGTGTGTGTGTGTGTGTGTGTGTGAGAGAAGTCAGTGTTTTGAATGCATCCATAATACAGAATGATTCAGTTTGGAAAGAGTACATGCTGGCAAAATGAGTATTCAGAGGAATGGCAATAATTCAATGAAGAGGTGTTTAAACAGGGATCAATGAGAATATTTGGATTCTGGCCTCAGGGGGGGTGCAACCCTTCATCCCTCCCTCTCTCTTTCATCTGTCCTGAATTAATGTGAATCTTTCTCCATCACCTCTCAAATTGTGAGGAAGTTGTAATGATTTATGTGCTTTGCATCTCTTTACATCTCCTTGCAAGGTGGGTTTGTTAACTTTAAAGTAAATTTTGGCTCTTTGGAATTTGTTGGTAGCTAGGCGGGTGGCACGGTGGTGTGGTGGTTAGCACTGTCGCCTCACAGCAAGACTGCCATCAAACAGTAATGAAAAAATAAACCACAGAAGGAAATAGGATGAATACAAAATAGGAGGGAATGAATACATATAACAAAAAGACTGAACTGTACAAATAGGTCTTTAAACAAAATTTGAAAACAAGCACATGTATCCCAATAAGCATTAACTGCCAAGTATGTGTGCTCTTTACACTAACCCAAACAATGACAGCAGGCACATGCACAGGTAGATGCCAGGTGGTGCTCAAGCACCTGCCCTTTTGCCCTCTGTAGATAAATGCCCTTTTTGCAACTTAACGCACACACATAAAGTGCCCTGCGAAGTCGCATCCACGTTTCCCTGACCCGCCTTTATGCACAGCCAGGTAACGATTGTGTTTGCCCTCAGCCTCAGCATGGCTTGTCACTGTTGTGAGATCAAACCACTATTAAAGCTTATCAATACAGTATTGGGACAGGACCACAGATGATTTGTCATTTGTTAAAATCTAAACTTGACAGGCTCTTCCTCTCTGCGTGCTTTTTGTCTTCGAACAAAAGGAGCTGTTTGACACTCATCTCCACAGGAGGTCATCTCACACCTCAGTGAGACACCAGACGTCAAGCTTGATTGGACAGTACTGTTACAGTGACATGCCCCTCTGTGATGTCACCAAACTCTAAGCTCTAGGTTCTGCTCCTTTCAAACAGTCTTTCTCTCTTACTCTAGAGCTGCTGAACAGCTCACACCTCTTTCCTGCTGGGCCCAGATGCTCAGAACCTTGCTCCTTGCCCTGAACCATCAAAGGTGGGGCAATTGCTCACAGACTCTTTTTCCTGGACCACGACTTGCCCGCATTCAAGGCAAGGCAAATCTGAACCAGAGAACTTAGACTTGCAAGCACAAGGTTTGCAACTAGCTTTCCAGCAACAAGGAATTAAGTGAGTTAGCACCCAGTGTCTAACTCTGCAAGGACCCCGAGCAACTGGCTTCCTCGGATCAGAACCTTTGGTACAAGGACACAACAAAGACTGCAGCTGGAACCACAGCTCTTCCCAGCCTTCATCTGCTGGCTAACAAAGCAGTACACCACCAAGTGACTCTCTCTCTCTCTCTCTCACACGCACACACACACACACACACACACACACATATATATATACACACCAAGCTTGTATGTAGTTAGTTAGAATTTGTGTGTTGTGGTTTGCTTTGCTAGTTTGTGAAAAAATATAATTCTTTGGAATCATACCTGCTGTCTGTTTAATGTTGCACAAGAGTGAATGAATAGTCAACCTCTGCTGTGTCAAGAACTCTGAAATCCTTCAGGTGTTACTGTTAATTTTGGTTGTTGTTGTCATTAATTTATTTATTAATCAAAATTAATAGTTTAGCGTATTTTATGAGACTGATATCTTTAACTGGCTATCATTTCCTTTTTACGGGAATGGTGCCCACGAGGTGATTTAATGTTAATTAAGTCACATTATTCAACATAATTATTATTAATAATTATTAATTATTTCCGATAGCCAATTGACCGCAACATAATTGGTGCCTCGGCGTGAAGCCCTAATTTATGTTCACAACATATTTGGTGCCCCTTGGTGAGGCCTAATGTGTTGATCCCAACCTAATTGGTGGCCCTTGGTGAATCCTAAAAATATGTTCCCAACAACAGCCACACTAACATAGGCAATAACCCACCATTGAGCTTTACAACAAGTAAGCTAGTCTGGCGTATAATCACACCATCTCCCTCCAACTCTCTGTCAGATTCAGGTTTCTTAACTTGACACAAGGTCTCCCAAGCTGTGACTCTGATAATTAGTTTAAACAAATCAGACCTGTGGTTTGGTGCTGCACACACTGTGCACAAAGAGCATGGAGAAGGAGAGAAGGAGTGTGGAAGTGCAGCCACTGCAGGCATCTGTTCTCTGGAATTCTTTAAGAATAGGCTCCTTATTATTTATAAGATAATCATAAGAATTTGTACGTGACTATTTAATGAAATCACAGCAGTTATCTCTTACACACAAACTTAATTGTTTACAAAGTCATAGGTGGTGGATTGAATAATAAAAAAACAACTTAAAAACAAAAGTGAATTTAATTTTTATTTATGAACCAACAGAAAATCAAGAATTTAGCTGGATCGCAGGTTAAATGAAAGGCTTCTGATGGAAAAGTAACAACAAGAGAAAATATAAAAACAAGCCCTGCAATTAGGCATGTAGAAAAGAATCATGTTTGTAGTAATTTTCAAATGATCCAAACTTCCCCAGAAAAAAGTCTCTTCTCCTAAAAAACGTGGATGGAGGACCCCCAGACCTCCCCCACTTAATATATGCCCCTTGCAATGTTCAAATGAAATGGCACCCTTGTCTGCATCACTGTATGGATATTGAAAGTAATAGATGTGCTACTGTATGTATTTTTTTAATGAAAAATTATAAGAGGATTGCTCTTATTTTGCTTTAGCACCTACCCCCCAAAAATGCCATCAGGCGTGTCATTTTAGACTGCATACCAGCATCCTGGAGGCAAAAAAGTGATGGACGTGAGGTGTAACACAACAGTGTCAGCCTCAAATTTGACATATAACACATGGCACGAACAATCATTTGCTGCCCTTGTTATGTGACGGCTGATCTTGTCCTCTGTTTGAAGGGTAAAGAGCTCCTGGAGCTCATTGTCTCCCCAATTCGTGACATTTTCAGCTGTTGTTCTACTTTGAGTTAGCTGCTCACTGCTATCAGCTGCATTTCAAATCTCCTGGCGATGGGTTGCGCCCATAACACACTGTCAAAAAGTCATTCATTTATGATATCATCCTGCCAGCTGTCCCTTTTACACAGACATTGATTCAGCACTGTTACTAACCCAGCTGCCAGCTTAAAGGCAATACAACTCTGTCCACCCATTCTGCAATTCTAAAATATCAGCATGACATTCATACCTTGAACAGGCAGAGTAAAAGGGGCTAGTGAGTTCATCCAGGTCTCTAGCTGCAGCCCTAAATCACTCCAATCAGTAAGTCAAAGCAGGTCGGTCACTCCAGCTTTGCCTCATTGGTCTCATCACAGTCTTTACCAAACTGTTGGCTAGGGTCTGTATATGGTGTAAGCTGATAGTATGAACACCAGAGCCACCACACCCCCTTGTTGCATCTTCTATTGTGTTTTAATAAGCAGCCAACCTAAAGTGTTAATATTTTACCAGGCAGATGGCTTTGCCTTTGTGACTTGCAAACAGAAATCCAGAATACAAGTCTGAACAGGACCATATTCCTAAATGTAGGATTACTAGTGGCTAGCTAGATAGCTAGTTAAGACACAGTGTCTGAAAAGGACAACTTTGAAATCAGCCCTTCAAAAGCTGACATCCCGCAGATAGCCACGGGAGATCGTTGTTTGCATGATCCTGTTTAAACAATTTTAATATAAGAATTATAATAGCTTCATCAGAAAGCTAAAATTTCTATCTTCCCTGTCATCATGTCATGACCTTACGTTACCTTACTGTAAATGCCATGCAAATGTCATAAATTGCTATAATCATGATTATTAATAATAACGATAATTAAAAAAAAAAAAAAAAAAGTTTAGTTTTATTTTTCAGAAATGATAAATTGTTGATGTTATCAGATCATGATTATGGTGGGATATTGTTTTTTGCATATATTTTTGCATATCCTGTAAATATATACATATATATATATATATATATATATATATATAAACTGAAAAACAAAATAGCTAAAGCATTCATTCTTTCTGCAGCAGAAATCTAAGGTTTCTGTCTTTCTCATCATCATGTCATTACCTTACATTACCTTACCATATGTGTTGTGCACACGTACTACTTCACCACAATTTCCCTGGGGATTTCCTCCAAATGGACGCTGTGCATCATTGTTTGCATAATCCTGTATATCAGTGTGAACTAAAAAAATCAATCACACGAACTGATGTCCAAAAGGCATGAAGTTAAAGATGAAATATGGTTTTCAAAATTTCAAGCAAGATTACTGTATTAGTTTTGTTTTGTTTAATTTTAAAGTCAAAAAAAAAGAAAAGGAGCACCATGCAAAAGTTTTGGCACCCCAAGACATCTGAGCTCTCACACAACATTTACCAGGGTCTCAGACCATAATTAGCTTGTTAGGGCTTTGGCTTATTCACAATCATCATTAGGAAAGGCCAGGTGATGCAAATTTCAAACATTTATGAATATTCTGACTCCTGAAACCTTGTTCCAACAATCAGCAGCCATGGGCTCCTCTAAACAGCTGCCTAGCACTCTGAAAACTCAAAAAAACTGATGCCCACAAAGCAGGAGAAGACACAGGAGAAGCACAGATAATCAGTCCAAAATCACAAACAAAGGTGCCCAAAGACAGTAGGCTTAAGCAGGGTCATAAATGCAAAAATCTGGTCAGATGCTTCCCATCTGAGATCACCTCTACTATCCTCAGACCAGACCTCATGCTTTGGTCCTCCTCACTGCACCTTTTCCACATCACTGAGCTCACTGTACCCTGGGACGATGCTGTGATGAGGCTTATGAGCGCAAGAGCCGTGAGTGCACCAAGCTGGCAGCTGACGCTGAGCAACAGGGCTGAGAAGTGAAGGTTGAAGTAGGCTGCAGGGGTTAGTCAACTAATCTTTGAATGACTTTAAACCCTTTGTTTCCCTTGGAATTACATGTGAGAAAGCAATGATAGGTATTACTTAAGGAGGCCTTTGAACAAATGATTTATACCACTTATGAATTACTACTGATTTTGTACTTGGCTGAATTTCTGTTGAGAGGATGATAATATTATTTCTCTTCATATGATTTATTCAATGAGATGAGCGTTTTTTGTTTTTGTTGTTGTTGTTGTTGTTGTATGTATAAATGTGTATGACTGTATGTGTTGTGGACCCCAGGAAGAATAGCCAAAGTGTATACGGGTGCTAATGGGGATCTGAAAGAAAGAAAGAAAGAAAGAAAGAAAGAAAGAAAGAAAGGCAGGGTTCAAGGGAGTTAAAGCAGGTAGGGAGTTTCTTCCCTCATCAAAATGAGGGAGAAGGAGAAGGTAGAGTGTACAGCCCGGTCCGGCAGCAGAGTTCAGTCAGCACAGATGTCGCTCCTTAGCTCTTCCATTCACTATGCAGCGTTGCCAGGTGGGAAATGTAGGATTATCATACCAGAGACTCAAAATTATCGTATTTTGAGGGATATTATAGTAACCAAAATAACAATCCTACTGATGTGCTCTAGGTAAATATAGTCACTCTAGTGTTTACTTTTTTGGTTTACTTTTTTTCCATTTTCCTTGCTTCTGTTTTTCCTCTTCTTCTTCTTCTGTTTTGAATCTCACTTGACTTCCTGACGGGTCCTAGCGCCTCGTGGGGTAGGTACAGCTGACCATTCAGCCAATCGTGCTCATTGTTCAGAGACAAACGTCACCCGTATCTCACGCTAAGCAAAGTGTGATTGGCTGGAAACATGTCACATGGGAACACATGCCTTCAGGGCTCACAAAAAAACTCTGGCATACTGATTACAACCACACATTCATAAAATGGTCAAATTATGATACATTTGGCCTTTTTTGAGATTATTGATCGTACATCGTACAGAGGGCTAAATTATCGTCTAAATACGATAATTATCGTACACCTGGCAACGCTGTCGCTATGCTCCCACTCAGAGTTTCAAGTATGTGCATTGAGGGATTGTAATATCTATTACTAAACTGAACTGTTTTCAGTTAGCCTATTTATGTTGTATTATTTATAATTTATATCTTTATTTATGTTTATTTCTTTTTTGTTAACTCATTTTCATGCCTATACCTTGATAATATGGTGGACTTGCCTTATTGTTGTAAATCTAAATTGTTCAGTGAAGTTTATTTTTTTAAAAAAAAATGATGCAACAGTAAGTAATAGGTTACTGGCCAGCACTGGTAGCGATAACTGGCTGACTGGACTTGACCTGTTCAAACATTAGATGGAACTGCAGTAAAACGTGGAGGCACAATAGCATTAAAAAACGTCTCAGAGGAGATTAAGCTATTATACTTATTTATGGCTGTGTGTTGTTTCCTCACTGCTGTATTGGACTGTTAAGGTTGTGTCTGTTTTAAACGTATACGCCTCTACATTCCTTAAAGTAACTGTTACTGTGAAGCGCCCTTGCTTCTCCTAACAGAGGACACCCATAATTGATCAACTGCAGGGCCAGACCCTGATTTTTTTTTACCATACTGTATGAGAGCAGATGCTACAGCCAAAGAGAAAAACAAAAGTGCAGAGATAGTCTGAATATATTTTGTCCATCTCAAATCCCAATTAAGCTGTGAGCTTGTGTGCCAAACTGGCTGCTAATTCACCATAAACTACATGAAAACTACTTAATGATCAACCAGTGGTTCCCTTACTGTGATCAATGAACAGCTTTACTGAATATCACTGTGATTGGTCCAAACAAGGTTCATTGTCTTAAAAAAAAAAAAAGCCTGCGGCAGAAGGATTCAGTTAATCAATCTGTATGCACCTACTGAGCTCTCATGGGAATTATGAATGTTTGCTGTATATGAAGTCTATTATAAACTCCATCTATCAAGCTGCCACAGTGCTCTGTGTAGTGGAACACTGTGGTAGTTTCAAGGGAAGAACTGCAACAATCAAGGTAAAAGCAGAATGAAATCAGGGCTGTGTGAGGCTTCTTAGTGGCTGTTAGTCACTCAGTGCTTCTCACTTCTATTAGTGTGATCTCTGGGTCATCACGAGATGGCTTAATGAAGGTTCATTGATTTCAGCTATAGCTGCTGGTATTCATGATACAGCTCTCATTGATGTAATTTAGAGAGATAAGCATAGGCAAATATCACTGTTAATGAGACTGATATTAATCTTATTTAAATTGTAAAAAAAAAACAAAAAAACATTGCTACCAGTGTTAATTTTGTTGACAAAATCTATATATCAAAACTATGAATTGCATTTTTGCCCTTTCATCATCAGGTCAGCTTCTTTACCAAGCTATTCAATTATCATTTTCCAAAACTGAACAGAGAAGAGACTCTGCTTTTAATTTGCTTTTCAGATTATTGATGCAGATGCCAGCCTCACAAGTTTCAGACTGTTAGTCTTTGCCCACTTTCATCCCTGCTACTGACAATTTGAGAGTTTGCAGGGAGTGCATCATTAAAGGACTGAGTATCTACCTCAGTGAGCATCCTGAGGATCTGCTGCAGGAGTACATGGTGAGTGTGTAAAAAAGTAGGCAGTGCTTTTGCCAAATTTAGAAAATAAAAATTTTGTTTATCCATGTTTATTAAAAAAAAAAGTAAGAACATACCTGTGTATCTCAGTATTTTGACAAAGCTGCATGGTAAAAAGCTATCTTAATAAATTTTATCTTAATTAAGTATATCACTGCTGGAAAGATGGTCTTTTCATAAAACCTAGGCTTTTATGCAGTAGAAAGACACAAATGCTTTTGAATTTGGTGCTACGTGACCAGAGAAAACAGAGATGAAGGACTGTGGCTTTTTTTTTTTTTTTTAGCTCAAAAGGTAGAAAACTTAAAACTACTGGAGTGCACTGCGCTGCACCGAACCAATAAACTCTCCTGCTGGTGGGTGACATATTGCGAGCTTATCCCTTTTGACACAGAAAAAAATATGGCAGCCAGACTTTTCAGTGTTCAAAAGACACCATAATCATATTCTAAGTTATCAAATAATGAATTCACAATTAGAATATCAATACATAAAGATGCAAATAATGAATGAATAATATAAAGTCATTCTGCGCCTCTAAATGGGGCACATTGCATACATATTGTAAATACAGAATGCAGGTTATTCATGTGCAGGTGTTTGTTAAACAGAGTGAAAATAGCCTAGAGTCACTCTGGCAGTGAGAACTTATTAGTATGAGCACAGTGTACATGTATACAGACAGTAACTCCACTGAAAGTCTTCACAGCTGTTAAAGCCGACTGAACAGACGTTGCTTCACTTGACAGCTTAGAGGAAACAACATCTTCTCTAAAACATAATTCCTTGTTTTTTCTCTCCTCATATGGTTTCCTCACATCTCTCCATGCATTCCTGTTGGGAGGGACTAAGATGCCAAGGAAAATATAAAAGAAAGAATGGTCATGACTACAGTGACAGCATTCAAGGAGCCAGACTGGGGGCGGGCACAGCAAATCACACTATAACCCATCATATCTTTGTTGCTTCAACTTTGACTGAAAAATCCTTCCACCAGATTAAAAAAACTGCAGCTGCTAGACAGAGCCATGATCTGTACCTGTAGGTTTCCAACCTAGTGCAGGACTCGGCTTAAATAGAGCTATCATAAAAGGCCCAAAGCTTGAAAACTAAGCCACACCAGTGAGGAGAACTCACAGATGATGTTCTTCACTCCTTTTTCCTACACTGCTACTGTAGTAGAGGAAATTGGAGAGTCTGCACTCCTGGACTGAGTTGTTTGGACTGCTACAACCAGTCAGGGGTTATTGATGCCTAATTGAGGGTAATTTTATCCCATTAAGTCTTATTATGCAGTTATATCTTACAGAGCTTGCACTGGTTCTGCAGTAGGATACATGTTGGAATATCAGCATTCCATATCAGTAAAATTGCCAAATATTTCAGTATCCTAACATGAAGGCTGCTAACTCAGTCTGTTAGTTTACTGTTTTTATGGCATGAGGTGTTCCTTGGAACTAACTCTCTGGTTTCAGAATTTCCACAAATGTTCCTCTGTCTTCCTGTCATTCTGCATGACTGAGCTCACCTACAGGTGTGTTATTTGTTCATTCACACAGCTGTTTGTAGGAGTCACTGTGGATTTGACTGTGGGTTCAAAAGCACTGACTTGTTACCGTCAGGTACATTTATTGTTTAAGGCATTTATTGCCTCTATTTTCTTTGTCTTTGGATGTAATTTCTATCTCTCAGATTAGAGATGAGATGTTTTGCAAAGACTTAGCGGTTCCATTGATGTATTAGAGTTGTAACTACTTTTTCACAGTTTGAAATTGGCGTCTCTAGGTTCTGGAATAAAGGTACTGACCAACAAAACTGTCATTGTTTTCAATGGGGGAAAAAAGTGATATATTAAGGAAAAGTTAAAAAAAAAAAAAAAGTTGTTGTATTAGACATCAACAAAGTAATTGATTAGGCTACTTAAATTAATTACACAAAAAAGATTACTTCTCATTGTAATTTGTTGTATTTTTTTATTTATTGAAAATCAGTTCAGTTCCATTAAATTATGTTCATAATTAAAGATTTTTTTTTTAATTTCAATCATTCATTAATTCTCCATAATCGCTTATCCTGTTAGGGGTCGCAGGGGAGTTGGAGCCTTTCCCAGCTGACACTGACATAGGACAAAAGGCCGGGGTACACCCTGGACAGGTTGCCAAACTATCACAGGGCTGACACATAGAGACAGACAACAGTTCACACTCACATTCACACTTATGGGCAATGTAGAGTCACCACTCAACTTAACGTGCACGTCTTTGGACTGTGGGAGCACCTGGAGAAAACCCAAGCTGACATGGGGAGAATATGCAAACTCCACATAGAAGGGCTCCCCAACCCAGGGTTCAAACCCCTGTCCTGGGTTTGCAGTGAGGCGACAATGCTAACCAGTGCACGACTGTGCCACCCATTTATTCTATTTAATTTTTTTAAATTACGAAAACATGTAATTAACATGGGAATATTAAAATAACAAAACTTTCGAGAGATATGTGATCGAATAGTGGTGGGCTGAAGTAATCAAATAGTGTGGAAATAAAAAGAATAGAATTGTGTTTGAATAATGTGATTGAAATTCCAATTGTGTTGGACTAAAATGTCAAAGTGTTAAATTTACTTTATTAAATCAAATTTCAGTTACTTTATAGCCACAAAATGTATTTCTGTTGGTTGAACATAAATAGTTTTTGTGTTGATTCAGCACAATTCTCTAAGTTGCTGCTAAAGTGTGTTGACATGGACATGAATAACCCATTTATGATCAGGTTTCTTGAGTATCCTGTTTTTGTGTTTGAGCATGTAAACACCAAATATTCCGTTAATGAGAAACCCAAATATTCCAGCTGGAGTACTCTAAAAGAAACTGGGATGTATATGGAGAATATGAATAACCTGGTTTCTCTATGCTCATGTAAACACCATATCCCATTGGTTCAGGCAGGACCCATGTCAAGCTCAGCTTACATCCCACCTACATCAGCTGATTGATGGAAGGGAGTCAGCTGATGGATCACATGACCCATTTCTATGCAACAAATTGGCAAATCTCATTTAGATATTTAAATGGCTTTAGCCAGCCTACTGTTGCGGCTTCCTCTGCAAGCCACTTTGCAGGCTGCCTCCACCACAGCTCCTCCTTTTCATGTTTTGTCTGACCTGTCAATTGCATTTCTGTTTGACACTGATGCTGCTCTGTTCCCTTCCCAAGGGGTCTTTGCTGCTGCTCTCCCTGTCTTGGCCTTTCAATGTAGGCGCATGGAAGGGCAGGGAGACTTGTTCTCTCTGCCTTAGGCTTTCCTCATTTACACATGGAAGGGCAGAGAGGTGTGCTCTCTCTGCTATAAAGCTTCTGATGTAGGCACGCAGAAGGGCAGAGAGGTGTGTTCTTTGCACCTTAGGCTTTCCATGTAACTGCGTGGAAGGGCAGAGAGGCCCCAGAACAGGACCATACAACCAAATTTAATACTGCAAATGGAAATAATGGTCATGTGGTCATGACTGACATACGTTCATTACCAGGATAAGCTTCATAAATGGGTTATTCATGTCCATGTAACTGCAATCTGTGTGCAACCAATGTCCACAATTAAGTAAATCGGATGTTGTTGTTTTTTTTTTAAAGTCAGTGCACTGTCATTGTGCCCAACAAGACAGCCTGTGTGCACACGGGTAATCAAGCATGTGTGTCCATCATAGGCAGTGCTTTTGGAGATACTTAAGGTGGTGCACCAGGACAAAACCATGACAGGTGATATATGAGCTAAGTTATCTGGTCAGTCTAGGCAAGCAGAGAAAGGGAGGACATAGTTTGACCTGGTGGGCTGTGAAACTCTGCTTGAGCCATGTAAAGCAGAAAATGCTCCAACACAAAAAGGCAAGAGCAGGGGGTGCCCTGGAGTGTATTAATGTACTCAGTCAGTGCATGCATGCCCTGATAGAAGATACCTATGTACAAAAACTAGTGACAAAAGTAAATGTGCGTGCAGTAGCACAGAACAATTTACAAATGCCTGATCCACAAAAATGTGGAAATGTGAATTCTTTTAGACGATGGATCCTGTAACATCAGACCTGTAATAGATCCTGCAAATGTCCTCTGTTCAGGCATGGATGACATTGCTGCATGTGTCCTTTGTCAGGTTGACAAATCTTGCCTGCACATGCAACTAACACTTCTAGGTGATGTAACTAAATAAAAAAGGACTGAGAACAATTGCTGATTGTAAGGGGGACTGCATCCACGAACTCAGGAAGTGCTGAGAGAGGTGG
Source organism: Epinephelus fuscoguttatus (assembly GCF_011397635.1). NCBI lineage: Eukaryota > Metazoa > Chordata > Actinopteri > Perciformes > Serranidae > Epinephelus > Epinephelus fuscoguttatus. Next base: position 37,629,276 of record NC_064765.1, on the reverse strand, counting down.
AATGGTTAATGGAACTTTGTCTCTGCCTGTCTGTCTCTCGCCTCCTCAGAGAGGTGATTCTCCACACTTCAGTGGCTGAAAACATGTTTTAAATGACCACAACACAACAACTACTGACATATATGGCTTTGCTGAACATCCACTGAGACAGTTTGGACAGGTTTGACATCAAGCCTTTGGTATGTTAAGATATATTACAAATCAGTTACTATTTTCATCTAGACTGAAATGTTTTGGTGATTTGGTGACTATTACCAGGTCAAAGTTTCAATTTGTCCAATACTTAAGTTTACAAATACCTGCAAAACCAATGACATTCCCATCAGCTACTGTACTTTGTGTTTAGTTCTACACTGATAAAAACACTGATGATCAATCTTTTTTTTTGTATATTATTTTTATTAATGATTTTGTATTTCCATACAAACATACAAGCCACAGCAAAATCCCTGCCCACACACACACACACACACACACACACACACGACGGGGGGGGCACACCTGAGTTCAACATAATCAAAGATTAATAACACAAAAGCACATAGCAATTCATATCTTCCATGTGTGATTATTAGGCACAACCTATCACAAATGAAAATATGCAAGAACAAGAAAACCAAAAGGGGAGAAAGCAAAAGCAAAACAACCAAACAAACAAACAAAACACCCAGTTAATATGTACAGCCAGATGTGGTCCTCATTCAAATGCACTCATTGAGTCTAGGTATTGCAAAAATGGACCCCAAGGTTTTTCCCATCTATGTGCACATTTGGGATGATTGAATCGCAGTTTTTCCATGTGAATAACCGAAACAAGTTCACACAGCCAGTTTCTGAAGCATGGTGGAGTTGATGTCTTCCAGTCTTTTAGAATGAGTTTTTTAGCTAATACCATGCCCATCAAGAGAGCTGTTTGAATGTATGGTGGAAGTGTTAAAGAGTCTTTGGAACATCCAAAAAGAGCCAAGTCCCTGTCGGGAGAAAAAGAAAAAAATTCTTGACTAGAATGGATAGATTAGTGAACAGCTCCCGAATAAATGCAAAAGTGTACCATCGATTGACTTACATTTATCACAGACTGGAGATACAGAGGGGTAAAATTTATGTAACATTACCTTAAAATAATAAAAACGGTGAATCACTTTGAACTGAATGAACCTGTGTCTACTGTTCATTGAACACCTGTGTATATGGGAAAGTGCAACCTTCCACATTTTATCTGGTAACACATCATTAATTTCCCTGTCCCAAGCTTTCTTGATACAATTAGCAGAATCAGGCCTCTTAAAAACATTTATAAATTTAGTAATCAACTTCTTCCTCTCTGGTGGAAGGGAAAACAATTCCAAAATAGCATGCTTCTCACAGGTGGACTCAAAATGAGGAATGTTTCCCTAACAAAATGTCTAGCTTGCAGGTAACAAAAAAAAAATTAGAGTGAGGTAAATTATACTTAAGACTTAATTCACCAAAGGAGGCAAACTTGTTGTCTATATAGAAGTCCTTTATACATTTGAGTCCTTTTAGACTCCATATAGCAAATGTGTTGTCTAGCAATGCAGGAGTAAAGGCATAATTATGTCAAAGTGGTGTATGGACTGAAATACAAGGGACTTTATACTGTATGTCTGTTTGATCTGATTGAGAATCTTAAGCGAGTTTCTACTTAGAAAATCAATTTTATTTATAAAGCCCAATATCACAAATCACAATTTGCCTCACAGGGCTTTACAGCATATGACATCCCTCTGTCCTTAGGACCCTCACAGCGGATAAGGAAAAACTCCCCAAAAAACCCTTTAACGGGGAAAAAACGGTAGAAACCCCAGGAAGAGCAACTGAGGAGGGATCCCTCTTTCAGACGTGCAATAAATGTCATACAGAACAGATCAACATAATAAATTAACAGTATTGTATGTTAATTTATAACATACTTGTATGACACAATGAGACAGAGAGAGAGAGAGAGAGAGAGAGAGAGAGAGAGAGAGAGAGAGAGATGCAGGTCAGACGGTAATGACAGTAGCTAGTAGTAGTAACAACATTAATGAAAGTAATAATATTATAATTAATAATAATATATTAATACCTGATAGTATACATGTGTGACAATAGTCATATGTGTATAATAACAGTAGAAGTATGACTAATGACTAATGATAACAGCAGCAGCAGGAGGCATCTGGCAGGACCTTGGCAGCAGCACAACCACACACGTCACGCTGTCCAGGCACCGCTGTGATATGAGTTAATCTGAGAGACAGTGGAGCACAAAGGCTCCGGAGAAGAAGCCGAGTTAGTGACATGCAGTATGGCCGAGTTAGTGAGATGCAGTAACAGGACATGAGAGAGAGAGAAGGAGAGAAGGTGTCTGGTGTATTATAGGGGGGTCCTCCGGTAGACTAGGCCTAAGTCAGCCTAACTGATGTGATGATGTACATAAATGACAACCAGTACCACACACATTACAAACAGCTCATGTCCAAATGTTCACTAATATAAACACTTAACCCTTTCATGCATAGTGGTCTCTACAGTGGACAGCTATTGAAAAGCCATTCCCTTGTATATACATGGGTTTGGATGATATAGTAGCACTTCAGTCACAACAGTGGATGCTAGTGTGTCATCTTATACACTGCCACTCACTGGCCAGCTTTTGTAAATGCAATACAAATTAGTCAAAACCAATATAAATAGGAGACCAGAAATGCTGTGCAGCCCACTAATATTTTATCAGTCCTTCTGTGGTAGGAGACAGTGTTAATTTTGACAGTTATTTTAGAATCAGTCTAATTCTTAGGCTTGAGACAAAAATTCTTATTAGTTTTCGTCACATTTGAGTCATTTTTATAAAATTCATATCATTTTCTTCAACTTTTAGTCCTAATGTTTTCTACATGTTTTTTTCTATCTTTAAACTAATCCAGTTAGGCTAATTCATCTATCAAAAATTAGAATCAAGGTGACAGGTTGTGTAAAAGTTTCATTTAGTCCATTTTTTATGCAACTACAATTATCTTCTACGTATTTACAAACTGTCATTTCTCCAGCAGTGTTTGGCAGGTTTAAGGGGTGATTTACAGGCACACACTTACTGATCATCATTTGAAAAACTCAACCGCTCTCTATTACGCTTTTAAAAAACTTTGACTCCACAAACAACCAATCTGAGACAACTAGGATTTGTACCCAGGTTCATTGAAAACTTGTACTCAATGATCTCATTGTTAAGAAGCAAAATGATAACTTAATAAAAGATTAAATTTTTTCTTAATCTGCAACATGTTAGTCTGGAGGTTTCCTCTCAGAGTTGGGGCTCAAAACTAAACTTTCATCTATGTAAGAGGAAACTGACTGAGTTTTGAGTTCAGAGTGTTTACTTAGAGCACAGCTACCTTCACAGATAACTGAGCCTCCTACCTCCTACTGCTTGCTCTGCTGTTGTTCTGTGGCTAACAAGCAGAAATTACAAACAACCATCTGTCCAAATTGGACCATCATGCAACACTGTCTATATTTTAACTGCAATGCATACGATTACTGGAACTTCACTGGTCTTGAAAATATTCAATCTGCAGTGACTACTCTGGCTGTAAATAAATTGACTTATATTATAAGGCTCTGATAATAGAGAAAATGTTTCGTGGGTTGCAAAACACGAGTCACCCCGCACTGCCTTTCTTTCTTTTTAACTTAAATGTCACTAGTAAAAAAATGCTTGCTGAACCGATTATTGTTGCCAGGCAGCCACCCCATCGCCTCCTCACCCTAATCTTCCCATAATTATATAAGTAATTATTAGCTAGTTACTAAAATGGACAGGCAGAGAGACCTTGCTCTAGCTCTGGTTGAGGGTGAGAAGCCTCAGCAAATAGTTTGTTGGGCTTAAGTAAACAAACATCTGTGTTGGTAAATTAGACCCTAAAAACAGAAGGTGGATACAGGGAGTACGACCATTTTCTTCTCTATTGTTTACCAACTGTAAACTTATTGTCATGACCACCACAGAAGGCCCGCCTCTCAAATCATCTGATTTTACAAAGGTTAAATGGCGGAGATGACGTGGGGCGCTTTTCTGCTCTGAGTTGCAGTTTTTTCAACTCAAGGAGTTCAGGGTGCGCAGGCAAAAATGCCAGTCTGTTATGATTTGGTTTTGTGTTTGGACCCCAAAATGCAGAGACGGAAGTGGAGAAACAGTTCAAAGTGTTTATTGAAAAACATGAAGTTCAAAAATCAGAAAAAGGGCCAAATGGAGGCAGTGGAGGGCTGGCTGGCGTTGCTGGAATGGACTCAGCATGCGGAGACACTGAAGCACAGGAAACTGCAATCAGGTAAGGCAGGAGGCACACCGGCAGCTGCACAAAAAACAACGAACGCTTAAGAGTAACGAAGAAACACGAAATTCACTTTTTCACAAAAGGCTGAGCCACTACGTTACCGACTGAGACGGGATAATCTGGCACAGGAGTGGCGTCTTGACCGGGCTTTTACTGCCGGAGTGATTACTGAATGAACACCAGGTGTGCCTCATTATGAAGAGCCGGCCAGCCACACCCTCAGCTGCACACACACTGCCAGGGAGAGAAAAGGGAGGGGGAAAGAGAAAAGAAAAAACACAGAACATCCCAAACACAAAACCAAACACCAAAACAAACGTTATCATGACACAGGCGCCTAGAGCACAGACACACAAGGTGTGTAGCAATGCAAAAACAGCTAGCAAAAAGCTTAATTCTTAATAAAAACAATTACATAAAACCGCCTCTAGCTTAAAATGCTTTCTGTGGGATTTGGGCCTTACAATGTAACTTGAAGTTTTTTAACAAAAACAATATTTTGTGCAGATTAGTTTCATTACTACTCATGTTGCTTGCTATGCAAAGTGAACAAGGAGTGACTGAATTGGACTCAGGTCCAAACAGCCTGGCAGCTAAACTCACTGAACGAAGCGAAATGAACTGTTCTCTCAAAGAACGAGCAAGGACCAATTAAGTCAAACATGAGTCGAGACCTCCCCCAGCCAAGGCCAGTGGTGCATTTATGTGCTCCTCATATGTTCATGCCTCTGACTTCGGTGTGTTCTTGTTGTAACATAGAAACAACATAGGCACTACAAAGAAGATGTGCTGTATTTTATTGCTCAGAGCATTTAAACAACACGTTGATAATAAGAGCAAAGGAAACAGATCAGCTGAGCCATAAAATATCATCAGTAAGTAATTTTTAAGATTATTCCAACACCATATTAATGCAGCACAAGGCTGCAGGGGTAACAAGATGTCTGCTACTTGCCCTGCAAAGAACAACAGATCTGTGACATTTCTGTAACATTGTATTGAGTTTACATGACCTACCTACATACAAGTGCTGAATCAATGCATTAAATGAAAATGTTATCTTTTTTTTTTACTTGTATATGATGACTGGTAATGCATGGAAGAGGAGCTTCATGAGGCTTTCAGCCCTAGTTATCAAACATGCATGTACTATAATGGAGTGTCACAAAGTGATATATATATACTTGTCCATACCCATTGGTAGCTTTGTCACCTTCTACCTATGCCAATCCTCAATGCCTATGTGCAGTTTCACATAGATTGACCACGTCAGTGAGTAGAAAAACGTGGGACAGACAGAACGACTGACTGACAGAATGACACACTGACAGTTTCCGTGATTATGTACAGCATACCATACCATGACTTAGTCATACCAAAAATCAGAAAAAACACCAACATTGGTCCACAGGGGGAGCCACAGCGATCAGTTGCATTTTAGCCATTTTGAAGCATTTTTCTGTTGTTATAGCGCCACCCAGTTGCCAATTAGAGTTAAATTTCTCCAGTCACCTTGAGGCGTCCTGTTCTACATATCTACCAAGTTTAGTAAAAATCCATATGGCGGTTAGGCCTAGATAAGAAATGAGCTCTCTAGCGCCCCCATTTTGTTTGATGGGGTCAATAATGGAGGGGTCCCCTCAGATTATGTGTGGTCATATGCCTACAAAGTTGCGTGGTGATGGGTGAAACCCTTGAGATGTTATACACCTTTATGTGATGAGCCACACCCTCCGCAATATTCATTGCCTTATAGAAGCTCAGTTTTAGTAAGTTTTCCAACTTTTGCCAAGAGGGGACTTTAGATATTGGTCCCTAGATTATGTTCACCTAGTTTCATGCAGATCTGTCAAACTTCCTAGGAAGAGATCCATTTGAAGTGTTTTTCAAAAAATTCAAAATGGCGGAAAATCTATATAAGCGGAAGTTATGGGTTCTTGGGGCAAATTTGTTCCTCATGAGGAGAGGCATCTCTGTGCAAAGTTTCATGTCTCTATGACACACGGGGCATGAGATATGCCCATTCAAAGTTTGCAATTTCAATCGGTTGCAATAGCGCCCCCCTTTGGCCAATTGATATAATATTGCTTCATTTGCATCCTCCCACCCTCTACCACTGTGCCAAATTTCACATGGATTGACCAAGTCAGCAAGGAGAAAAACCTGGAACAGACACACAGACAGACACACCCACAGACAGAGTTTTCGTCATTATATAGTGAGATATATGTCACACTTCAGATACCAAAGATCAGTAGGGTTCTAATTATCAGAGGAATGGTTTTGTCTTGATTTGATAGCAAATGCCATGCCAGTGAACCGATTTAAGCAGATTCTGAAGTGCCAGGGAGCCAGGAAATGCTGACAAGCTCTTCAAAATCAGACTAGTGTTAAATGCACTAGTGAAAACCTCCCATTTATCTGTCGATTCTGAAAAGTTCCAATCAACTGATGAGGAGATAATCTCCCTCAAGGGCCACCTGTCTCTCAAGCAATACAACCCCCCAAAAAAACAATTGCTGGATTGCGATAGTGAGGGTGAGAGCAGGGACCTTTGGATACATGTACAGATTTAAGGTGTATCAGGGTTTCCCTGGGCCTGGAGAGGTCAGTCGATTGGAAATGGCCGCAGACGTAGTCATATGCCTCTGTGATGACACACAGCAGAAGAATCACAAGCTCATTTAGGCACTACAGCAACAGGGCATCTATGGCACAGGCACAGGCATAATCAACAGGTTCCATAGAGCACAACTGAAACTGAAGAGTGAAAGGCAACTCAAAAAAGAAGTAGGAGGACTTTGCTCTGTTGTAGGTGTGGCAGGTTGAGTTTCCCTCCCCCTCCTCTCCTTTCTTCCACCTCACTCAACTGGCAGTGGGTTGCTTTCAATCAGCCATCAGCGCACTGATTGCGGGGCGGTGCCACTCACCTTTATATCTAGGTGTGTCAATACTGCTCTGGTTCCTCTGCCTAACTTCACCAGAGTCTGGCGTTTGTTTTCTCTGGAGTTGGTTGACTTGCACCCATGCATGTCCTCAAACTCCTGGTTAATGCATATTAGATTTTCTTTTGGTTTATTGATTTAATTTAATTGAATTTGAATTTTTGTGGGAGGGTTTAACTTTGATTTAGTTTCTATATTGTGTTTTGGGTCAACTGGGTTGTGTATGCGTGTTTTACTGATTGTGTGTGTGATTACCATTGGCCATTGTCTTTGGTTAGTGGTCCCTATGAGCCTTATTTAACTGTGTTTTCCTCTGTTGCGTAGGAGCAGCGGAGTGCAAGCCGGTGGCAGGCGGACGTCCTGGTGGTGGTGTCCCCCTCACTCATCCTCTTTTGCAGTGCTTTGATTTTGTTTGGTTTATTTTGACTTCACATGTGGTGTGTAGTTCTCTTTTGGTCTGTCCTCCGTGGCTTTGCTCCTTAGGCCCCCTAATTTCCTGGTCACAGTTACCCGTTTTACTAACAACTTGTCAATTTTAAAAAGTTATTGTGAAAAATAAACTTTATACTTTTATGGATTCCTGCCTCTGTCAGTGTTTAGTTGAGCCTGTGAGTCTTATTTTTGGTGTCCCTTGTAGGGGTTAAATTAATAATTTCCGTAGGTGGCGCTGTCGACAGTACAATACAATTCTTTGGTATACTGCTCCGTTCACTTTGCCACATAGGCAATGCTGAAACATCATTGCGCATATTGGTTAGACAGTTCTATTACCCACATGGCCTCTTCTAGCATTGGCCATTCCTCACCAAATGTAGCCCAGAGATAAAGCAAGAAAGAAAAAAAAGATGCTCAACATCCAATGGTCATTTTCCCTGTAGCTGTAAAATCAGCATATGGAAGGAGTAGCTCTCATGGATCATTGTGTTGCAGTGTATTCCCATACAATGACAACTGTAAATGCCTGGAACCTTCACAGAATGTCTGTATAGGAAAAGAAGGAACTTCTACACCCTTCAGCATCCCCTAAGATCCAGCCCCAGCTCACCGAAGCAAAAACTGCAAACAGATGCCGTGATGCTACATGCACACAAATAACCATGTGTATCTAGAAAGGCAAAGATGGTGCCACTTGAGCTGCAACTTGACTACCTGGAGCGAAGGTCCAAATTCCAGGGGAGCTGATGCGGAGACAAAGGGGATGCAAGGCTGGAGCCATATGGAGAGCCAGGAGGAGAAGATAGTAACCCATTAATCAATCCATCATAATCAGGAATTTAAGCTTTCTTTCAGATAAGATGGAAGAGGTTGCCACAACAACCCAGACCCAGCAGGATGACCATGAATGCAATCTAAAATTTATATAAGCTGGAAAAGCCTCATTGAAAAAATAAACTATATCTCATCTACATGAGTGCCATTGCAAAGACAGGCAGCATTACATTGAACAAAGTTGCAGATAAATAACAGTTACAAACCAACAAAAAAAAGTCAAATGGGGGAATGCCTTTAGGACCCTGTAGAGAGAAAATCATTCAGGGACACTAGCAGCATGCTCTCTGCCCTCTCATCAATGATGTTCTTAGGCAGTTCTTCTTAGAGTTGAGATCTCAGGAAAATGCTTTGGATCCGTGCACGTGACATCTGCGCACAGCACTACATTACAGCAGTGAAGACTATCAGTAACAGTGTCCTGTATCACACTGTGGATCTTAAATTTTGTAACTCTACTTCTACTTTTTTTCTACTTTTTTTGGTTCTCCTCAGTCTGAGCCTCAGTATCACAGTCCTGCTGCTCCTCCAGAATGTCACTGGCCCACTCAACATAGTCATCTGCTGTCCTCCTTATACCCACTAAGTCTTGGACACATTTTTCCAGGTTATCTTCCATTTCCGTCACCAAGCGATGTGCTGTTACTGTATTCATGACCCAATGGGGATGACTGCTAAAAATTCTGTGAAAAAATTCAGCTGTAGAGGAGTAACCTTGTACCCCTACGCCTTGCCTCTGATGGCAGTTTTTATGGTCACATCCTTTTCAGTTTTTCTCCATAGTGGTGACCACAATAGGCTTGGGTTGTATCTACCCTTTCATACTTTTTGACCCCTAATATATTTACACCTATTAATGTTTAAATAGAGAAATGCAACGATACACCATCTGATTTCAAGGTTCTCTCTTTCACCTAACTAAGACTAGTTTAACTGCCTTGTTACTCCATTATAAAACACACTTCATTCAAACTAGACAAAAACAATAAAACTCACCAAAACCTTCTTAGGTTGTCTTTTTACTCATCTAGTTAGTCACTGTTCCAATAGTCACTGACTGGTTTGGTCAAAATGAACTCTTAATTCACTAAGTTTGATGTGAAAATATGCTGTTTTCCCCCAAGTTCTCTCTCTGCCGTTGTGGCTGTTTACAATCCTGTACCGTTATCCCCACCACCCATAGTGGTTTCTTAGTTCAGCTGCATGTCCCACCGTAGAGACTGGCTTCTGGCGGCATGTGCCATGCACTACATACAATACATCTTCAATACAGCCTCTCCCTCTGGGTTTAATAGAAAGATGAGCTTATGTATTTTTGAGGATAATGAAAATCATACCATCAGGATTTCTAAATACCCCAGTATACCATCACACCGTGACACTGCCCATCTGGCTTTGCAAGGCTTTCAAATATTTACTCAAGGCCCTGTCTTTGGCCCACTAGCAGGTTTCATCAGTGACACCAAGCTGTCTTTCTCCTGTCCTTACTGGTTTCCTCTCAAAACTTGATGCACTTCCAGGAGTCTTGACAAACACTGCAATGTCATTCATTGATGAGAAAAGAGCTTCACCTGCATCAAAAACCCAAGAAGTGTTAGTTAGCATGAGGTTGACGATATTTCAGTAACACCTTCCAGTAAGTACTCTCCTGTGAGCAATGCAGAAAAGCCCCTGTATTGTCGATGCATATTAGCTTCTCCACCTGTTGCATTACCAACACAGTGTTTGACGTCTTTGTCTATCTTCTCAAGGGTCTGTTTCACAAGGTCCACAAAGCACAGTCCAGTCAATGACTCACAGTCAGTGACTGCAATGAGTCTCTCATGGACAACATCAGTGACTTACTGCAGAACTCCTGCACACTGGTCCTTGGATGTTAAGTCCTGTGTTGTGTGCATTTGTATTGAGAACACCCCTGCCTTTGTCACTTCAACAGCAAATGTCCAATCAACATTCTGATTGTTTATTGTTTATTGTAGATCCCCATTAGTCACTGCCTCAGTAGTGACTATTCTTCCTGGGTCAATTAAAATTTACAATGCAATTAAAAATTCACAAGCAAAAACCTAATAAAAAACAGAACAAATATAATATATACATTCACACATCTACCAAAGGAAAAAGAAAACAACAACTATTATCCTAAATGACAAAGAATGATAAATTAAAATATAACAGACAAAGTACACACAGAACTACGCAAAAATAAAATGTATATCAATACAGTAATGATAACCTAACTGAGCACACTAAATTGATATTAAACAAAAATAAGTATAAAGAAAATCAAACATACATAACTCATAACAGAATACAATTAACTGACAATTAATGTAATGTTTTTGTCAGTTAATTAACAATTAACTGACAAAAACATTACAACAACCTCTTTCTGCATTACAGCTCTTCTAAGTATTTTCTTAAAACCAACTCTACTGGAAATTAAAACTAAATGTTGTGGAAGTCAGTTCCAGTATGTGATTGCCCTGTACATCACTGTTTTTTTGAGGGCATCAGTTTTAGGTTTAGGCAAGGTGAAATCACCTCTCAAGGTTTGTCTAGTGCCATAGTTGTGACTATCACTAGCGAGCAACAGCTGAGAAAAGAAACTAGTAGGTTTACGTGATATATAGATGTTTTTCAAAAATATAATAATGCTACAAGCTAGTCTCTCACTGACTCTCATCCATGACAATTCATTGTGCATTTTTTCAATGCTGTTCCTAAAAGAGCAGTGCAGAGCTAATCTCGCAGTTCTATTTTGGGTAAACTGGATTTTATTTAGTTCTTGTTCAGATGCATTTGATCAGATTGCTGGGCAATAGTCAAGATGTGACAAGACAAGGGTTTGTATAACTTGTTTTTTTGTTGCGCTGGTTAGAAAATAAACACTCCTTCTTATGATTGAAATACTCCTACGCATTTTTATTACTATATTATTAAAGGGGCAATAAGTGAAATTCATCATTTCTAGATCGAAGGAATTAAAAAATCGCTATGTGAAGAACTAGAGGTGTAATTTCATCTGGAGTATAGCATGACCTCACACACCCTCTCTCTGTGTTGATCTCCAGGCCCTTGTTTACAAGCCAGTCCGGCTGCGCGTTCATGTACGTCCATGTGAATCCCCCAATCGTAGCATGGGCTAATGTCCAGAGCTTGAGTTATTAGCGGCTCTGTCCCAGCAATGGGTCAGGCGTTTCGGTTGTGTTAGATGTGTAGCCCAGCAGCCCAGCTAATTTGCAATTAGCATTGTAAAATGTAGCCAGGCGGGCAGCCTGCCGGCTGTGTTTAGCTATTTCCCTGCCTACGTCAATGATGATGGTCCCTAATAAATGTAATATATTTGTTGAAATGGAGGCGAGGCTCAGTGACTAGAAGAGCTGGTAGAAGCGCTCCATAGCTGTAAGTTACTCCAGTAGCCGTAGTATCTCTAGTGCTAACTCTGGGAGCTAACACTAACATTCCTCTCTTCTCCGTGAGCTGGGAGCCCGCCAGGCTGGCCAGGCTCACAGTGAAGAGTTGGAACGTTAGCATAGCAGCCGACTAGTGCTAAGGCTAACGTCCCCACGCCAGAGCTCGCCGGAGCCGAGAAGCAGGCTCCCGGAACATTAGCATAGCAGCCGGTTAATGCTAACGTCCCCACGCTTCTCGGCTCCGACTCACTGAGCCTGGCGGAGAAGCGTGAGCCAGGCTCATGACTTCAGTTACTTTATTTGCTGTTGTTTTGGACATCTTAGTTACCAAGGACCCTCTTTGTTTACTTCCCTTCTGCTTTTTTCTTCTCTCAATGCAATCACTAACATGTTCTTGTAGGTGGACATCATGTTTGTTTAGCAGCATTATAACCTCAATAAAGTTGACGATTGACTGACATATTTTCCAAGTTATATGCAGCTTCATGTCTGTCCTCTGTGACTAAGCCCACATTTACCAATAATGTTAACTACATCAGTCACCATTCAATGACCTGCCTCCTCTGTCTGACCTGGTCTTGTTGAACAGACATTTGCTTTTCACTCAGAGTGGCACAGATGTCTGCTTTGCTGACTCTGGGGGAAACTTTCCCTATGGGCCTTGGTTCTCTCTTGTTCCTGTATTATCTGATGGGCATATTTCCAGGCCTGCGTGCCTCCTTTGATAAATGCACTGTTACTGGATGAAGGTTTTGTGAATGCAAGACATACTGAGCAGAACAAGCAGTGAGTGACTTCATTGTATTTCAGCAATTTTTTGTTTGTGCCATCTTTGGAGTGAAATGCCTTGGCATTGACTCTGTGAGGGGTACTGAAAAAATGAGTCAAAGTCCTTGGACTGAGGACAGGCAAAATGATCACACTGATTTTCAGTACTTTAGCTGTCCCTTTTATTTTTCCCTGTAATGGGCTCTGAACCTCTCTCCCTCTTTCACTCACTCGCTGCACATCTGGTCACTCTGCAGAATGAGATTAACATTGTAAAAAACCTAAACTCAATTTTGTGATACTGGTGCAGTCATTGACTGTATGCGCCCCGATTACAGTCATACTAATAATCTCATTAATAAAGCACCTGTAAATATAAAAGCATAGTCTAAATGTTTAGCTTTGTGCTTTTGTACCTGAAGGTTCCTGCTCTGACTATGAACTTGAACTGTCGCCTGCAGCACTGTTGCTTCCTTCACCACCTTTGCTAGAGCAAGAGCAACCTATATTTTTTCTGTTTGGCCTACTGTTAACATTCAACCAGACAAAAGACTATTTTTTTATATTCTTGAGATGATGGACAACAACACTGATATTGTATCTTGGGTTATAATAAGACATAATATACAGTATTGTGCACAAATCTAAAAATCTAAATTTCTGTTCAAATTTGGCACCAGAAGAATATAGTATGTCTGAGAAACAACAGTATTTTACATTTGTGTAAACAATTATATATGTATTAGCTAAATATTTAGTTTCACCCAGAACATTTAGATTTAACATTAAACATTTAGATTTATATTTAGCATTTGGATTTAACATTTAGATTTAGATTTAATATTTAGATTTAGATTTATATTTAGCATTTAGATTTAACATTTATACTTAGATTTAATGTTTAGATTTAACATTTAGATTTAGATTTAGCATTTAGATTTAGATTTAATATTTAGATTTAACATTTAACATTTAGGTGCCACATTTAATATTTAGATTTAACTATTTAATATATTTCTAAGTTAACAAATATTGCTGTAAATGTGGTAAAAGGTGACGTTAAAAAATTCACAATACTTTTTTAAACATTGTTTGAAGCTAAATGTGGCAAAATGTTGACGTTATTTTCAGCGTGAGACACTTTACAAACGGCACCCCATAGGTAAGTGGTCTGAAATGACAGAGTACCATATTTAATGGAACCAGTGTCGACAGAGAGTGTCCAATATATCGTGATGTGGTACGATAGCCAGATGCTCGCTTGGTGGTGGGACACGGCATAACAAATAAAAATTAACAACAATAATCATAATAATAATAATAATAATATGAAAAACAATAAAATAAATAAACAATTCACAGAAACATATAATACTTTACTGAAGACTATGACACTATTGTTTACCTAAAATTACTACATTCAGTAGCATTCCAACTCTGTGCAACTGCAAGTACAGGGTGTGCGACATCAGTGTATCCAGACTGTGAAAGTGACTCCTGTTTGTGGTGACTCCTCTGCCTGCTGGCCTCTAACTGTTATTGATAGCCCTGTTGTAATTCTGCCTAAGACAGCACAGTTGTCAGTGTCCTTGCCTCCAGTAATCACACCAACTTTTAGTGATTGCGATATTTCTCTGACAGCGGGCAGGAAGGGCCAGGCAGCTACTTTACATATAAATGCACACTCACCCCTTGCATTAAGAAAGACATAATTAAAATGTAGTGACATGTAAATACTTTGGTCTAACACTTGGCCAACTTTTGAGCAGCACTTTGGAAAAAGTTGGCCACTGTGAGCTGAAAGAAGTTTGGACTTTTCAGCTTTATAAAAATCTTTTATCATGCTGGAAGAGACACATGACTCAAATGATATGGTATACGGCATTAATATATGAACAGGTAGACAGCAGTCGCATCAACAATACCTCATGTCCTCAGGGTCAGCTGAGATTTTAAGCTTTCTAACAGGCAGCTCAGCTCTGTGTATTTGCTTGGAGTGCCTAAATCTTGTGGGTCACCTGACCTACCCGGCCTTGCGCTCTGTACTTGGTATGGTTTCTCCAAAAAAAAGTGAACATTAGTGAACTTTAGTGTAGTGTCTGAAAGACTGAGACTGCTTTATAATCTGAATGTACTGTATATACAGTATATATATACATATATATATGTATATATACTAATGTATATGCGCGATCTTAGCAGGTACTTAATGTTAGCTCAAATAGGTAGCCGACAACTCGGTGGGCTTTAAGAAGTTTTATACATACAAAGAACTTTTCTAAAAATGAACTGCTTGCCAACCAGACCCGCCGTCTAATTGAGACCAGTGTTTATTTGTCAAAATGTGTAGCCATGCCCAGCTAGTAAAGGGGACTTGCTGTTTAATTGGGACTCCTATAATTGAAGTTTTATGGTAAAAAGAAACAGTACTACAGACAGAAATGTTCCGTCTAACACAGCGGATAATGTGAAATTACCTGAGGGCCAGCTGCTTCATGTATCATATGGGTTATTATAAAAAAAAAAAAATCACATAATTATCATTATTAATAATAATTATTACATAATTATCAGGTCAGTCATTAGGAAATATGGGCAGGGGGACAACATTTTCCAAAGCGGGCCCACCATCCACTAATTGTTAAATTGTATACTTCTTGTGAATAAAATCCAGTTAAATATATTTCCACATGTATTTTGTATATACTCTGTGGTTAGACCTCATATTCTAATTTGAAAAGCAAAGGTAGTCACGTGTGTGTCGTGGGCATCAGTAAAGAAAATTCATGGTAATATGGTTCCCTATGTCCTGATTTCAACCTTTGTTCAAAATCTCTGGGGAGTTTAAAATCTATTTTTGGAAAGTTTAGTGTGTGACAGACCCCAAAACCAATGTTTCCATTTTTTTTCAAAGTCTCTGTGGCAGCCATCTTGGACTTTCAAAATGGCGACCACCCATAAACTGTTTTTAGGTGGAACCCTCATGATAAATCAAACTGATTCTGAGTTTAGGAGTTAATTGCAAAAATTTCAAGCCAAGGAAACAAATTAGAACATTCCCACTCCATTAAATAGAATCTGATGCTGCACCTGCCTATGGACAGCTAAGACATAGGCATGGACGGACAGTGTCATTCAGCCAGGTGACTCTTTTTAGTGATCTGACAGAGCAGAAAACTCTGGCGAGAGAAAGGGAGAAGGTGTGTGCTTACTGATAAATAAGGACTGGTGTGACAATATGAATGTGAGGTGCTGTCCTGTTCCTGCTTGCCCTGCACCACAAGGAGAATAAACACTTTGTGTCATGGCCATACAACACTGCCTGTGTACAGGAGGAGCGACCTTGTTGAGGTTGAGATATGTAAACACACCTCAACACATCCCTAGTAAGCTCAAGGCAATTGAATCGAACGCAACTGGACTTAGTTTTGTCTTAGAAGACGTTTCACCTCTTATCCAAGAGGCTTCATCAGTTCATGCTTGTCTGATTAGGCTGGAACTAGTCTGACAAACTGGTGTGGAAAAAACCCAGGTATTTTACCTCTGAGGAGGTCTTCACAAGGCCAATGATGTCATTGATTTGTTAGTGCTCCAATAGTGTGTCAGCAATGGTCGCTGAAACTCCTGCTGCAACGGTGGTAGTTGGAGTCGTTAGACAAAAACAACACAAAACAAAATAAATCTACTGTGTAAATATGTTCAAAATGCTGTTTTACTGAGATTTATGAAATCCAATATGGCCGCCGCCTAGTGACACCACAATATGCAAATTAGATGACTTAATTTACTCCCATGACAAACTTTGGGTCATGATGAATAGTTTTCTCATTTACAGCATGCCTTGATCTCTCACCACTTTCAAGCTACAGCCTTTTGAAATGTTGAAATGAAAATTTAATTTTTCCTAAATAAACTCTTGCGCCTAAAGGGTTAAAAGGCAAGAATAGACATGTCTTAGGGTAGGTACATAGTATCCCATAGTATATTTGTTGTACCTCCTTTCTCTCCTTCAGGAAACAGAAGTTATAGTCATAACATCTAGTTTTCTTTAAAAATCTCCAATAAAATAAATCCATAATACAACCATCCAAATTTGTATGCCCTTCCCTTAAGCTAAAAAAAAAAAAAAAACTAAACGAGCAACAAATATATCCACAGATGAGTTTATGTTTTTGTTAGTAGCTATGGTATTGGTTAAGGAAAAAGGGGATCTGTCTTTATTATTATCACTCATTGCTGCTACATTCCATAGAAATTCCATTCATATATTGCTCCTGTTAAAGGCATCATACCAGAGTTGTACAATACAAACTGGCTGATATCAGAATGCTACTGAAGCATTAATGTCACTCCAATATCTCAGCACCTGAACATATTGGTCTAACCTCACAGTCCCACTTCTCCAGAGAGTGAAGTCAGCACTCTGATTGGGCTTGGAGAAGCATTACTGGGCCAAGGCCTGAGTCAACTAATTAAAACTTTGCATGTTGGAACTAATTGTCTCCCAGAGCCATTCTTCTAACACATCCTGTGATGAAAATGAATACTAATTCCAGGAGTGCCCAGAATCTGTAATTTAATTAACATTAATAAAAACAGTACTGAAAGAGTGAACTTTTAACGTGCTTTTTTCTTCTCTTCTTTTTTTTCATGTCCCTAAAGAGAGACTTCAGACCTGGGGCATTTTTCCAAGGGGTCGACTGCCTGCAGGCTATTTGAGCTTTCATTGGGATCTGTCTGACTTTCTTAATGTTTCACATTATAATTCTTCACATTTTGTCTGTTTTGCATTTGATAAGCCAGTTTTGATGACAGAATGTAGACTCCTTAGTTAAAAGCTGCACGTTATACTCTGTTTTGCTCATTTATTGTACTTATGTATTCTGTTTCCATTTTATTTGATTCTGGCTGATAGCTTATAGCTTGCTTGATTGCATTCTCTGATTTGTGTAATTATTGTCATGAAGTGTAATCAGAGATAGTCCACTTTAAAATGTGTTTGTGGGTGTGTAAGCAGAACAATGTTTTACTCTGTGTATTTGTTGAAAGAACTAAGAGATGCAAATGAAACAAAAGATCAAGGTCTGAACAAGACAAAAGAATAAAAGCTTGACGTATACAAGTGCTCAGTAACTTTAAAAACAGTGTGTCTACCAGATTTTTTGTGGACAATTGGTAATTTTGGTCAGTTAGTGGTACTATAGTCAGTATCGAGTGAAATGATCCGTGTGACGCTTATCAGTTCATTTTTCCACATAAAAAAATGAAAATTGTATTTTTCTTCTGTCAAATCAATATATAATTAAGATTTTGAAGTCCTTTTTCCAATTTTGTATATGTCGAATGTTGAATGGATAAACAGAAAATAGAATAATTGAAAATCGGACTATTTTTTATTTCTATTTGTGTGTTGGGCTGTCTGAGGGTGGGCTCTATGCACCAGACTTAATGCTGATTGTTTGGTGAGGTTGCCTCATTTTAGGATTTTACATCCGGTCATAGCCAAAGTTAGATACCACTGTTGCAGGTGAGTCTCATTGGTTTTTCCCTCTAAATGCATATTTATCAGAGATGGCAATTCATAGGGAAGACTCTGTGTTTATTCAAATATACACCATATAACTTGAGAGTACAGATGCACGATATTGGATTTTTTGCCAATATGCCTCCATATATCAATTCATTTGGCCGACAACCAATACCAATACTGATATAGCCACATTTTTCCCCACCTAATTTTAGTGATCATCAAGTCTCTTCTGGAGTGGAATTATCATCATATTATGCATACTCTTTTCATGATGGCCCAGCAGATGGAGATGAAATAAAATACTGATATATCCACTTCTTTACCTGCCTAAATGTAGTGATCATCAACTTTGATGCTCATGTCATTAATATTCAATGCTAAAAGAATACTTTTAGGGTGGCACAGTGGGGCAGTGGTTAACACTGCTGCATCACCGTAAGAGGGTTCTGGGTTCTAACCCACGTGCCAGCTAGAGGTCCTTCTGTGTAGAGTTTGCATGTTCTTCCCATGTTAGCCTGTGTTTTCTCTGGGTTCCCTGGCTTCCTCCTGCAGTCCAAAGACTTGCAGGTTAGATTACTGGTGACTCTAAAAAATTAGGGTGGTTCCTAAAATATATTTATACTGTCACAGTGGGCACTGTTTACCTGCCATACATGCCATCTTCTCAGCTCATTCAGTAGTTTTCTACTCTCCCCACCTCTCCACCACACCTACCTGCCAGCCTATCACCTGTCCTCACATTTCCAGCGCCTCTCACCTGTGGATCATTACTACCTGTCACTATAAAGACTCTCACATCACAGACTCTCCTTGCCAGATTGTTCTTTGCCTTCATGCAAGACCTTTCAGCATTTGTTTGAGGACTACTTCCTCATCACTGACCCTGCCTGCCCCTGATTCTCCTGTTTCATCTGCTCCCCGGTAAACCACTCCAACTTCTGTCCTCAGTCAAGAGCTCTGCTTCTGCCTTCCTGGCCCCTGTTCACCTGTGTTCTGTGGCGAGAGACAGCTCTCCAAAGTGAGTTTACCAGTTCAGTTACCTGTGATCTTCTGGAAGATCAGCAGTTCCCCGGCTCCTCCAGTCTACACGTCAAAGTATCCTTGAGCAAGATACTGAACCCCAAATTGCTCCCGATGATGCTTCCATCGGTGTGTGTGTGTGTGTGTGTGTGTGTGTGTGTGTGTGTGTGTGTGTGTTAAAAACCAAGTAGCATGCATGTGTGTGTGAATGTGGCTCGTACTGTAAAAAGCGCTTTGAGTGGTCAGATGACCAGAAAGGCGCTCTACAAATGCAGGTCCATTTACCATCCTTTACCATTCTGTGCTGTGGATTGCTTGGCTGCACATTCAGCCTTTTTGTGTGTGCTGCAGATTCCACTCATCATTGCCGGTGACAAACTCTGATGCCCCATCCATGGCTGGCTTCGCATCGGTGAGACTGTTCCTCCTGTGAGTAGCTACACCTTGTTTTCAAATTCCTGCTCGTCTGACATCACTTTCTGTCTGCCCCCTCATAGTACCATTGCACATAATTTAACTGTCTGCTGTGTGTCCACCAAGTGCCAGCTCCTCACTTGTTTTCCGCTCTGGTGTACCATGCCGAGGTCTGTGGACTGCCTGACAAAGAGTTCACTGACAGAGTCTGTTTGGAGAGGCTCAGACAAGGAATATCCTAATCAATCAATCAATCAATCAATCAATCAATCAATTTTATTTATAAAGCCCAATATCACAAATCACATTTTGTCTCACAGGGCTTTACAGCATACGACATCCCTCTGTCCTTAGGGCCCTCACTGTGGATAAGGAAAACCTCCTCCCAAAAAAACCCTTTAACAGGTGGAAAAAAATGGTAGAAAACTCAGGAAGAGCAACTGAGCAGGGATCCCTCTTCCAGGACGGACAGACGTGCAATAGATGTAGTACAGAACAGATCAGCATAACAAATTAACAGTAATCCACATGACACAATGAGACAGAGAGAGAGAGAGAGAGAGAGAGAGAGAGAGAGAGAGAGAGAGAGAGAGAGAGATGCAGGTAATGACAGTAGCTTACAACAACATTATTGAAAGTAATAATATTATAGTTATAGTTCTGGCTACTGCGGTACAATATGTTGAAAGTATGTATTAATATCTGGCAGTATACATGTGTGACAATAGACATATGTGTATAATAACAGTAGAAGTATGACTAATGACTAATGATGGCAGCAGCAGGAGGCATCGGGCAGGACCACGGCAGCAGCATAACCACACACGTCACACTATCCAGGCACCGCTGCGATATGAGTTAATGTGAGAGACAGTGGAGCACAAAGGCTCCGGAGAAGAAGCCGAGTTAGTGACATCCAGAATGGCCGAGTTAGCAAGATGCAGTAATAGAATACGAGAGAGAGAGAGAGAGAGAGAGAGAGAAAGAGAGAAGTTGCCCGGTGTATTATAGGGGGGTCCTCCGGCAGACTAGGCCTAAGTCAGCCTAACTAGGGGCTGGTACAAGGCAAGCCTGAGCCAGCCCTAACTATAAGCTCTATCAAAGAGGAAAGTCTTAAGTCTAGTCTTAAATGTGGAGACGGTGTCTTCCTCCTGGATCGCAACAGGAGGATGATTCCACAGGAGAGGAGCCTGATAGCTGAAGGCTCTGGCTCCTGATCTACTTTTGGAGACTTTAGAGACCATGAGTAACCCTGCATTCTCAGAGCGCAGTGTTCTGGTGGGATAATATGGCACTATGAGCTCTCTAAGATATGACGGAGCTTGACCATTTAGAGCTTTATAAGTTAACCATAGGATTTTAAATTCAATTCTGGATTTTACAGGGAGCCAGTGCAGAGAAGCTAAAACAGGAGAAATATGATCTTGTTTCTTAGTTCCTGTTAGTACACGTGCTGCTGCATTCTGAATTAGCTGGAGAGTTTTTAAGGACTTACTAGAGCTACCTGATAATAGAGAGTTACAGTCAACCAGCCTAGAGGTAACAAAAGTGTGGACCAATTTTTCTGCATCTTTTTGGGTCAGGATAGGCCTAATTTTCACAATATTATGCAGATGAAAAAATGCAGTCCATGAGGTTTGTTTTAAATGAGAATTAAAAGACAAATCTTGATCAAATATTACTCCGAGGTTTCTTACGGTAGTGCTAGAGGCCAGAGCAATGCCATCTAGAGAAACTATGTCATCAGATGAAGAGTCTCTGAGTTGTTTGGGGCCAAGAACAATAACTTCAGTTTTGTCTGAATTTAACATCAGGAAATTGGTGCTCATCCAAGTTTTTATGTCTTTAAGGCAGTTATGAAGTTTAGTTAATTGATTAGTTTCTTCTGGCTTCATCGATAAATATAACTGTGTATCATCCGCATAACAATGGAAATTTATAGAGTGATTTCTAATGATGTTGCCTAAAGGAAGCATATATAGAGCAAATAGGATTGGTCCGAGCACAGAACCTTGCGGAACTCCAAAACAAACTTTGGTACGTAAGGATGATTTATTATGAATGTGAACAAACTGAAAACGATCAGGCAAATAAGATTTAAACCAGCTTAGTGCAGAAACTTTTAGGCCAATTAAGTGATCCAGTCTCTGCAGTAGAATTTGATGGTCAATAGTGTCAAACGCCGCACTAAGATCTAATAAAACAAGTACAGAGACAAGTCCTTTGTCTGAAGCAATCAGAATGTCATTTGTAATTTTGACTAGTGCTGTCTCAGTGCTATGATGCACTCTAAATCCTGACTGAAATTCCTCAAATAAATTATGTGGAGAAAATCACACAGCTGGTCTGCAACTACTTTCTCAAGGATCTTTGACATAAAGGGAAGATTAGATATTGGTCTGTAGTTGGCTAACACCTCTGGATCCAGGGTGGGCTTTTTTAGTAGAGGTTTAATTACAGCTACCTTAAAAGACTGTGGTATATAGCCTGTTAATAAGGATATATTGATCATATCTAATATATGAGTGTTAACTAAAGGTAAGACCTCCTTAAGTAGCCTAGTTGGGATGGGGTCTAAGAGACACGTTGATGATTTAGATGAAGAAATCACTGCGGTCAATTCTTGAAGAGAAATTGGGGAGAAGCAATCTAAATATATATTAGGTTTTACAGCTGTGTCTGAGGTTAGATAGGTACTATCTGAGGACAGGAGGTCATGAATTTTGCCTCTAATAGTTAGAATTTTGTCATTAAAAAAGCTCATAAAATCATTACTGCTAAGGACTAAAGGAATACAAGGCTCAATAGAGCTGTGACTCTCAGTCAGCCTGGCTACAGTGCTGAAAAGAAACCTGGGGTTATTCTTGTTTTCTTCTATTAATGCTGAGTAGTAGTTTGCTCTGGCATTGCGAAGCCCCCTCTTGTAAGTTCTGAGACTGCCTGTCCAGATTAAACGAGATTCTTCCAGTTTGGTTAATCGCCACTTCCTTTCAAATTTTCGCGATATTTGTTTTAACTTATGGGTTTGAGAGTTATACCAAGGAGCTAACTTTCTTTGCTTTTTTAACTTCTTTTTAAGAGGAGCTACAGAGTCGAGTGTTATTCGCAGCGAGCCTACGGCGCTATCGACAAAATGATCAATTCCGGAGAAGTTAAAGTCGGTACAGGAAACCTCTGTTACGGAGGGACTTGGTATTGAATTTAACGACGGAGTAATCTTTTCCTTAAATTTTGCGACAGCACTATCTGATAAACATCTAGTATAGTAACTGTTGCTGAGTGGCGTGTAATCGAGTAAAAAGAAATCAAAAGTAATCAAATAATGATCCGATAGCGAGGGATTCTGTGGAAAGACTATTAGGTTATCAATTTCAATTCCATACGTCAGAACTAGATCGAGGGTATGGTTAAAACAATGAGTGGGTTCATGTACACCCTGACTGAAGCCAGTGGAGTCTAATAATGAGATAAACGCGGTAGCCAGGGAGTCATTATCAACGTTGACATGAATGTTAAAATCGCCTACAATAATAACTTTATCTGATTTAAGAACTAAACTGGATAAAAACTCTGAGAATTCAGATAAAAATTCAGAATACGGGTAAGATGGGGGTGGTGGATGGGTGTGGAAGCTTTCTGATTTGATGACAGAGACTTTGATTCAGGTTGTCTTAAAAGTGTCAATCTGTCATCCCTGTACAATCTTAACTAGACCTTAACTAAATACATAATTGCACAGTTTTATGAATGCTTATTTCATTTATTCTTTTTTTTTTATTTTTGACATTGAACCTGCCATTTAAGGTTCAGGGGTTTTGTATTATAGAAAATATAAAATGAATAATCCGCATTGTGTTTGTTGAGTGGTTTGTTACAATCACTTCTATCAGTGTTGTTTATCGCTAAAAGCCTCCGTCTGCATCTCCAGCCCCTATAACGAAAATGCTCTAAAATTATCAGTTGACCTTCATTCTCTCAGGGTTCAAATAAATGAGGTTGCACTGTAATAAGAATTCCAAACACTCATGTGTGTGCTGAGTGGATGGCTGAATATGATTGGCCCTTCAGTTCCACAAATAAACAATGACAAATTAATTACTGGAACTTAACGAAACTGTCACGGCAAGCCGAGGAGACAAGCTGAGTGGCTCAAAGTTTATCCCCTGTCAAATTACTGTCTTGCCATGTTCCTCATTACTAATCCTGCAGAACGAAACAGGACTGAAACCAGTCTGCATTCTCTCTCTAATTGTCTTGTCAGATCATTTCCACAGGCACCGACTTTTAGAGACTGAGAGGAGAATATATTATTGTCTGTGGCAGAATGGATTGGCAAATCTGGAGAGCAAATTAAAAAGCAGTGATTGAAACACTGTTGTAGACTGTATTAGAAGTTAGAATGTGGAGGGAAACACTCTGAGGTCATTAAAGAGCTACTCTACCCCCAGATACACTGAAATATCATCAGTCTCCATCCATCCATCCATCCATCCATCCATCTTTAAGGCTGGTAAAATCATCTTATTTCACGCTGTCTGACAGTGTCATACATTTCTGAATGACTGCTCCAGGTATTTATGGATGCTACATTATGTCTACACTAAGGGAAATATTCAAACTCAAAACTACATGTTTTTATGGCTGCATCATTCAATCAACTATAAATATTCAGCCTTGGGACTCTTTTTCTAAACTTTTCCCAAAATTCAACGCAGAATTTTGTTGTATTTATAAAATGGTTCACCTGTTACTCACTGGCAGTATACAGTGTATACCCCAGCCTTACTCACACTTTGCCAGATTGTTCTTCCCCACCCATGCAAGACTCTCCAGCACTTTTTGTCCAGACTGATTTCCCATTGCTCACCCTGCCCGCCTCTTCTGATTCCTAATAAATGCACCAGCCTTCTGTCCCCGACCTTGAGATCTGCTTCTGTGTCCTTGGTTCCTGTTTGCCTGTGGCTGCTTGGCATTCTCAATCCGCAGCCTGGTGCACTTACTTGGTTACAGATCTTCTGCCTTCACGATTACATCTCTTGCCTGCCCCTACATGGTACTTTTGTCTGTTATTGAACTCAACGGTGTGTGTGTGTTTGGGCAAACATCACTGCCCACTCTCTGCCAAACCAGCTGAGCTTCCAGAGCCTTTGTGGAGAGACTTTGCTGTAGTGTTCCTGTGTGCTGCAACTGGATCCAAACACAACCTGTTACAGTAAGTAATGTATAATGTTTGCATGTTTTTTTTTTTCTTTTACATAATATGACCAGTGATGGGAATAACGGCATTATAAATAAACAGTGTTACTAACGGCACTACTTTTTCAGTAACAAGTAATCAAAAAAGTTACCGTCTCCCCCGTTATAACGCTGTTACCGTTACTCACAATAAAATGCGCCGTCACTCGGCTGTACTTGAGTTCACTGAAGCAGCTTTCACCCAAGCAAACTCCTTCTCAGCAGAGCTCTGAAGTTTTTCTTATTTGGTGATGGCAGGTGAGGGGGAAGCATAAGTGATGATGATTGGCTTAGGGAGAGTAAAATTTCATCATAAACCAATCAGAGGCAGAGTAGGGCGGGTATTCACAAGCATATAAGCAGGGTTGCTGTGTGGGCTTGTTTTTTTTGTAAAGTCGCTTAAACATATTG
Source organism: Epinephelus fuscoguttatus (assembly GCF_011397635.1). Lineage (NCBI taxonomy): Eukaryota > Metazoa > Chordata > Actinopteri > Perciformes > Serranidae > Epinephelus > Epinephelus fuscoguttatus. The sequence continues at coordinate 37,603,928 of NC_064765.1, read as the reverse complement.
GTAGTCGTGGGTTGCAGTTCTTTGGGCTTGTTTCTAAAGTGGAGTTGCTTATCTGGGCTTGCTCTCTAAACGTCGCCTTTCTCTGTATATATCCACCTAATAAGCTGTTTAAACTCATGATAGTATGTCAGACTGCAGGTTTTTTCCACAGCTCAGCTCCCTCCACCCCTCTCCTTCTCCACATACACACAGGTGACAGTCAGTCAGTGAGACTTTTCACATTTAAATCGCGCGATTAATGGAGCTTCTTTAATTAACTAGTGTAGATAAGTGTACAATGTTATATAATAATGATTTATTCTACTCTAAGGGCTCTAGTTTCCCGGTGCAGGGTGGTGAACCCCATGCAGAGCTAGTTTCGAGCAGCGCAACCCGAGGCGTGCTCAGTTTGGTAGTTTGGCAGACCGAGGTGTGCTGAGATGGGTGTGGCGGCGCAGCAGGGGGAGGTGTCGACAGATCCAGCTTGGCGCAGTGACAGTTTCGTGCCAAAAGGCTTCGCCGAAGGTGCGCTAAAAGCTTGCCAACTGAAACCAGGTCTACTGTCATCGCAGGCGGAGCGCAGCCGGTGTAAGCCGAAGTATGGCTGACTGGCGGACAGTGCACACACGTCACCAAAACCTCACAGGCAGGTTTCCAGAATATCAGGCACATTAACAATGCAATAAATAAAAAACACTATTCAATGCAACTATCTGCAATCAGCACATAAATGTATCTGTGTATCGACTGTCCCGTCACATCTGATGTCAGATCAAAGGGGATTGGCACCGTTTGGCACGTTTGGCACGTGTAATGGAAACCTAACCTGATTTGATTAACACAGCTGCAAACTAATAAGTTCACATCCCTCTCAGCCAACCACAAACAGCCACAGCATCAGATAGGGAGTATATATTCAGCATCTGTCATCTTAGAAAAGTCAAAAGAAAAGAAACAGAGTGAAACTGCGAGAGAGAAAGAGAGAGAGCACGCGTGCACGAGAGAAACGCAACATTGATTTACAGTTGTGGTGACCTCCTCCCAGGCTACCTTTGCATCATCAGCCCGTGGAGGTCTGCTTGCAGTTCCGTATATTCAGACACTGCGAGCTTGGACCTCCCGGACCAAAACATCAGTTTCCTCCTGGGAGAAGTTTGGCCGTCTGACGCTGCTGCTCTCTTCTGCCATGGCGAATTGAGTAAACTCTCATTACGCCTTCACGCGGCGCATTTAAGGGCGAGGAGAGGGGCTCATTTGATTGGTGTGATGTGTGTAAAACCCACTCCACGCCTTCTCTCCTCCTTCTTTCCGACTTGCGCAGGTAGGAGGGACGGAGGTGGGAAAGAGGAGTAGTGTGCCAAACTTACAAAATCCGCCTGGCCACACCCAGTTGGCGAAGCGCAGGTGCGCTGCGCCCCCGCCGGACCCGGTCTGCGAAACTAGAGCCCAATGTGTCAATTTCATTCATTTAACATATTCAGTGTTAAGTTTCATTACATACAGTTGAGTTTCATTACAGTTCCATTAAGGGGGGTGTCCAAGCAATTTGACATATTTGAGCATTTTATAAAAAAGTAACGCTAGAGTTACTTTTCCAGGTAATTAGTTGCTTTTATCGTGCAGTAACTCAGATACTAACTCAGTTACTTTTTGGGGAAGGTAACTAGTAACTATAACTAATTACTTTTTTAAAGTAATGTTTCCAACACTGAATATGACCCATGACTGCCCTCTGCTTTCATATTTGATGTTATATCAATGTTCCTGTGCAATCTGCTCTGCCTGAGCCTGTCTCTCATCTGGTTCATATCCTGAGACCCCAGACATGTTCCTGGTCTTTCCTGAGTACTGTGACCTCCAGCAGTAAGCAAGAAGTCCTCTCTCCACCTCCTCATAACCCTTAGGACTGCACCATCTGTCTGTTGCCCAAAACTCCTATCCCTTAAGCTTTCTTTAAAACATCTCCAAGCCAGAATGGGAAGCTACAGAGACTTCTCTAATGACTTCTTGGTTGCAGGGATAATCTTTTCTTCCTCTTTGCCCCTTGATGCTGGCTTCTTCTTTATTGATAAGAAGGATAAAAATCTCCATCCATACATGGACTTCAGAGGACTAAACAAGATTATAGTAAAACATAAAATATCCCCTGCCATTTCCTGAACTCTGCTTTTGATTCACTCCAGGGAGCTGCAGCTGTCGCCAAGCTGGATCACTGTAATGCTTATCACCTGGTTCATATGTGAGAAGGAGATGAATGAGAGACGGTCTTCAATACACCCCTGGGTCACTATGAGATCCTTGTGGTGCTGTTTGGACTCACTAGTGCCCAGTCATCTTCCAGCACTTGATAAGCAATGTCTTTAGAGATCTGTTGGATTGTCTTGTGTTTATTTACTTGAATGACATTCTGATCTTTTCCAAAGACCTTTCTGACTATTTTCTGCATTTCTGTGATGTCCTCCAAGGGCATCTGGAGAATTGCCTGTTTGTAGAAGTAGAGCAATATGAGATTCATGCCCCATTAGTTTCCCGTCTGGGTTACATCATTGCCAAAGATCAGATGGACAAAGCAAAGGTAAAAGTGGTGCTAGAGTGGCCCAGCCCAGACAACCATAAGCAACTGCAAAGATTCCTGGTTCCTCCAGGAATTCAAAAACCTCACCTCTGCACCCATTGTCCCAGGTCCTCTCACAACGTTCATTTGAGGATGGTAAGCTACATCCCTGTGCCTTTCTGTCTTACTGTCTCTCCTCTTGCAGCAATACATTTTAATATGGGAAACTCAGAGCTCCAAGCAGTGAAGCCGGCAGAAGGATTTGCCTAACCTTTTCTGGTATGGCCTTACCATAAGAACCTTGCACATATCCAATCTACAAAGAGTCTCAACTCTAATGAGCACTCTTCTTTTAACTTCACATTAACTCACCATATATGGAGTGTGTGTGTCCAACTACTCTGATTGCATAGCTTCAGATGTATGCGTTTTTGCAGCCATCACTTGCGAGGCTGAGGGGGAAGTGCCCTGTTGTTTTGCTGTGTAAAAGCCTTTATTGTGAAGCAGCAAAATAAGGAAATGTTGGGTTTTCATCAGCAGTAACTTGACATGACTCTTACATAGTTGAAAGCAAACATAAAATAGTAAAATAAAGCTGATTGTCTAAGGTAAAACAGGACACCGGAGAGAAACTAAACTCCAAACCACATAAATTCAGTTTGAAGCCACAAAAGTTCTGAGAGCTGAACACAGTCTTTTAAAAACGCCTTTCTCTCAAAGACAGATGAGAGTTGAGTCTCACAACACACACACTTGTTTCAGGGAGAGAAGGGGAGTTGTTGGGGGTTTTGTTGGCTGTTGTCAGCAAGATGTCACTGCTACCCACTTGGAGGCAGGTGGGTGTGCTTTCAGCCCTACTTCAGAAAAGGTCCATTTCTGGTGCTCTCTTGGCATATTAAAACTGACAAAGGAAATGCAAATCAGCGTGGCATGGTTTGACTCAGCACAGCCAAAAGTGACAATGGAAAAGGCTCATAAAGCCCCATTTCCACCAAACCCAACGTAAGTACTCTTTCATGTGGGTGGGGTTGTTGTCACCCACTACTCTGTCCAGCACTCACTGTCTCTTCTCCTATCAGTCTGCACTGTTCGTCCACAGAACGGGGTGGCACACCAACATTTTCGTAACAAAACAGAACAGACTGCAGTGAGAGTCTCTCTTGATGGGATATTTAAAAAATAGCAGGTTTGTGGATTTTTGTTGTTATTAGGCGAGCTCAGGGGTTTAGTGTTGCCATAGACCACAGGAATGCTTTTTTTTCTCCAAGTGAAGATTGGGATATATGCAGTCCACAGAATCCAGTCGAAATAAATATATATATATTTTAAAATGCTTAAAGATCCACTCATTACTTAAAGTGCATGTCATCCAAAAGACAATAAAAATGGTCAAAGTTGTCATATTGAAATTTAAGGTGTGTTCATGCATCGAATAACATGACAAGTAAACGTTCCACCACCGAACTGAACTGAACCGTACCATACTGCTCGGTTGGAAATGGGACTTAAGACTGTCATCTTGACTGTTGTTGGCCTCCCTGTCAAGCCCCCTTACAGTCCTCTGTCTCTCACTCTTACTGTCCTGCTCACTGCGCACCTGACTGTCATCTGCAATCAACACACCTGTCTGCCACTCAAGCCATCTCCACTCCACTACAAGTACGTTGCACCAACTGCTGGTCCTCGCCAGATTGTTTTGCCATACAAGGTTTGTTATGTGCCACGCTTCCAGGTCCTCAAACAGTTTAGCTTGCCTTTCCACCTGCTGTTGGTCAGATTTTTTGCCTGCCTGCTTGCTCGTGACAAACACCTGTTTTCCTTATCTCCAGAAACACCAGTCAGCTTACTTGGCTTGCCAGTATGCCAAGCCTGCCAGCCAGCTCTCATTCCCGGATTCCTGCAAACCCGTTCATCTCAAACACCCACTCCTTACCTCAACCAAGACTCTGGCCTGCTTCCATTTCACCACTCCAGTCCACTCTCATAAATAAAAACTTGTTTTGCGTCTACATGCCTGTCCTGTCATCTGCATTTGGGTCCCACTTGTAACACCCTGTTGATTATGATTCTTATTACACTTTGTGGCTAAATATGGTTTCCTTTTTACTTTGCACACTTAACATGTGTTTCACGTCAGATATCCATAATTATGTGAAGGGACTTGATTTCTTTTGTGAAAATTACACACTACACTCACAATATACATGATGTGTTTTCTTCACTTATTTTTGCCAGTGTTAATGCTGCTTCTCCAATCTACAAATCCATAGAATACTGAGGAGTAAAACACATTTCTGATGATCAACAGTGCTCATTCAAATAAGTTAGCAGTCCCCAGGGCCTTGTGAGATAAGCTTTCAAACAATTAGTGCTATCACAAGACTAATACTCAGGAGGAATACTGAGCTAAGCAGATGGAGGACGCATCAATGCAGAGACACAACACTGTAACAGCAAACTGTCTGCTGTATTTAGATTTCTCATGTACCTGTAGTGTTATCTCTCAATGCAAACAATGATAGGAGTAGAGTTGCATGCAAAGGAATATGGATGAAATATTAGGTAGGCTATTATATAATTATTCAAATCAGTAAATTTCGGTAATCAGTTTTAATACTTTTGCTCGCTTAAAAATGGTGGTAGCTGAAATACAAATTGCTATTTCTCCAGTTAAAGACTGCAGATGGAACAGATACCAGCTGCCTTCAGACGACTGTAAGGGGAGTCACCAGTGTGAAAGAAAGGCCTTCAATAAAGTACAAAGGCGCACCACAGAACAAAAGTGTTGATATTTACATGTTCAAAAGAACCCTTCCCAATGCCTGCAAGCTATGATAGCAATAATTACCAAAACAGCCCAACTTTTGTTAAAGCACATATTCTTCTCATGACATGATGTCAATCAGACATCACCGACATTTTTGCCCCTAAAATGTTTAACTTAAGTCTGCATCTTTGGTCTCCTGGACCTTGGGGTGTGCTGTAGCTCTCTGTATATACACGTATCTTGTGCGCACAAATTAAACAAAACATGGGAACATTTTACTTACAGTGAAGCCACAAATTACATCTAGTGTTCACTAAATAAAGAAGTATTTCACCATAGAAAAGATGGTCTTTTCATGAATCTAGGCTGTCTATGTCAAATAAAAATGCAAATACTTGGTGAAATTGGTGCTGCATGACCACATGACTACATGTGGCATTTGCTTTTTCTCAAGAAGTAGAAAACCTACAACTATCAGAATGCACTGCGCCGCACCACGCCAGTAAATGCTGCCATGGGTGGCTGATGTAATGCAAACTTGTGTGTTTGACATCAGCTGATAACAGACAATCTCATATTACAATTAGCAAGCTAAACATGTTTCAGAAAACATTTGAGGCGACATGGCAATGCAGTAACAGAATCTTTGTGTATATTTGATCAGCCCTGCTTAGTTTTACCTTTCATCTGACTTTTCTCATTCATTTCACTATGCAGGAAACAGTTTGGTGCCCACTTCCTATTCACAAACTCTTGTTATTACAGCAAAACAGGGCACTAAAATATGTGCCTCTAGACCCTTTTAGGCGAGAAATATGCATTGCAATATCAGAATCTTGGTTCATATTTTATCAGCACTGATTACTTTTAATGTGTAGTCTAAGTTTGAGAGAAAGAGAGAGAGGCAAGTCTGCTTTTGATGCATTTCTATACTTATGTCTGTGGTGGCAGCATGGGTGGTAGGCGATACAAAAATGCAGAAGTACAGCCTGTAGTTTAAGCAACAGCCCGAGAGCCAGTGAAAGTCCACCGGATGACGCATTTTGCATCATCTGGCGGAGTTTCTCTTGGAGGAAAGCAGGGAGATCTAGGAACTCCTTTAATGGAGGGAAGTTTACCACAGTTTATTTCCGCGAACCACATTTATACAAAACTGGTTGAAAATTGGTGAAGTACTTTTTTATTAAAACCTGGCCTCAATTTGTTATTTCCTGCACTCTATGGCCCCTCTGACGCTCCATACCATACCTGCCAAGTCTTTATAGTTTTAATGGCTATAACACACCATCAGCATTATAATCTGCAATACAATGAAATCAGTACATTAAAATTAAACAATAACCCTTTTTATTTGGAGCGCACGTTATTGCCCTATTGTTATCTAAAAAAACATTATTCATGCTATTTACTTTGGATTGTTCTGGTCATCCATTTGTTGCAAAGTTTGGTAATAACTTTGTGTTCGATATTCATCAGGAAACGACGACACTCCTGAAGTCATTGCCCTTCTCTTAAAGTAAAATATATCCAATGTTCGTCAATTCAATATTGCTTAAAGTGCTCACAACTTAAGGCCCCAAGCAAGAAGCTCTGCACAACTATGTATTCCTGAGAAAGGACAAGCTTCTAGTTTTAGTTAGATTTTGTTACATCTTCATGATGTTCTGATTTTATCTGTCTTGCATGTGATCTTGCCTGGTATCCCCGGAGAATTAGACAGACTCTTTTATTTCATGCCTCGCATACACTTCTGAAGTTTCTATGATATTTAAGGATTCCAGTACCAGTGGGGGGCCTGCAGTATGTGTCTCTGTAACTAAGCAGGAAGAGTCTCACAGCATGGGTGTTCTGAGGGCTGTTTCAGTAATATGTCATGGATCACTGAAACAAACCCCTTTGGGTTCAGCATTGTTGAAGAAAGGGTCAACATCTGGTGAGTATAAATATCCATATCAAAATTCATGGAAATCCAGGTCTTCATGTTCATCACCATGGACAATTGTTGATGTAACTGTGGCAACAGATGGACTATAAATTAATTAAATTGAAGAATCCCAGAGGGAAGTGAGTTTGCAGTGTTGGCACAAAATCACCTTAAACAGTACATAGTCCAAACAAAACAGACACTCAGTACCAGCCACAGACAATACGGTGTCATGCCACAGGCAGACACAAACCTATGACAATATGTTCTGGTTGGTAGACCCTGTGTGTGTGTGTGTGTGTGTGTGTGTGTGTGTGTGTGTGTGTTTAGGGGGTGGTTTAAAAGATATGTGTAAAGATATAACCTAAGTAGTTATTACTTCTGGTTAAGATAAGTGGATGGATAAGCCATCAACTAATGATAAATATTTCTGACTTCTACTCAGACCCTGAGGTTTTCTGCCACACCAGCTTCAATAGCTTGGCTTGGTTACTTACATAGAAAGGGTTAAGCAGTCAGTTGATCTGTATCCAACTGTGCACACGCCTGGCACAAAGTCTGTTCTGTAGAAATGATCAAACACCAGTATTTTTCGTATTTTCAGTATCAAGTCTTTAACCAGCAGCTACATGTTAGATGTTCAGGAAAACACAGAAGACACACACACAGAGCTGTAAGGACCATGTGCCAAAGACAGTGGCCCTCATTTACATAGGAATATATGACAGAAAACTTGGTGTGTGGCCATTTCCACGCAAAGCTCGGCATTTATCAATGCGGGCATGAGTGGAGTCCATGATCAAACATAACATCAGATCACAAAACAGTGGAAACAGTTAGTAGACCATATTCTAACTTTGCATGCACATATTAATCACTTAATATGTTATACGTCTTACATTCTTTTTAAATATAGCCTAAAGGCTATATTATTTTTACCGCTGTCCAGCTTGTACACAGGTGGTGTGTCTGTGTCTCCTCCACCACCAGTTATGCCTGAAATGGAAACAGACCCGACACGTGCTGCCATTTGCTTCTAAGTCTGGGTTAATTGTAAGCTTTTATGTGATATAATAATACATATTAATATCAATATTCTAATATATATAGCCTTAACATTTGTAAGCCATAGGTCTATGCATATCAAAGATCCATCCATCCATCCATCCATCCATCCATCTTCTAACCACTTCATCCTCTTGAGGGTCGCGGGGGGGCTGGAGCCTATCCCAGCTGACATCGGGCGAGAGGCAGGGTACACCCTGGACAGGTCGCCAGACTATCACAGGGCTGACACATAGAGACAAACAACCATTCACGCTCACATTCACACCTACAGACAATTTAGAGTCACCAGTTAACCTAGTCCCCAATCTGCATGTCTTTGGACTGTGGGAGGAAGCCGGAGTGCCCGGAGAGAACCCACGCTGACACGGGGAGAACATGCAAACTCCACACAGAAGGGCTCCCACACCCGGGATCGAAGCGGGAACCCTTTTGCTGTGAGGCGAGAGTGCTGACCACCACACCACCCATATCTAAGATGTATAAATTAAATATTCAAGCCTCAACAGTAGTTCAGTTGTCCTCTGCAACCCTGTTGACACTGCATTTTTCTGACTTGCTTTGATGGCACTATTCAGGCTGTCAAATAGAACCAAAAAGTTAAACTAGAACTGGGACTTCAGCGTTTCCTTTTCTAACTGAAAAAAGTCTGTCTTCTTGGCCATATTATGCCTCTCCAGGGTGTAAACTCTAGGGGCAAGGTCTCTTAACCCAGAATATATTGGTAATATTTAAATAACGATTGTTTCAGCAGCCACATTTATTAACACCCAATCATCGCTACAGTGCGATTTCTGAGATAAAAACATTTAATGAATCACAAGCAATCCTTATCATAAGATGATTTCTGCGTTCAGATCTGCGCTGGTTTGTACGTTAGATTGATATTAGGGCCAATGTGCACGTGGCGAACATGCAGGTCTCAGAATTGCCACCCATAAGTTTGCAGGCTGTTCTCACATATTTTTGTATATTTTCCTACAAATAGCAATGCACCCAGTCGCATATATCATGTATTTTCAAAGGCTGCGATCACGTGACCAATGCACTGATGGCTTTAAATAAGGAAGCAGTCCTGAGCACTTGTAAGGAGCCAGGTTGAGGTGGGGATGGGTCACAAAAAAACGGACTGTTGCCCAGGACTTTCCCCTGAAGTCGCGTGTTTGGATCAGTGTGAACTTTGAGTGAACTTTGAGTCATGCTGAGGTACATACTCACCATGTTTCTTTTCCTAAACCTAACCACAGTAACTTTTATTGCCTAAACCCAACCTCTGTAACTTTATGTTAATCACGCCAGTGTATGCTGAGGATCTAACGTCATTTGTGGGGCACAGATTTGTGGGATATCGTACAAACGGATATACAAACGGATAGGATATCATTTGAGTCACTTTATGAGAATATGTTTAAGTGTGTGTTCACAGCGACACAGTTTAGTTGGTTTGTACACTTAGCTGCACATTTATTAGGTACACTTAGCTCAAACTATTGCAGTCTAATACAACAGACCTTGAGTAAATCCTCCCTTTGTGAAGGTTCCAATGTTTTTGTTTGAAACTGCTTTTGAAAGGGGTTGATTTTACTGTACAGTATGATCATTTGGGAGCATCTGGTTTGCGGTGCTGTTGAAGGGTGTTGCATCATACTGACAAGTGTTTGTTATTTAGCCCACTCTCACTGATATAAATTGGCTGGACAAAATAATAGAAACACCTGTCAGTTTCACAAAATGCAATTCAACAGCACCACAAACTGCCTCGAAAATGATCACACAGTTGAATCAGCATCTTTCCAATGCAGTTTCTCTCAGCTTTAGGACACACTGAACAACGAAAATTTCATAGTTTGTGGGGGAGGTGATACCTTATCCCCTGCAGCAGTTATATATATGCTATCAACACCTTTAAATTAAATTAAATTACTTAATACTTATTAAAAAAAACCCTGCCTTGAGGTGAGCGCATGCCACACACTCACTGAACAATGTGCCACTCTATGCCAATCCCATGTTCCACATAAGTGTTGGTGTCAAAGCAACATCATGTTTTAATCATATCAATTTGTCCCGCGGATCAGAAATGCCAAGATCAATAGAGACAGCAGGGGATATGGTGGTGAGCACACCGACATGTCATTTCACTCAGATTGCATCAGCGCTCTCCAGCTGATAGAGTTTAATTCCCCCTCTGCTGTAAGAGGAGATATAATCAAGGCAAGTGGTGGCAGTGAAATTAGAATATAATTCACGCATATGAGAGTTGTTCCCAGCCTGTCAGATCTCTTACACCTTAACGCCGCCACTGTGAATAAATAAGATGCAGCTTGGAGCCTCTCTTCACGGCCTTGACTGCAATCACCAACTTGTCTTCTGAGTGCCACAGATGACTCAGAGCTTAATAGACGCAGACAGAATAGATCATCCCTTATATGGACAAGAGAGCTTTCTGTTCTGTTGAGCATACTTATCAGGAAGTCAAATCTACAGCAGAACGAGCTGCACCATTGATTTCTATCTGATCTTAGGCCCCGTTTATACGACAACAATTTCAACTGAAAACAGTAAACTTTAGTTGCGTTTTGGCCGATCGTTTACACGACAGCGGCGTTTTGGGTGCCTGAAAACGCAACGATTTGAAAACGGATTCCAGAGTGCAACGTTTTGGAAACGGCAGCGTCTCCGTTGTCATGTAAACTTGCAACATGCAGTTCTTCTGAAAATGGAGACTTTTCGCACATGCGCATTACGGTTTCAGTCACTAGGCATGCCGACCGTCACAGCAACAATGCCGAGCTCTGTTTGTGCTGCTCACCCTGTTGATTTGAAGTGAAGTGTAGATCTGTTACTGTAGCAACTCCACCTCGTCGTCCATCCAGACAAAGTTATCTGTGCATGCTTTCGGCAGTGTGTCTTCTTTGTTTTGGTTTGTTATCACCGTGTTGTAGAGGAAGGCGCTTCAGCGCAGGCGCATGACATCATGCCGTGGTGTTGCTTTGCAAATTTACACTGCCACTCATTGGCCTGGCGTGCATACTACAGCGTTTCCAGTAGATTTTGCGGCTCCGTGTGAACAGGGATCGTTTCAATAACGTCGTCATATAAAAGCATTAGTTTTTTAAAACGCAAAGGACGGACTTTTCCATTTTTAGAGAAACCGTTGTCGTTTAAACAGGGCCTTAATGTGTATTTCCTGTGGTGGAGCCATTTCTCATCCAGATGTAGGTCTCATGCATGTCTTTGTTCACACTACATCTAGTCACATTATCTGCATGTAAGCATTTGCTTTTCAAGGCAATTCAAAGTCTGTGGTCAACGTGTCATCATACAACACTTAATATGATATCCCACAAATTAGGTTCCATGAATGACGTTATGTCCTTAACATATATTCACGTAATTAACCCTTTCAAAACTGACCTCCGGTTGATCATTGTTTGCATCATCACATCATGACCTTGTGTTGCCTTAATGTTACCGTAGCTGCAGGAGACTGCTGTTTCCATAATCCTGTATATTTATCGATCTAAAATTAAAACAAAACAAAACATAATGGCATGTTATAAATTTACATAACATAAATTCTTTTTGCAACAGAAGGCTTAGGCTTCTGTCTTCCCAATCATTATGTCATTAATGTTACCTTATAGTAAGTGAGATGCAAATCAGTGGCATGTGGTGGTGATGATGGGCCCCAGTGCAGGTTTTTACGATGGGCCCTAGTGCCAGATTTTGCGTTGAAACAGCTCCCATATATGTTATAGTACCATCACATAATCAAATACAGACTTGAGGTTGGACAACATCTGCACACATTTTACCGATCATCACTGCAAATTTGTGTATGACAAAAATACCAAGTAAAATAAGAAAGTATTCATTGATTTTTAAATAGTTTATTTTTAGTTTATATAGATTATGTAAAATTAGTGTATAATTTTGTTATAGATTTCTACTGAATATTTCCCAAAAGAAAAAAACATAAGAAACATTGACGGCAATGGGTTTGCCTTCTCGAGGGCATAAATAGCAGATGACAGCATTTGTATTTTGATGTATTCTTCTTGGATCACAGACATTTTCTTCGGTGGCAAGTTGAATCACTTGCAAGGGCTCGTTCTCTGCTCTAGCGGGCCCTCCAACCACTCTCTCTACGAGCCACCCCACCACATTGCAACCACACTGCTTGCACTGTCTGTATTTATACCTCCGGTGCAAATGTAGTATTTTGCCCTAATTATGCTGGAATTTCCCCATAACGCCATGGGAGATTGTTGTTTGCATAATCCTGTATAAAATTCAAACCATGCATTCTTTTTGCAGCAGAAAGCGAAGGTTCCTGTCTTCTGTGTCATCATGTTGCACAGTCATACTTAAGTCATTGTGTTATGTTTCATGTGGTGCAAAAACAAATAGTGGTGTCAAATGTCTTTGCACTCTGCTCATAAAAATGAGCATATCTCAAAAAATAAATAATGCAATTAGTTCAAATAACTTATTGAGTGTTACACATTTTTGTTTATGTAAATATCTTTTGAATTGATATATTTTGCATTTTTATTTTGAAAAAAAATGAATTTGAAATTATTTTGTTAAATGACACAATTTAAACACTTTTATCAGTTATAATATGGTTTATTGATTTGCATAACCTTTTAGCTTATTTTGAACAGATATATTTTGCGTTTTTATTTTGTAAAAAAAAATGAATTTGAAATTATTTTGTTAAATGACACAATTTAAACACTTTTATCAGTTATAATATGGTTTATTGATTTGCATAACCTTTTAGCTTATTTTGAACAGATTCTAAAGAAATTAAGCATTTGAAGATACCCCATGAAATTAGATTCCAATAAGCAAAAAGAACAACCTGGTCTATTTTTAATATGGCACCTTCTGATGCCAATGGTGCAAACTTTATAACTCCAATTATTTATAACAATGAGGGGCAAATTCACAAAAGGATTGCATGGCTTTTGTAGCCATTAAACCTGCAAAAGTAAGACAAAAATAAAGCAAAGGCTGCACCCAACTTGTGTTGCAAAGCAAATAGTGTTTTGGTGCTCCTGTGCTATTTATATTTAAGGGCATGCAAATGTTTGGGCACCCATGGCCAAAATTTTGTTTACTGTGAATAGTTTAGTAAGCAGAAGATGAACTGATCTCCAGAAGGCATGAAGTTAAGATGAAACATGCTTGTTAACATTTTGAGCAAGATTAGTGTATTGTTTTTGTTTTGTATAATTTCATAGTGAAAAAAGGAAAGGGGCACCATGCAAAACTTTGGGCACCCCAAGACATTTAATCTCTCAGACAACTTTTACCAGACCTTAATTAGCTTGTTAGGGCTATATCTTGTTCACACATCATTAGGAAAGGCCAGGTGATGCAAATTTCAAACCTTTATAAATACTCTGACTCCTGAAACCTTGTCCCAACAATCAGCAGTCATGGGCTCCTCTGAACAGCTGCCTAGCACTCTGAAAACATAAATAACTGATGCCCACAAAGCAGGAGAAGACTATATGAAGACAGCAAAGTGTTTTCAGGTAACTGTTTCCTTAGTTCATAATGTAATTAAGAAATGGCAGTTAACAGGAACTGTGGAGGTCAAGTTGAGGTCTGGAAGACCAAGAAAACTTTCAGAGAGAGCTGCTTATGGGATTGCTAGAAAGGCAATTCAAAACCCTCATTTGACTGCAAAAGACCTGCAGGAAGATATAGCAGACTGTGGAGTGGTGGTGCACTGTTCTACCGTGCAGTGACACCTGTACAAATATGACCTTCATGGACGAGTCATCAGAGGAGAATCCTTCCTGCATCCTCACCACAAAATGAAGCGTCAGAAGTTTGCAAATAAACATATACACAAACCTGATGCTTTGTGGAAACAAGTCCTGTGGACTGATGAAGTTAAAATTGAACCTTTTGGCCGTAATCAGCAAACGTATGTCTGGATAAAAAAGGGTGCAGAATTTCACAAAAAGAACATCTGTTAAACACGGGGGTGGATCCATCATGCCTTGGACCTGTGTTGCAGCCAGTGGCACAGGGAACATTTCACAGGTAGAGGGAAGAATGGATTCAGTTATATTCCAGCAAAATTTTGGAGGCAAACATCACACCATCTGCAAAAAAAGCTGAAGGTCAAAAGTGAATGGCTTCTACAACAGGACAATGATCCTCAACACGCCTCAAAGTCTACAACGCACTACCTCAAGAGGCATAAGCTGAAGGTTTGCCATGGCATCATTAAATGTAAAACATCCTTAAAATTCTGTGGATAGACCTCAAAAGAGCAGTGCATGCAAGACGGTCCAAGAATCTCACAGAACTAGAAGCCTTTTGCAGGAAGAATAAATGAACATCTCCCAAACAAGAATTGGGAGACTCTTAGCTGGTTACGAAAAGTGTTTAGAAGCTGTGATACTTGCCAGGGGGCGCTACTGAGTATTGACCATGCAGGGTGCCCAAACTTTTTGCTTCAGGCCCTTTACCTTTTTTGTTATTTTGAAATTGAAAAGATTGAAATTAAAAAGTAATATTGCTTAAAATATTGATGAAATGTGTTATCTTTAACTTCATGCCTTTTGGAGATCAGTTCATCTTCTACATACTATTAACTAATCTCCTTATTACTTCTTATTATAATTATCTTAATTATAATGTAATTATTACCATCTTTAGAGAGTTAGTGGTAACTGAAGCACATTTATAAGGGATGTAACGCCCAGTGCTGATCCAATTACAGTTTCTATGCCTACGACCGAATCACAGCTATGCTGACATTCAGTACAGTACTGCCTCTCTTGATATTGCTGAAATATTCACATCCTTATGTTATTACTTATAAAAATGGCCCAGGCAACATATCTGTGTTTTTTTCCAGATTAGTGGATATATGTTAACAGGTCCTGTTAGGTCAGTTTCTATTGTTTCTGCATCAAAATCAGTATGTTGAATCAAAGCTTAATACTTTTCCTATATTGTTACCTAAATATACCATATCAATTATCATACATTCAGTTTTGCATTATAAAAACAATTCCTTTGTTCTCTATCCCAAGTGCATTAGCTGTACTTGATGGATTCCATAGCAGCATCCTGGACTGTGGTATTTTGGCCCTTTGAAGGATCTGTGCAAGGGACAACCTGTGAAAGCAGTTAAATTCAACATATTTTCATCCCAAGTCGTCACATATTTCTGTTTTCTCACTGGACTTCACATCTACATATTACATGCTAAGGTATCCTGCATCTGCTGTTAGTGTTCCAGGATGCAGTAACAAATGCTGGGACTTCAGCAAAAGTGCACGTTTAGGTTTAGCCAACAAAAGCATGTGACAACCAAAAGCATGTGACAACCAACACCAGGACGTTAACATTCATACCTAAAGCTAACACTCCCCTCCTCCCCACCAGTAGGGACTTTCCAGCTCCTTGTATTATGCCCTTACTGGCAGCGTTTTGAACTGACACTGTCTTGTCGCATATCATTACCACTGTGACAGGTGCCGTCCGGCTGCATCATGAACTGATGCCGCCCTTCGCATGTCATACTGCTGGGACATGTACCATCCAGCTATGTTACAAACTGACACCATACCATATCATACCAATGCAAAAGGTGGCTTTTAGCAATGGTGTCTGACGCTGAAATCACTGACAAAGCCGTAGCATTTGGTGATGTCAGAACGAGAATGGGCTGGTAAACTAGCTTAGGTCCATCACCAGTTGGAACTCAACATTGCTTTGGTCATCCTACGTGAGTCCTGCAGGCCATTTCTTGACTCACAATTGATTTAGACTTGTAAACAGGAAGGTTAAGGAAATTTACCCAGTTCTCTGTGTGGGGAGTAAAGCTCTGCACAGCATGCTACAGAATGAAAAGTGTAAAATGCGTAGCTGAACTGATAAATTGTGTAATCATTTAATTTCTAAAACTCAGCTCATTGTTATGAAATATTATTTCATCGCTCCTATTTTCAAAAATAGGCAGCAGTTACATGATACAGGTATCATTGGTAAAAATCTCATGTGGAATTATAACATTGAAAAAAAATCTCACTGTCTCCATGTAAATAAGAGTGATGAAATAAATTCCTTAATAATGGCATATTTAATTATTTTATGCAATTCATTCACTTGTTTAATAATGGCTTCTCTATCTGTTTTATTTAAGCACTTTGATACTCAGGGTGTTGCTTGCAGGGCTTTAGATTTTTAATTATGTTTAAGGATTTTTAGCAATTTGCTCAAACATATGTCATCAGTGTCATCCCAGGACAACCTAAAACTGCTGTTGAGCATGTATTCTGCTGAGGAAACTTGTTTTTATTTGATCTACTGAATAAGTAAAGAAGTGGGGGAATATGTGGAGAAAATTCCTCTTTTTAAGCAGCTGATGTATCTTGATGCTGTGTGCAGAGGAGGAGTTATTGTAAAGCTACTGCCATGAATACAGTATGGAAATGAGAGAGGGCAGGTGTGTTCATTTCCTCTACTGTTAGTTCTTGAATTAATTACATCTCAGACGGAGAGGTGTAAATGTACTGGAGGTGTGTGTTTGCGTGTGTACGAGGAAAATGGAAAAATTGAGTTCAATCCAGCTCGAGTGTGGCCCCTTCTATATCGACCGCACAAAACACAAGCTGCTGGAGAGATTGGCTGTTACCATCAGGACCCATGACCATCTATACCCCACGGAACAGCACTACAGAACAGTTGGCCACACTAACCCAGACTCTCTGAGAGCCATGGCCATTGAGGTTATTCCAAAATATCCGAGGGGTGGTGACGGACTTGTCTTGACAGTATCTTTTCGGATCAACACCCACAGGGCCATTACCTTTCTACACCTTGAAGAGAAAATTGACTTATTCCCCTTCCCATATTTCTTTTTTTTGTGTGTGTGTATGTGTGTGTTTGAGTATACGTGATATTTATCTGCATAGTCACAAGGAATGCTGCATGGCTGTACAGGTACACAATACATTTTAAATTACGTTATTTCACGTAAGTGTGTTTTATTTTTATGTCTCTGTATACCATCCTGATACATTCCTTTCACTCTTTAATATTATTGTTGTTATGGTTTTGGACAAGAACTATTAAAGGCCTGAACATACTCGGGCGGAACGTACACGGAACGGACTCCGCGAGGAATGTCCGCAGTCATTCGGGCTTCCATAGTCGAGCGCACTTCTGCGTTGTGGTTTCCTGTAAAAATGTCCATGAAAAATCCCCACGATGTGAAAAATACATGCCGAGCAGTCGCTTGTGCGCGCAGCGGAGTCCGCGCGGTCGTGAAATCTGAGCTTTGCACGCTTTGAGTCCGCGCAGACCTCCGTGGAGTCCGTTCTGCGTACGTTACGCCAGAGTATGTTCGGGCCTTAAAGGTCATTCATTATGTATAGCTTCACACCGTCATTTTTTTGTTATTAGATATTCCTGCTCTGCCATTACATGTGTGAGGTGTTAGCACTTAGTAATTCATTAATTTATGATTTTACTTTTTTAAATTCATGAGAGAGGTTTTTTTTTTTTTTTTTTTTAATAGTACATGTCTATGGTTTCTTTAAAGGGTGTGTGGGATTTAGGGGCATAAAATGGCAGAAATGGAATATGATATAATAATAATGTTTTCTTTAGTGTAGAATCACCTGAAAATAATAATCATTGTATTTTCATTACTTAAAAATGAGCTGTTTATAAATACAGCGATTCCTTGTCTATGGAGATCATCATGTTGCACCACTATGTGTCTACAGCAGCCCAAAACGGACACTGGCTCTAGATAGGGTCATTTACATGTTTGCTTTGGCCATCATAGTTCACACCCCCTCCAAAACATGAACATCAGAAAAAAACACAGATTTTTAAAGGCGAAACTGCTTTATTCAGTGTTTATACTGGTTAAATCACCAGGTCCGTTTGTTTTGGAGAGTAAAAGACCTCTGTAATTAATTGAAAAATGGCTAAGCCACGCCCCCCTCCACTCACTGGGACAAACTATCAACATTCAGTGACCAGTGCTATGGCAGGTGTCACAGTACACGGCATTTCACAGGAGGCAATTGATGATTTTTGGGGACATAACGATCAGATGTCATTGAGAAGTCACCAAAAGGGCCTAACTCCGCCGGTCGGGGCACTGTCCAGCGCCCGTCCCAGGGACTCCAAAAAGGGTGGGTACTCTGAACTGCTGTTCGGCGCATAAGCGCAGACAACAGTCAGGACCTGTTCCCCGACCCGAATGCGCAGGGAAGCAACCCTTTCATCTACCGGGGTAAACCCAACGTACAGGCAGAGAGACTGAGGGCTATCAGAAAGCCCACCCCGGCCCTCCGCCTCTCACCCGGAGCAACTCCAGCGAAGGAGAGAGTCCAACTCCTCTCAAGGACTTGGGTTTCAGAGCTGGAACTATGTGTCGTGGTGAGGCCGACTATATCTAGCCCGCAGCGCTCAACCTCTTCCACAAGGTCCAAGCTCCAGAAGTTAATGTTAGCTTAACTAGAGCCCTTTGGACAACAGCTAACAATGATGTACGATCACCAAAGTACAAAACTAGAACAAAATAGGCTAATGAACTCCCAGCAAACAAGGTGACATGATGAACAATGCAGCTAGGAGCTAACGTTAGGCTAACTTTAGCTAACGTTAGCTAGAGATGTTAAAGATAACTTTATATTTCTTTCCAGCAAAGTGACAATATGTTGCCTCAAGCACAATGTTGACTTACCTTAGAACAGATGTAGACATCATTGTTAATCTTATTCACGTTGAGTTGATGTTGTGGTCTAACGTTACCGCACAACTTTATCCAAAGGAGACACTTTTCTCGGTTGAGATGTGGTTTAAAGGGTAAAAATACACCTCGTCGCCCAGCCTCTCAGGATACCTTG
This sequence comes from Epinephelus fuscoguttatus, assembly GCF_011397635.1. Lineage (NCBI taxonomy): Eukaryota > Metazoa > Chordata > Actinopteri > Perciformes > Serranidae > Epinephelus > Epinephelus fuscoguttatus. Next base: position 37,584,735 of record NC_064765.1, on the reverse strand, counting down.
TGTCAGAGTTGCATGTACCCCATGCACACCGTTTGACCATTTTTAAACTTCAAATCTCAGAAAAAGCTCATAAAAACGAACGAAACTGACTTTCTGTAATGCATTTCGATGAACGTCCAGGCAGAGAATGTCTGAGTGTATGGGAATGGCTATACGCACTGTGATCGGCTCATCACGTTTGAGGGCGGGGCTTAGCCATACGTCAATTGGGCTACCTGTAAAACCCTCCTGAGCAATAACCTCTGAGGGAATTATAACCAGGAAGAGTTTCAGCTGGTTGCAGTCATCACCATTGGACACCACTAAATTCTTAATTCTTACACATGGGACCTTTAAGTGGGCAGCAGGAGCTAGTCATTTGACACTTGTCACATTACCTCTACTCACCAATTATCCCCTGTCGTCTTCCATGCCATCGGGTTATTCTTGTCCTATTTTTATTACTTTTACTATTATTTGAGTCAGAACTGTGTCTGTTCATGTGCCAGCCAACATGTTGTTGTAGTCACCTAAAAGCACCAGCAGATGGCAGGAGCTTCATTTGAAGTACCATACGTAAACATTCAAGCTACTGTGTCCTCCACAACAAGTTCCTACAAATGTTTCAGAATAAAAGCCTATTTAGAAAATGGAGGGATGCTCTCAGCCAAGGTTATAAGGGGCTTTTAATTTGAACAAATTCAGGAAGTGTTGAGTTTGAAATGATGGTGTGATGTGTTAACTTTACAAAGACAACGGAGCAGATAAAAAGTAAATATATATAAACACACAGAGGGACTAATAAATAACAGACTGTCTATAATGTAGTTTGTTTCAAATGAAGCTGGGAGCCTCTACAGTTGTGGTGAGTAAAAGCCCCGCCGCTATTTGTTAATGTTATTACTTTATGTCCGACCGTGAGGATGTACCATTGTTTGCTAGCTTGATGCTAATGATAGTAACATTAACTCAGCGGGTTGACAAAGTGCCTCTGCTGTTTCACACCATCATTTTCCCTTTTACTCTGTGTGGTAACATCCCTAGAGGAAATATTAAAAATGCTGGGGTGTTGTTGTCATACAGTTGTCTACGGCAGCAGATCGTTCTGTGTTTCTACTGGTCACAGTGACGGCTGTGATGGGAGAATTGGATCTCAGTGAAGGGCAAGTGGTCCATAACTTTAATTTTGGAGACAAAAAAATGTAGGCTTAGCACCCTGTGGTCCATTGCCCAATAGGAAATGTAGAATACTCAAAAGTACTTTAAAAGTGCTTGAGTTACTTTTCTCAGGGAGTAACATTGGAAGTACATTTAAAGTAATTGAGTTACTTTACTCAGGGAGTAACGTTGGAAGTACTTTTAAAGTACTTGAGTTACTTTTCTCAGGGAGTAACTTTGGAAGTACTTTAAAAGTACTTGAGTTACTTCACTCAGGGAGTAACGTAGGAGAAAAAAATGCACCCGCTGCTTGTATTTCTTTCAACTAATCACAATCGTTCTGGGCGGTGCCACAGCAACGGTGCGCTTGCAAAAATATTGCCAGGGGGAAACAGGTTTTGGTGTAACACGCCTACAAAAATATCGCCTACAGGACGCGAACCATGGCAGAAAAATGGCTACATCCCCGCAAGATAAAACACCGCAAAAGTTAGTAAAGGACGTGTTGAAAACTGCTACACAACCGGAGGTGGTAGGGCGGGACTTCAGCGGGTGGCTTGTTCCGCCCAATGAGAGGCTGATCTATGCAGCGAACTTCCGCCCACTCAGACTAGTTCACAGCTAAACTTGCAAACTACAGGACCTATCAGCCTAATACTTTGTGACCCACAATTATGACTGTATTCTCAAGAACCTCTCATTGTTGTGATGATTCACAATTGTTTTAAAAAAAAAAGCTTTTATTGACTGTTTCATACCGTGACTGACCACTGACTCCTCACTCCACTTAGCTGGCTGGGAAGGGCCGCAAGTTTTTCCGCAAATCAGCTCTGCTAAAAACAATCAGCCTTACCTCATCTGTTGAGGGCAACATTTTGGCCTTTGTTGAGGCTCAAAAACTGACATCCATAGTAAGGTTTGGTTTCATTTTGAAGCAGAGCATTTGAAGAATAATGCCATTCCTGATATTTTATTATCCACTAAAGTTAGGTATAATATGAGACAAATAAATCCCCTTATTTGTTATCTAAGGGAGCCAGGAGGGACAATTCCACTGGCAACAGCAAATGTCGGCCATATGTCATGCTACCTCACGGAGCATTTCAAAAGCATAGTATTTTGGCTGCTCAATTTTGTACATTTGCAGATTTTGTTGATTTGGTCACTTTTCATTAGAATTTGTGCTTTTACCACAAGTAAGTAAGATGGCTATTTTTTTTTTTGTAGCTGTTTTAATTGTATTAATTGTTGTTATTTTCTACTTTAATGTGCAGTAGCCCACAGACAAAGTAAATACTGTCAAATGTCCAGTTATGATGGACCAAAATCTGTGGCTATAATGTAGTTATTGAAAAAAGCATTTATCCCCATAATTAGATCATAGCTATTTTTTCACATAAAGTGCCTGTTAGCAGGCACACAACTCAACTGGCTCTGTGCAACATGCTGCGACATCAAAGCTTGAAGGCTGCTGCCTAGCTCTTTACTGAGTGCACTTTTCTAGTCAAAAATGAAACTATTTCTCGTGAGACCCATCCTAGTGTTTGATTCAGCATACCGTTATATTATGTGATAATATTATAAAGGGTAGACTATGTACAATAATCTTCACAATATAATGTACTGGTAGTTAGTGCACAAGAACATTTAATTATTTACACTGTGCTGTTGTGTAGTAACAGGAAATGGCACAAGGTGGATATTGCCACCTATCAATTAGACTGTAACTTTATAAATGTTTGTCAAGTTTACATTTCGCAAACCAGACCTGTCACACCACTGTCCACTTTTTTATTGTTTTAAGAAATACCACTGTACACAAGCACTACAACACAAACCACTGACTATGTCTGTGACCTTTGTAAAAATCCATGTTCAAGTCCTTGGGCTAAAGAGAGTGCTGGGTAAAATGAAAGGCCATTAAATATCATGTAGCTCAGGTCCATCAGACTGAATGAAATTGCGGTACAAAAGAAGATTTGAAATCCCCATTCTTAGATGAGCCATGATGGCCTCTTTAATACGAAAAGTAGAGAAGCAATTACTTCAGATTCAGCACAGTGGTGCATGTCTGGTGCTGTCAGCCTATCGCTGCTGCTGGTATCCAACCTGCCAAAACCAGCTTGTCTCTCTCTCTGTGCACTGTGCATAATGCTTCAGACCTCCAAACTGAGCAATTCCATCCAAATTTAAATGAAAGACTGTCAGTGGTTTGTACCATCCATTCAAGTTCTTATTTTGACCAAGCTCCAATCTAACACTGAAAGACGCAAGGAAACAAAGTATGGTTACACTTTCTACAAAGCATTTAAAAAGGCTTTATAATCTGTAACTACTGCTTTATAGGTGGTAATTAATCATTTATTTATGCATAACAGATCAGTAATAAGCCATAAGACAATTATTCACAGTATTTGTTGTAGGAAGAAAAATGTGGACTCTAAATTGACTAAAACATTGCAAAGCATCACCGTTAATTTTCTTTATCTGCCTAAAAGTCAGTGAGTATGTTTACATGCACATTAATATTTCACTATTATTCTGTAAATGACAATATTCTGTATTTGATGCAGGTCATGTAAACAGAATCTTTAGTTTAGATTTTCTCAAACAGGCCTTTGTCCAAATTTAGCATTTTTATTAAGACGTGGAATATGCCAGTGCCGGGCCGTTTTGTAGGCAAGCTGCGAGCGTTTAGACGCACAAAGCCAGATTGGCGAGAAAAAGGCACATTCTGTATAAACACAAGTAGGCAGACGGCATTTTGCCGCACTCCCTGATTTGTTTTTATACTGCCAATGCTGAACGAAGACTGATTGGGCTTTCTTGCAAATTTGCACAATTCCTATTTAAAAAGGGCTATCGGCTCACCAGTCTGTACGCTCTTTCAAATGGAAACATCTGTAAACATCAAGGAGAAGATGGGCACCAGCTGAACCAGCATCCTGCTAGCCATTGTAAAGATGCTGAAAATAAACCTGACAATCTCCATGCTGCATCAGTTTCCAACAGGATATCAGGAACTGTAATATCCTTTGATTCACAAAAACATGGCTAATCCTGGACAGCACCATTTGACCAGGTGACTCTTTTTTGATGTGCTAATTCCTTTTTGAAAGAGACCAGGCATGTGCTTTATGGTGAATAAGGACAGGTGTGTCAGTGGGATTGTGACCTGATGTCCTAGTCGTGCTGTGGATCACTGCTGCCCTTGTTCAGAATGTCAACAGTTAAATAGTTATGTGTGAACAGTTAAATCATTCCACAATCAGAAATCACGGATTACCTAACTATCCAAAAATTTGACAATTAGAAAGCAGCAGCCAACAATGTAAAATGGCACAAAAAAATAAGATGATGGGATTATGTTTCAGTGGAGTTGTACCTGGTATAATTTCATGTGAGGAATAAATGATCAAAACTGAAATGAACTCTCTGTACTTCTGTTGTAATTTAAAGTTTATCGAGCTTATTTTATAGCTGGATATAGTTTGTAGCTTGTTGAAATCTGAATAAGAATGGTGATAGTGAGATTCATGCTACAGTTGTATTTCTGGTAGTTATGGAAAGGCGATAACATAAAAGGACCTGAGCTTAGTAAAGTTGGCACCCAAGTGGCTTTTAATATATAGCATAAGCAATTTTTTCAAGTGAGGTCACAAAGCCAGCATGAAAGTACAACATTATTCATCCATAAATATGCAGCCTGTGTGTTTAACTTATTTTAAGCCAGTAAATGGCTAAATAAAGCCAGTAAATAAATCTAATGGTATGGCATTTTTAAGTCCATTATTCATTCACCTACAATCCAGTAGCTGTAGATCCCGTGAGCTACAACCACTTCTTCCCTTGCTTGATTTCAGATTAATTCAATATGCCACTTTAATAAAGTTCTCACCCATCTTGAATCTTGTAGGTGTAAAACACTGTGATTTATTTGCCACTCTGCTACACTGCCAACATTTAATAGCTTGTGGGTTAATTGTTAAGGCGTACTGAGGGTCCCTGAGAAAGGATCAATCATACACAGCTGTAATAATGGCTTTCTAATGGTTCATTGAGGCCGCCTTCCTGCCCTGCAGAGACCGCCTTTATTCACGTATCATGGCCAACTACTTTTTACGTCCTTCCACCAGATGAAGGGCATATCAACTTCTGCAGCTCAGAGCCTGTGTCATAAATCAGGAAATATAACATGGAAGGCCTCAGAACTTCAGTGTGCAGAATCGCTTAACTTGGATACACGTCTAAGGATTGGGTGTAGGGAGGGTTTAGTGTGTAGGTGAGCTAACCCCTACATCATTATGGTGCTGTGCATTCTATGTATTATTAATGGTCTGGGGTACTAGTTTGTTTTTCATGGGAAGTGAGCCTTGAAGAGTGTAGGGTAGGTTGGAGAGAGAGTACTGGTGGGAGGCAGGGAATCATAGCGAAAGGTAGAACATTTGTAAAACCAGCCAACCATAGACACTAAGAAACTCTATACACTCAAAAAGACTTCCCAAATGAGAGATTTTATGTGATCTTTTTGTGTTGAGGCTGCAAAGACCGATAAGTCAGCTACTTACTGTATGTCCAGGGTAAAGGTGGTGATGCAAATTGTACTTATTTTCACATGTAGTTTAACATGGTTTGATATTAAACATGGCAAAGTGGGCTGTTACAATGCCCACAACCCAGACATACTGTCAGTACCTCCCTGTGCACCCTACCCTCAGGTTCACATTCTGTGTACAAAGGACATGTTTCAGCTCACGGCTGTGAGATCTGTCAAAATGCTACTGAACCCACAGCAGTACTGTGGCTGAATAGATGTAGTGCAGTGGTAATGGGGACATTCAGGAGAAATGCTGTTGCAGAAAGACCTGGAGCACGAAAAGTCTGGCCAGATTCAGCAGAATTCGAACCTGCAATGAAGATAGAGGGAAAAAAACAGAAAACAGTCGTGCCAGTAAAATAGTGACCTGCAGCCAAGTGCTTCATGATACAGTACATATATCTAATTGCAAGGGCAAAATAGTTGGTATTATGAGTAAATTACATGATATCCCAGTAATGTAGTTGATCATAGTGAAAGATAATTGACGCAGCATCTTCTTCTTGCGTAGTTGCACAACCTCTAGATATGTTCCAGACACTGGCCAATATACAACTGCAAACACAGCTAAATGAAAGATGACTTATGTTGTTGGTGCCGGCAGGTGGACCAGTGAAGTCAGTCCTTGGCACCTACTTTCCAAAACCTACATTCTGTGACATGCAGGCATCAGTGCGGCAACACATTTAACTGTATGTTGTAAGTAACACAGCCCTCCTGTGGACATAGTAAATGGAGAAAAGGAGGGCCTGAAGGCTGATTTATAGTTGTGCATAGGCTCTACGACGTAGCCTACGCAAGTGGCTATGCCCTTGTGAGCATTTATACTTGTGCAGCAGTGTGTCTGTGTTGCTCTGCAGCTACACACCAAAATACTAGTTGGCAGTGGGGTTTCTACGCCACTGTATCAAGTTTCTGTAAAGGGCTGTGAAGTTTAAATGATTCAAAACACATCCACAACACACATAAAACATGGCTTAACAACCACAATATTAGACGCAAGTACAAATTCAGCTCCATTATAACTCACAAGGTCCACAGACAAAACAACTGTCTTTGGCTAGACGTCTTAGCAACAAATACAACAAGTTAATGTTTTCCCATAAGCCTATTACATTTAACATTGCAAAATTAGCCTAACTACTTGGTGAGTTTCCCTCTAATCTTATGCAGCCAGGAACAAGAAAAGCATTTAACAAAGATAATGTTACAAAATTCAGCACCATTATAACTCAAAAGGTTCACAGACAAAACAATTATCTCATACTAGACATGGTTTTCCCACATATACAACATGCTAACAGTATTAGCACAAGTCTGTGACATTTTACATTGCATAAATTAGCCAAGCGGCGAGCCTAGCTGCTATTCATACGAAACCAGGAACAATAGAAACATTCAAAAAAGGTAATGTTACAAAACTGAGCTCCATTTTGACAGACAAAGTTCACTGACAAAATAATTATCTTATACTAGACATGGTTTGCCCACATATACAACATGCTAATGTTATTAACATAAGTCTATGACATTTTGCATACATTGTATAAATTAGCCTAGTGGCTAGCGGAGACTTCAAATGCTATTTAGTGGGGACTTTACTGTGTTGCTGCAATATGTAGTTATATTTCTGGGGAGGTGTATGTCAGGCTATGGCATGGCGGCATGCATCTGTACAGAGCCTACGTCGTCATAGGTATGGTGTCAATTTGACACAAAAGTGTAAATCCTGCTTAGTGTGGCACAAAGTGACACAGCTGACAGAGTGAGGATATTGGGGTGAATGGAGGGGCCCACGTTACAAGGTGTTAGTTACCTGTTTCCACCCTAAAGTCTGAAAGTGCAGCTATGTATTCGAGTCACAATTGGATGCTTCCATTGGATGCAGCAGAGTTATACCTAAAATACACTGATAATATTGTTAAAAAGAGAGAGAGCAGAACTCAAATGTATATTCAGTTGAGGAAATGTTTTCATGTGTAGCTCATGAAGTAAGAAGTTGTGGCGTTTATAAAGACAGCACCCCAGAGGTACTTCACCAAGAAACCTTCCATTCCACGCATTCCATTACAATTTCTCTTTGACCGTGTGAACATCTTTCAGCCTCTCTCATGTTCCTCTTGCACTGTCTTGTTAAACTTGCCTGCACCTCTTGAATTAGCATTCACAACAGTTTGCAAAAGGTAAATTGCGTCATTTATCTCAAATCTCTGCACATTCCCATGGTAGTATGTAAAGATCTCTGAGGTCCACAGCCTGAGTCTTGTTTTAGAGAAAGAAAAGCGGTGTTTCGACATTAGTGGCTAATTACAGTATGTTGATGTGGGGCTCCAGAGATTTGCATTGCCTTGTTAGACTGATAATTGCTTGTAACAACTCCCCAAGAGACAGGAGACATGTCATTGGATAAAAGAGTCTTTATTTGAAGTCTGGAGGTGAAATCCCTCTGCAGAGCCTGCGCCTGAGGAATAATGGGCATTATAATTGTACCGCTTCATCAGTTTCTATCTGATGTTTTTTGGCAATGAGCAAGGTCTTACATTGGAGAGGGGACAGTGATGACACAACCCTCTGTCTCTGATTACAGTGTGCACTGCCAGGATATCTCTTTTCATTCAACCATCAAAAAATTTGAGGTGATGAAACAAAAATATCATGTTGGGACTAATATTGTGAAGTTTGCTGAGAATGTGACTGGTGAGAGAGGTCATGGGGTCATTAAATGAAAATGTTTAGCCTCCAGGAGCATCAGTGTGCACAGAAGTTGCTTTGCCATACCATCAGATAACTTATGTACAGACAGACATTTATCCCAAAAGTGGCACCAGAAGAAAGCTCATTCATTTCCAGAGGAAAGTGCTGTTCCTTTAGAAATCATGATATTCTTAATGAGTATTCTGACCATATGCTTACTGAATTTTGATATATCTGCTGAAAACAAAAACTCATGATAAAACAAAGTCTGCAACCTCCTCTGCTGGAGCACATTCATTTTCCAAAAGAAAACAATGGTGAGGAAAAAAAAACAAACTAAAAACTTGTGACAAAATAAAATCTGCAACCACTCCTGCTGGAGGACACAGTTTCACACTCAAAACACAAATGCCATTTTTTTCTTTAAGACCTGGGGTCTGTTTCACAAAGCAGGTTCAACAAACTCTGAGTCTAATCCTGAACTCTGAGTTGATGTACTCTGAGATAGGAAACTCTGAGTTTCCGGTTCCAGAACAGCTGATTTGTATCAGTTTAATCAACTCGGAGTAGTTTCACCAGGAGTTAAGCGCGTGCACCACAACTATAAAAAGCCAGCATCAATGGAGCCCCGATTCGACGAGTCACAATGGCAACGGGGAAGAGGAGGGCTGCGTTTTTCACCCAACTGGAATTAGAAATCTTAATGCACTCATACGGCGAGTTTGCATACGTTTTCAAAAATAAGTGTAACACCGCTGCAGCTGCAAAAGAGAGGGAGACAGCGTGGGAGAACATTGCTGCTCGGGTCAATGCGTAAGTTTATTTCATTTTGTCACAGTCCCTGTCTCTCATTCCCCTCCTGTCACTCTGCTGCAGTGATTTTCCACTCTCCCTCCCTCTGCTCCACTCTACCTGCCAGCCACGCCCACCTCATCAGCCCAACTCTGCTCACCTGCCTACACAGCTGCAGCTCATCATAATCAGCCCTGCATATAAGCCTCTCCAGCACTCTCACTCGTTGCCAGATTGTTCTTCAGCGTCATGCGAGACTTTCCAGCATTCTTCTCCTGTCTGATCTCCCGGTGCCGACTCTGCCTGTTCCCGACCTGCTCTCCTCGTCTGCCTCCCAGTAAACTCACCTGCCTTCTGTCCCTGACCTCGTGCTCTGCCTCAGCGTTTCTGGTATCTGACTGCTCGGCTGGTAACGACTCCTCCGCCTGTCCTCGTTTATCCTCCTGCCTGCTCCCCTTCGGTGCCTCTGCCTTCACGGACTGCTCATCTGGCTACGACCCCCCCCCACCTGCCTCCGACCACTCCTCTGCTCTCTCCCCGTCGGCACCTCCACACGTGCAGCCGGCTCTTCGGACCACGGAGCTTCCTCCTCATCGTCATCGGCTGAAGTAAGCTACTTCTCTTCCCCTCGTCTGAGCCCCAGAGACTGTGTGAGGGCTTTCAGCCCGAAAAACAAACTTTATTCTGTGTTTATTCAATCTGCACCGTACCTTGTTTGCTGTGGTGGGAATAAAGGTCGTTACCAACTGTTCCAGAGCGCCTGTGTACTGCATTTGGGTCCATACCACACCCGTTTCACATTTAGGTGCAATCCTGCAGGGGAGAAGCGCACTTGGCAGCAGTTTAGGATGAAATATAAAGACAATGTTCAAACAGGTAAGACCTCAGCATAATCTCATGGGGGTACCTCATTTTGATCATGTTTTACATTGTAAAGTAAATATTAAGTGGCTGTTTGACTGTGCAGTTGTTGTATCCCCAACATAATGCTGTTTTCACACACAAATGTCTTCTCATCTATATCATGTTCTGTTAAATAATTAAGCCTATTTAAACTAACACAGACTTCTACTCAGCCAACAGAAAGAAGGCAGATGCCCGTAAAACGAGCACACTTTTCTGACCACCCTGCATACAGTTGCCTTACTCAAGTGCTCAGCGTCTCCGATATTGTACAAAAAACTTCCATTTGCAAAGAAATGCAGTGCAACACACAATATCTGCTGGGATGTGAGAGCATGACTACGATTGGTAATGTTGCAAATGTAAGGACGGATTAGGTTGTGTATGTATATGAAACAGGAAATGGTACCGATCAAAAAGATAATTGTCTGGAAATGCTAGAACATCTATGCACGGTCTGATAACCATCCCCCACGAATATTTAATTCTCTGCGCAGTAATGCTGCACCTTCATCCACGGGATCGTTATCAAAAGGACATGCCATGTTAGTGAAAAAAGTCGACACCTACTGTGCCTAATAGACTTCTAATATATTGACTCTTTTTTTTCTTTTTTTTTTTTTTTAAATGATTTAATGACAGATGGCAGAACTAGGCTACGCCAAAACTCACCTGCTGACTAAGGGGCTGTCCACACCAACGCGGGTATTTATAAAACCGTGACTCTTTGCTCACGGTTTGACCTTTCATCCACACGTAACCGCAGTTTTGGGCCTCTGTAACCGGAGTTATTTGTAACCGGAGTCCAGGATGAACTTTTTGGAAAAGTCCGGTGTCAGCAGTCATGTGCGGACAGGATAACCGCAGTTATTTTGTCTTGTGACCATTGTATGAAGTCACACTGTGCAACGTAAACAATAACAGTGTTATTACCTGATCCAGAGTGTGTGAGAGACGATTTGAGGATGGACCTAAACAAAATACTGCTGCTATTTAGCAGCATACCAGCACTTTGTGGCTGTATCATACATCTAACGTTACTCAGTGACATGATGATACAGTGATTCTCACGGAGCTGCTGAGGAATCAGAACCTGTCATCAGACTGATTTCAACACTCTAGAGTTCTTTCTGCTGAGTGGGGGGGAGTTCAGAGATTGTTGTTTTTCCGGTAATGACATTTTACTGCCTTCTGATTGGCTACAATGGCCTTACAGTTAGGAGTTATATCGCCACCTACTGCTTTGGCATGTGTATTACATTGCTTGATAGTGGAATGCGTATGGATGCAGATTTTTTAAAAACTGGAGGCCAAAAAAATTAGATTATAAAAATACCTGTGCTCGTGTGGACTAGGCCTGAATGAATGAGGAAATCAAATGGAGTGTGTGGCTCTGAAAGAGGGCGGAGACAGAGAGAAACTCGAGGTTCATTGAGAAAAACCTGGTCCCAACCAGGTTAGGTTCATAGAGCCTGTTACTACGGTAACTGACCAAGAGCTTAAATTACCTCTCTCTCTGAAACAGGCTGGAGTTACCCCTCTTTCTCTGGTTTGAGTTACCTCCCTTTTTGAAACAGAAAAGTCAGAGTTTCCCTCATTTCAGGGTTAACAGACTCTGAGTTTTCACTCATCCTGCGTTGTGAAACGGACCCCTGGACCCTATTTTAGAAAGCAGGCTCAACAAACTCTGAGCCTAATCCCGATCTCTGAGTTGACTGAGCCTGAGCTGAGTTTTTGGTTCCAGAACAGCTGATCAGAATCAGCTCAATCAACTCTGAGTATGTTCAGCTTGAGGGAAGCTCATTCACGGTGAGCACCAACAGACATTATCAGTGGAGTGCAGATAACGTGATTTTCAGTGGTAGAGAGCAGAGTTAAAAGCAGAGCCACTTATTTCATCCCAAATGAATTACAGCTTTTAATGGCCGCGAATGAAGACATGCAAAAATCTATTAGGACAGCTGCAGCTAAACAGCGTGAGGTGATATCGGAAAGATTACAGAGCATGTTAATGGCTGATGTGAAGTGACGCTATGTAACGTGATGCGTTAATGTGTGTCTAATATACAGAAATATAGAAACATTTTATATCTTAACAGTGTTCATATTTTTTAATATAATTTGCTATATCCTCATATTCAGCTGTAATCTGATGGAGACAGTAAGCAGCAGCTCAAAATCAATCACAAATATATTGTACAGACTGGTAAATGTTTTGCTTATACATACTTCATTCTGTCAATAATAGACTGAGGTTCATTGAATTGCTGAATTGCTGTGAAATGACTTCTGGTTCACGTAATTTCCTTTCTCAGATGGAGTTATGATGGGGATGTGAGTCCCATAAATGAGCCAATTATACTGCAGAATCTTTAAAGGCTATATGAAAAGTATTCATAAATCATTGCATAATGTATCCACGTAGATTCATTTCTGATTAACACTGACAAACCTGCAGTTCTGTGGAATTCCTCTTTTTTTTCTTTTTTTTTTAAAGATTATTTTTTGGACTTTTGTTGCCTTTAATGGCAGAACAGCGTAGCAATAAGGGGGAGAGAGGGAAGGAAAGACATGTTGCAAAAGACTGGAATCTGGAATTGGACCTGTGGCCACGAAGCCACCGGTGACTCTTGGGATACTATTTTGATAATCCTTTCTGATTTATGCCCAAGGAAAATCACAAAAACTCAGGACAGCAGATGAGATGCACCGGAAGTTCCGGCGCATACAAGTGGGGACACAACAGTTGACATGCACGGCCTGTGCACAGAGGCTATTGAACTGTAGCCTGTTGCTTGCTAGTAGTGTGAACGCAGCATTAGAAGTATTGGCAGGCAGGCACATTAGTTCGGATTGCACCATTACGCCAATGTCATCCTGATCCTCAGCCTGCATATCATCCTGGACAACTTCTTCCTCCAAGGCTTGCTTTGCTGGTGGTCTAGGCCACATAAGCATGGTGGTGGTTTCTGGACACAAATGGGGATCTCCTAATGAAGCTTTCAGACCACTATGTTGAACAGCTTATTGTAGAGGACCAACCCTTTTCTTGACCTACCTTGAACCAGTATTATCAATGAACAGATTACAAGAAGCCACCAGAGGGTCAAATGTTTAGGACTCAACCCCTGTATCACCCCAGTCTTGGCAAACACTTCTTTCAGCCATCCTTAGGCCACAAAGAGGTAAAAAGTTCACTTGAGATCCCCCCCCAGAGTTCCTGATGTCATCTTTTAAAAGGATCCACCCTGGGGGAAACGCAACACGTTTGATTAACGACTTAAGACCAGGATCTTAAGACAATGATTTCTAAGATGTCATGATGTCCCCTCGTACCACCCTGAGGAATCACACCCTCCCCTCTCTTACCAAATGTTTCTGTGTGACAAACCTGCTATGTCTGTTCAAAGTGAAATTATACATTTTATCCATGTTATACGTTGTAAATGTGCATAATCCTTGTTTGTTAGTTGAATGATATTTTTCTTATTTTTGTAAGGCAAAAATTAAGGGAATTATGAATTAAAGATTTTAATCCCTCATTTAACATGGAGCCATACTGTCATCTTGTGACGGTAGTAAAAGTGGGTTCCCATAAGGAGCCCCATATCATATTTAGAGTTCCAGTTTGTGTCACCCTGCTGGAAGGCCATGAAGTGAAGCCGGGAGTCGCAAAGTGATAATCCGAGGGTCCTCAGGAGAAACGTCTGCATGATTCGCTGCTAAGAAAGGAGGCAAAGAATTCCCCTCACAGGGGACCCACTGGGCAGTGGTAAGAGCTGATGTCGAATATGTGTTCCCAACTTATCAAAAGCCACATACTCTCTCAGTATTGCCAGATTAAATAAATCACACAAGTGTTGCTTCCTGTTTTAATCCATTTATACATACTGTTGATTTTGTGTTATTTCATATTATCCTCATTAATTTACTCAGTTGTTACCCATTTAGCTTAAATAAATTTTCACTTATCGCCAATTGTTGTCTGTCGATATTTCTTTTGAGCAGGAATTAAGATCACTGTATGGAGAATTCATAACCCAGGTATTGAGATAATTGATTTATGGAGTTATTAATTTGATTAGTCGCTTCCCTCATTAGGAGGGTGGTGCTTCAAATTTTATTACGAGTGCAAACATTCTCAAAAAGGTATTGCTCCTACATTATTTAAGGTGAACTTTGATCAAATCTGGAGCTGTCCAGACAGCTGATGAAGGTGACCACGTGCAGATGGATTGCACATTTGAGAGAGGGTGGAAGGACACAATTTCCATCCATGCGATCCCATGATCCCTGTACTTCCCCAGGTTCCTGAAGCATGAGAGACCTGCCTTTCAATCTCCATGCACAGTGACACCATCTGGACAGAGGGAATTGTGGTAGATCCTTGGAATGGACCTGTATAAAGTCCTTGCAGTTCCATCAGATTCATTTGGTGTCCTGGTGCTGGGAAAAACTGATGTTTTTTCCTAAAGGTCACCTTTTATTAAACACTACTCCAGGTCTTTGCCAGCCCTCTTGACGAGGATGCGTGCCCTTCAGAAGGTGTTTGGCATCAGGAAGCTGGCCTTGGTGGCAAGGTCATTACAAAAGCTCTCAAGAGGAAACATAGGGATGTCTGTGTTCCTCCTGTTCACATCCCCTAGCAGCACTGGGATCAGAGCCGCACCAATCACTTGTGGCTGTAATTGATGGATCAGCTGTGTGATTAGTGATCAGGGTGGTCCAAAAATGTGTTATTATTTTTATTAGGTGTACTTGTTTTTGTCAGGTGCCCAAAATAGTAAAATCGTTGTGGGCTGCTTCAATGTTATCACCTGACTGTGGGTCTGAGCCATCAGTTTGTCCCTGTTCTTGCATAAAGATATGACCCAAGCAGCATCCTTTTTATAAAAAAAACAGGAATTTGTTTCAGCTTCACTTAACCAATCTACACCGCCAATCAGCAAAATCTGGATTAATTAACCACCCGAACCCAACCTGACCTATAAACTATCCATTATTGTAGCATAATTGTTAGAACTGAGGACTGAGACGTGGACAGAGACACAGACTGAGCGCAGCAGTATTATGTGTTACTCAGGATGCTGCTTTGTCACTTTTTGACAGTTGATGTTTTGATATTCTTCTCGTAGCCTTAGCTTACCAATCCTGGAGCATCATTACTGCTAAAAATGAGCTGACAGATGGATTTCTAACTTCTAAAGTACCTGCAGGTCAAATATTCATATGTGAGCATGGGAAATCATTCCTAATAAAAGTATTTCTATCAAATGTTTCAGGAGTTTGTAGAGATGTGGTTGATCTGCGGGGAGTTATTAAAGCTAAAGGGCAGAGGCATATGCTGTAAAGCCCTCTGAGGCATATTGTGATTTGTGATATTGGGGTTTATAAATAACATTGAATTGAATTGAAGAAGAATGGATAAACCACAGACCACCAAATCTTCATACGTCTACTGTAGTTTTATTGTGGGCAGACATTGTTGTGCCACAGGTCAGGTTTCTGCATCCAAAAAGAGGTTTATAACACAGAACTAGTGACAATGTCTCAGACAGTCACCTCCAACACATTCTCACTCTGACCTCGTCACATATTGATATTTGGTCATGGACTGTCCACATTGAGATATGACATGCAAGGTACCTTGGGTGCATTGGTTGTTGATGTTCTGGGATGCCATGTCAACTTCAGTCTGTTTTCAAAATACACTCTCCCTTTTTCAGGAAATGTACAGTTTGCATACAATCTCTTTCAAAATAAATGCACTACATCGGTACAACACCACACATTGACATTTTTTTCCTTCAACAACAATTACATGTGGTCACGTTTAGCCAACAAAAGCTTGTGGTTGGGATTAAGACAAAAGAACAGGGTTTGACTTAACATTCATTCAGGAAGCAAACACCGGACTCTTGGGTGAAAGTCGATGGTTGTTGAACCCATTTACCACCCACCCCCCCTCCACTTGAACTTTTGTCCCCTTAACTTATGTTATTGCCCAACCTTGTTTCCACATGATGCTGCCAGGAGGCGACCGGCTGCGTATCATGCTGACGTGAAGGGACAGCTTTTTCGTTGGTGTCTGACAGCTGAAGTCAATGACCAAGGGCCAGTATTCAGTGACTTCGGAGTGACACTGGGTTGTGTCTCCCCTAAACGAAAGCCAAGCTCTGACTACCAGAAGCGGGAGCGTGACGTCACTATATTGACACTCAAGTCACGCTCATTACAAGTTGATTTAATTTAGGAAGATAGGTGGGTATCCGTGCACTGCCGGTAGACTCAGGTGCTGGTAGGTGGCAGGAATATGTATAACAATAATAGGAATAAGCCTCCGCAATACACGCATGCATGTTTGATACTTCAGCTCCGTGACGCATCGCAAAGAACCGATGGGATCACTCCAAAGGGGCCCACTTGCGTCTCAAACCTACCACACCGCGCTGGCAGCTCTTCTCTACAATCAGGCTTTCCCCCTCCACCAAGACTCTCACATTTTTGGTGTTCAGTATAGACTTCTCTTTTGTTTTTGTTTTTCAGTACAGTATAGTAGACATGTATATGTTTATTTTTGATAATCTGCATGGAGCACAACCACCTCAAGGCCACAATACATCAGCTACACTGCCTGTTTCTCCCCTGTTTTTTTTGTTTGTTTGTTTATTTGTTTGTTTGTTTTTCCTCCTTCTTCTCCGCATGCAATGTCACTATACAACTCAGGACTTAAGCACCTGCCCCCTCCCCCTTGCTTGTTTCCTTACTTCCCCCTTGACACACTTTGGTGTATCACGGCCCTCTCTGGCTAATATTAGGAAGTTTTTCCAATAAAGGCTGTTAGGCTAGTCTCAAGTAGGGAAAGAAAAAAAAAAAAAAAAAAGGAATATACAGGTGTTCTTAAGTACTGATTGGTCACATGATCCATGTGGGTAAATGTCTTTTTTACAAATGCAAAAATAACACCTCATACATGCAGTATTTCAGTATGCAGTAAAAGACCATCATACAATTAAATCATGTACAATAAACAAATACATCTTATTAAAGTAATGATTAATAGAGATACAATACAGAAATGTAAAAACCGAGCATACACATACAAACAAATACAAACCAATAATGCTGGTGGACATGCTATACATTTCACTAATTGTGCAAAACTCCCTACACGTTATAAGTACAAAACCATATTATAATCGACAAGGCAAAAATGCATCTCTACCTGGTCTACCACAACACAATATATTTATTTACTATTTATGGAAAGCAGCTCAAATCTTATGTATCCTTAAATTATGTTACAATAGATCAAGCAAAGATACATCTCTACCCAGTCCATCACAACACAATACATTTACTATTTATAGAAAGCTGCTCAGTTCTTGTGTATCATAAAATTATGTTGTGTATGTTGTGTATATAATGTGTATAAAATACCAAGCAAAGATACATCTCTGCCAGGTCTATTACAACAAATAACCAACAGACACTGGAAAACACCAGAACGCCAGTCTACCATAGCACAATATCACATTTTTTCCCCTACTCCCTACCCTACTCATGCGAGCCTGATGGAAAGCTTTGGCGGGACAGATGTTGCCCGCCACCCGCCAGTTGACAATCGCTGGTCTAGTTTTTCTTAAAACAAACCAGCATTAAGCAGTGAAATTGGGTAGATAATTTGACATTTACAGATATATGTAGACCTTCTGAGGACCTTCTGCCACTCATGTTTCAAATACACTTTATCTTTTCTCACCCCCTGCTGCGCACAAGCAAATAAAGGGATGTTTGGTGCTTACAGCTCTACAGCACCTGCAAAATGCTCTTCAAAAACTTTCAAAAAGAGAGAGATGACTGGCTGGTCTGCATAATTAAATGTAGAACACAATGTTGTGTCGGGTGCTCACTGAACACAGGAAACAACAGCAAACACAGGAAGGCATTCCAGGCACTCCGAAAAAAAAAAAAAAAAACAAGGAAGGAAATATTAAAGACTTTATTGTAATGGCTGAATCATTAAAAGAGCCAATTAGATCTAATGATTTAGCCACTACAACAAAGGCTTTTTAATATTTCCTTCCTCATTTATCTATTTTTGGAGTGCCTGGATTGCCTTCCTGTGTTTACTCTTCAAAAACTATTAAAACATTTAACAGTCTCCAACAAACTAACATCCACAGTACTCAGTGCAGTGCTGGATCCAAGCTAACTATCCCCGTGCACAAAATCTGGAGTGAGGTTTGTGAGAGCTTGTTTGACGGCTGACAATTCAAAAAGTAGAGCACGCCCCTTGGCTTTGGCTTTAAATGGACTGAACTCAAAGAATCAAATGTCTTGTATTAAGAAGGACCAAAGACATTACTCCTCCTAGTTTCCTTCATGGTCTACTGGAGCGCACTGCATGCTGTCAGTGCATCTCTGTCTGGCCGTTCCTTGAACTATCCGCCTGCCTGTAATTATCTCAATTCTGCATATCTGACATAGAGTCATCTTTCTCATCAAGGAAACAGCCCATTAAGCTGTCCCCTTTATTTCTCCTCGTAGAATGACAGCATTTTCTTTTGCAGTTCTGCTCGTATAAATCCAGGGGAGTGTCCCACACAATAGGTTTTGCTTGAAGAATTACAATGCATTGGCTTCAATTATCATGAGGGCTGACTGATAAGGGATGAAAGGCATCATTCTGCTGATGAGAAACTCTTTACTGTTATAGCCTTGGCTTGGTTTGATTTGGCAAGTAGTCCAGTTGATGGCGGTACTAGATGTGAATTCCAGTAATATGAGAAAATGATACTGGGCATGAGGTTTCAAATGAAAGTTAATAGTTTTTACACCCAATACTGGTGACGACACTGGATAGTAATGTCCCTCGGTTGGTCACAGTGAGTTATAGTGTAAAACATCTTAGTAAATGCTGGCCATTTGGTGTTGTTGCTCACTGTCAATGACTCACCATCAGGTTAATCATTTCTTATGACAAATTTTGAATAATAAGCCTGGCATTTTATTTTTACTGAACTCCTTTTTACATTCTAATTGTCAACAAATTCCATGAAAAGACCAAAAGAACCATTCAGTACGTTTACATGATATTTGAAAAAATCAATTTGTTGTGTTCTTCCTACTAAAACGAAACATTTAAAATACACACCCAGATAATGCAACTGAAAGCTAAATTACTTCTGCATGTATACAGTCAGTCTAACCCAAACTGGCCTAGGTGCTCTGCACATGCTTTGACCCGTCTATCTCCATACTTTCTGACTTCCCTCAGTGGCTCTACACGTCTAGATATGATGCGCTTGGCACCCTCTGTGTCAGTTTTGGACGTTCAGGGTTGGTGTGTCAATTTATTAGCCATAGAGATGTCTGCCTTCTCTCCAATGTAATGGAACAAAATGGCACTTTGAGCACTTCCTCAAAGAGCAAAAACAAAAAATATATTTGAAAACAATTCCTTTGAGAATCTCAATAGCACTGTCCCTTTCCAGAAATCACTTAAAATGATCCACAGACCTTGCTGTGAGCAGTTTCATGTAAGAACTATTTTCTTTCTACCAAACTATACCTGCCAACCATATTAGCCAACCAGCAACCACTTGGGCTGTAAAATTAAGCCAAAACCATTTATCCATCCATTTTCCTCCACCATTCCGGGGCTGGGTCACAGAGGTAACAGGCTGGGCAAAGTAGTTCAGACACCCCTCTCCCCAGCGACGCGTTCCAGCTCCTCCTGGGGACTCCCAAGGCAAGATTAGATATATCACCCCTCCAGTGTCTTCTGTGTCTGCCAGGGGGTTTCCTATTAGCTGGACGAACCAAGAACACCTCTAACAGGAGGCGCTCAGGAGGCATCCTGATCAAATGCCCAAACCACCTCAACTGGCCCCTTTTGACATAAAGGAGCAGCAGCTTTACTCTGAGCTCCCTCCTTATGTCTGAGCTCCTCATCCTATCTCTATGGCTGAGCCCAGCCCTCTGGAAGAAACAAATTTTGGCCACTTGAATCCACAATCTCATTCTTTTGGTCACTAGCCAAAGCTCATGACCATACCTGAGGGTTGGGACATAGATGCCACCTTCAAATCGAAAGCTTTGCCTTTCGGCTCAGCTCCCTCTTCACCACAATGGTCCATCACTGCAGACGCTGCACCAACGTGTCAGTGCCAAAAACTGCAGTTTTTTTAATGGCCACTTGAGGCTGCCTCCAGAAGCCAGTTGACCCTGATAGGTTGGGGGTGTTAAAATGCCCAAATTAACAGCAGAAATAAACATGTTTACAGCCTGGTACGAAAAACATTTTGGTCTGTATAACTAATGTCCCCATTTGTAACAACTGTATGGGGGGCTGAATTTTTTTTACATTTCATTAAAGCTATAATTGGTAATCCTGTTCAGAAACACTTTTTGTTATACTGGGTGAAATGGTCCTTCCACCCTGAGAGTAGTCAATATATAATGTGTTCAGGAAAAAGGAACGAAAAAAATCCGACCTCTGTGGCAGCTGCAGGCCTGTAAAAACTCTGACCAATCCCGGCCATTTGGTGCGAATGGAAAGAACCAATCGGATGCCTTCATGTCTCGTCCTGCCTGCCTTGAGGCTTCAAACCAGGAATCCACAAACTAATGGTTGATGTAAAGGTAGCTTTAAGCACCACAGGCCAAGTGCCATTGTTCCATTATATTTAAGAAAAGGGAGACATCTCTACAACCAATATCTTCAACACTTGGTATTCCAAAACAATCAAGACTGACAAATAGCACTACAGGTAAGAGGATACTTGCAAAGTGTTACTAGCAAGCTAGCGCAGCCACTGACCAGATAGATTGTGCCACCCACTCCTAATCCACTGTTTGTGAGATATTAAAGATGTGAGAGGTTTCACTATTTATCAGGCCTTAACAATACTGACAAAGTATACATGTCTTAGTCAGAAAATACTTTTTTTTGCCACTAAATTATGTTTGATATGTTAAGGATACAGGGTCTGCAACAGCATGTTGCATAAAAATTGTGCTTTCAAGGTAATAGCATTCAACAATTATTGTGTCAAGGTACAGAGAACATGTTTGTGAGGCAGAAACAAGTGTTATGTTATGTGGAGCCCAACACAGGGCGCCAGGTCTGGATTATGAACCATGTAATTATGTCCACAGGGAGGAAAACCTGCTCTGATTAAAAGGAATAGAATATGAGTCTCTCCTATGCCAGATGTAGCTCCAAACAATTCTACTCTACTGAAATGTATACCTAGACCTTGAAAAAGTCAGCAAACCTCAGAATATTAAGATGTTATTAAACAGTCAAATTAGGAAAGAAATAGAAATAAAAACACATTTCTGCCATCTTGCTGTCAGTTGTGCTGTCAGTGTCATCATGATGAATGAAGTCATGTATGACTCATCCCAGACACTCTTTCTGTGTCGCTCCTTTATTTTACTAATAAAAATGCCAGTCTGTATACACCTCATGTGATTTATTGCACATAATAAAGGACCTTAATGTTTGCTGAATCACAAGAGATCCCAGCAGCATTTTAATAATGAATCCACTTAGCTGGAGCATGCTCTTTATCAGCAGCTGCAAGAGACTCACACGCTTGTGTTTTGCCTCTCTCAGCTCCTCTCTCCTTTTGTCTTTACATTTCGTCTCTAATGATCCTGAACAATTTATTTACTCTAAATGCTTAATAAGGTGGAATGCGTTGCTGATGAATATTAATGCTGGAACATAATTGGGTCCTACTCTGTTTAAGAAATGTTAGTGGAATGCAGGTCATTAGAAAGAAATGATTGTGTGTTAAGGTGTCTGATGCCAGCCGTGTCAAATATCATAATATGTTTAATGTAGTGGGATGATTGCCTGTCTGAATATAGATAAGATAAGAGGTTGTATCAAGCGTGAATACATTTTATAGTCTGTATGCAGACTCCATCCCAGATGAGGTCAATGACCATTGTGTCGTCTGAAAATTTTAGGATTTTAACAGACGGGTGAACTTAAGTGCAGCTGTTTGTGAAGCAGGAAAAGAGCAGTGGGGAGAGCACACATCCCAGGAGAGTAGCAGTGCTGTTTGTTTGGGTGCTGAATGTGATTTTCCCCAGCCTGCGTCAGGAAGGTTGCGATCCACTAACAGGTGGAGGCTGATACAGTGAGCTAGGTGAGTTTGGAGTGAAGGATGTCAGGAATGATGGTGTTGAACACTGAGCTGAAGTCATCAAACAGGATCTTTATATGTCCTGTCCT
Source organism: Epinephelus fuscoguttatus (assembly GCF_011397635.1). Taxonomy (NCBI): domain Eukaryota; kingdom Metazoa; phylum Chordata; class Actinopteri; order Perciformes; family Serranidae; genus Epinephelus; species Epinephelus fuscoguttatus. The sequence goes on along the minus strand of NC_064765.1, from coordinate 37,562,359 downwards.
GTGCATACATACCTGGGGAGTCAAGGTGTTGCAGGATGTAGTGCATCATCCAGTCACCTGTTTGCCCAGTAGGCAAACAACAGGGGGTCCAGCAGGGGGCCTGTGATGTCGTTCAGGTGGCTGAACACCATCATTTAATCCTGTGACGGAGGGTTTCTTGGGGACTGGGGTGATAGTGGGAGCATTTGAAGCAGGAGGGGTCTTCACAAGCTTCAGTGATCTGCTGAAGATCTGTGTAAAGGTGGGGGCCAGCTGGTCAGCACAGACTTTCAGACTTGAGGAAGACACACTACCTGGGTCAGGTCTGTGGAAGAGCTGGGGCACATCCTCTTCACAGATCATAAGATGAGTAAGATGTGAGGGGGTGGCAATGAGTGCAGGTGGTTGTTTGATGTCAGAGCAGGTGAGGGGTGTGGAGGTGGGTTCATCAAACCTGGAGTAAAAAATTCAGGTCACTGGGCAGTTGATGGGTCTCCACAGAGAGAGGTAATTGTTTCCTGTAGTTTGTGATGTCCTGCAGACTCCACTATTGGTTAAAAAAAAGATTTTCAGTAGCCTATAGCTCCTTATTGTTCCTCTGATCTCCATCAGAGTCAAAGTATTTCTGACCTGGTTGTACAGAATTCTGTCCCCACTTCTATAACCCTCCTGCCTGGCCTGAAGCTGCCTAAATGTTGCTAAAAACCAGGGTTAATTTTTGTTAGTGCTGCACGATTATGGCCGAAATGACAAGGACGATTACTTCAATCAATATTGAGATCACGTTTATGCATCTGAAGTATTTCTTGTTTTTAGGGACAAAACATTTTCATCGCACTTTCACATTCAAACCTTTAAAATCTGCAGTGAAAATGGTCTGCCAGGGCTCACATTGGTCTTTTTGCTATTGTGATGTAATTTCTTAAAGTATCTTCAAATGCTTCATATCCCTAAATTTTTTACAACCAAAAATAAAAGGTAATGTAAGTCAGTAACCCATAATAATTGACTAAAGTATTGAAATTGTGTCATTCTAAAAAATAATACAAAAATCTGATGTTTTTCATCAGATTTTACAAAATAAAAACACAAAATATTAATCCAAAAGATTTTTACATTTAAAACCACAAACAAGTTATTTCTTAACACTATGCACATTATTTAATTTTTGAGATATGCTCATTTTTATGCAAAAGCATTGTGATGGATTCATGATTTTTGCATGGTTTTGCACCACATGTAATGTAACGCAGTGACGTCATTATGAGTGTACAATGTGAGGATGGGGGAGACAGAGGCCTTAGATGCTGCAAAAAAATTACTGAAACTTTAGCTTTCTTCTGCTAAAAGAATGAATGCTCTGTCTATCATGGTACTCAATTTACATCTATTTAAACAGGATCATGCAACCAACGATCTCTCGTGGCTGTCCACGGGATGTCCACGGGTTAATTCAGTATTTTTCAGTATTTTTTCTTAATTTCATCATGGTACCATTTTTCTTTTTCTTTTTTTTTCTTGTGTAGATTACCATCTGATTGACATTTGTATATTTATTAAATCAATTTAAAATAATTAGAGGCAGTAAGTGATTAAGTGGGGGCATTACATGGGTGTGCATAATCAATCCACCTGACGATCAAGCAGCTTCAACCACAGGTGCTGTCCTCTTGCGCTTTTTTTGTTTTGTTTTGTTTTGTTTTCAGTTATACTCTTTGAGGAGACTTTTTGTTATTGAGAGAAAATGTCTTCCCCATCATGATTTCAATTTGCACGCAGCACCAGCTAAGTTAAGTAAAAAATAAATTAATAATGACCATAGTTTAAAATGATTTTTCTAGATGTTATCATGTATGAAAAGACTCAAAATGAGCACTGCAAGGGTACTTGATTACTACATGCAAATTATTTAGACAGCATTTGTATTAGCAGTGGTCACTGCAGTCATGATCACTAAAAGCAGGTTCCAGCACAAGTTACCTTATCTGTCTAACTGTATAGTATATGGCATGTGAATGGGAAGAGTGCCAACATAATGTACACACACATAATGTGCTGTGCGTAAGGAACCAAAGCCAGAGGGGGCACCAAAACAGCCCACTATGATCGTCAGTCATAATAATTATGATGAATTGTTTAAATTTAAGACCAAGCACAACTACAATAGGCACCATTACATTCGACGGCATAAAAATATAATTGCTTGAATTAATGAAATGGATTATGGTGCCCCCATTTCCCTGTGATTTGCCCTTGCACTGCCCTGAAGCCTTATGGGTAATTACTACCAATGCTGAGGCGACAGCACATGGGAGATGTTTTCCTTGTAGGCTTTCTCCAAGAAAGCACTTTCTGACAAAAATCTATTCATTTTACCCTAACTACAACTTTTTTTCTAACCTTAACCAAGACATCCCTTTCTGGTAGAAAGCCCTCAAGGAAAATTTCTCCCAATTGCGAGGTGACATGGAGGCAACAGGAGTCATGGGCTCACTCAGAAGCTGTCATGTGATGATCTAATGATTTTACAGCCAGGAAATGCAGATGTGTGCCTCTGTAGAGCATCGCACAACTGCTAAAAATGTTTTCCCTTGTCAGATTTTCTATAGTGCTCCAGGAATAAGTCCTAAACCCTGGAAATAAGTTAGCATTTCAGCAGTCCTGATTCCCTCCTCTTGAAGTCAGTTAGTTTTTTGAATGGGTTTATGGTTGATGCCTGAAATAAGGTCTGTGGTTAACACAAGCTTAAGAGACTTTAATTTTTGTTCTATGACATAACGTTAGTAAATACCCCACTCATAAATTCTGAAGCCTTTACTTGTCTTAAAAAAGACAGTTGCTCACAAGTGGCTAAATGAGACAACAGAATGTCATCACATTGAACACGGCTTAACAGCCTTGTTGTGATGGCGACGAAGTCATGCAACCGTGGTGTAGTTCTTTCATAGCCTAACTTTTTACTTCCGCCAATAAAAGAGGTATTCATTTGTGGAGATTATCCTGCTGAACAAAACATGTAAATGTGCCACAGAGCTTATTTCCTGCAGTGATCCAAAGTCCAGTGGAAAAATCCCATAGGCTTTTTGATGGGGGAACCTGGGTTAATGCCAACTTCTGCGTTAGCCTACAAAAACATCATCCTTGGACACTCTATAGTGTAATACTGTCATGTATGTACTGCACTTGTACTGTATAGATTCTAAAGTTTTGTGCACATACAGTAAATAATTAGTGGTGAATGAGTTTTGTGTCACTTCAGGAGCAACTTTACAGATATTTATGAACTAAAATGACCTACTGATCAATTAATTTAGGATCTCCCAATCTGTTCTCTAGTAGTTCCTCACATGTTCCATAGTAACAACAATCTTTAGGCATTGTATTTTTAAGTGTTAGCAATTAACTGTGGAAAAAGGGACAATCAGGTGTTTGTGTTTGTGAACTGAACTGGTATTTTGTGATAACCTTACTTTATATGACATAGTGCTTTCTGTTTATTTAGGAGGAAATGTGATGGAAGGAGCCACTAGGCTAGTGAAAAATGCAGCACATCAGTAGAGATAACCTTCAACCACTTAAACTATAGCCACATCTATTCTGTCCATCAACAGACATGTGGGTCTGTTTACCTACTAGCTTATTTTGGTTAAGTAAACATAAGCCCTGATACAGAGGCACAGTTGTGGTCATCTGCATATGCACCTGTGGCCATTCTCTCTGACCATGCCCTCTCTAAAAAGTTCTGTAAGGTACCTTATTTTTTTGTCTTTTCTCCAATTTTCCTACAGCTCTCTGTGTTCCCCTCATACTCTGAGACACATTTTATCCCTCCTCCTCCTCCTTACTTCCCCCCTTTCCCCCAGGGCTCCTCAGTGCTCCATGTCCAATTATCATGGGTCATGCAGGCAGCTTTTTCTCCTCTGTCCCTTCCTAGACTTTCATCAGGAGTGAGTGACAGCCTGAAACATGACAACAGCTCAGAAAGCAGCGCCAAGCATATCACTGAGCAACACGCTGTCTGGGACCCGGCTCTGTGTTGCTGCTGGAGGGTCCACACAGCTCCAGGAGGTAATGCTTCCAGTCTGCAGGACCTGACACGCACTATCCACAACTTCAAATTGGTCTGTCCATCCCAGTGTAGTGGTGAGGAAACGTGTGTGAGCGCATGTTCTGTACAAAGCCTGATATAGATATGGCTCCACATGGTGCCAGTGGAGTAGAAAGGAGTGCTGTGATTCAGGGTTGTGTGCAGAGTTTTAGAAGTACAGAGGTCCAAAAACTGACTGAAACTACTAGAGGGATTTGGGAACATAGGTCATTTTCAAATGTGTGTGTGTGTGTGTGTGTGTGTGTGTGTGTGTATTCACTACGGAGAGGGCAGTGGAGATTATCTGAAAAGAGGGTAATGTTTTGTCAGAATTCAACAATGTCTATGAAGACTCACAACACATTCTCATTCCGCATGACACATATTGATGTTTGGTCATAGTCCTTCCACATCGACATATGACATGCAAGGTACCCTGAGTGTGTTGGTTGTTGACATTCAAGGACGCGGTGTGAACTTCAGCCTGTTACATGCATTATCTGTTTTCAAAATACGCTTTCACAGGAAATGTTCCCCTTGCATACAGTTGCTGCCAAAATAAATGCACTATGCCAATACAACACAGCAAACTAACGTTTGTTTCCTTGAACAACAAACACACGTGGTTACATTTTGCCAATACACACACACACACACACACACACATTTGGGATTAGGCAACAAAAGCACGTGGTTGGGTTTAGGAAAAAAGAACAGGGTTTGGCTTCAGAAACTTACGCAAAGCAAACACCGGCTTCCTGGGTGACAGTCAGTGGTTGTTGGACCCATCCACCCCCCTCCTGCCCACCCTACTTGGACTTTCGCCCCCTTAATTTATGTTATTGTCCCACTGCATTTCCCTCTGACACTACTGGGGGCCGTTACAAAATAATGGCGGCATATAATGCCAACACGAAAGGCCTTTTTTTTTTTTGGTGTCAAATGCCTAAGTCACTGCCCAAGCGCTGGTATTTGACGACTTCGGAGTGAGACCAGGTTGCTCATTGTATTGAACACTTGTGTAAAGTCTGCAACATGCCAAAAAGTCTGTTGTTTGTAGTTTTAAGCTCCAACAACTTCATCCTCGAGTCTATTAATCACCAGCAAACCACCCCGTCCCCAGGTGGTCCATTCCCAGTCACAAGAGTCATTACTTGGTTTTGCTTTTGTCAGCCAAATTCTGAATCAAGTGTCAAAATAATACATAATACATAATACATTTTTATATATATTTCCTTGCATATATTAATGGGTGTTGCTTTTAAATCCCATAGGCTTTTTGACAAGGGTACCAGGGCAACACTAACTTCCACATCAACCTACAGAAAAACGTCATCACTAGAGCACTATAGGGTGGCACGGTGGTGTGGTGGCTAGCACTGTTGCCTCACAGCAAGAGGGTTCCTGATTCATTCCCAGGTGTGGGAGCCCCAGTGATCATGACCTTGAACTGGTTACAAGTTTACAATAATTCATTAATACCTGACAATAAAACCCTAAAAGCAATTGGGGCTTAAAAGAAATGAAAATGTCCTGAGAGGGGCGACTTCAAATCAGTTCTTTTGAAACAAACAAACAAAAAAAGGCTCATGACAAGCAATCCACAGTGTCTTAATTTGGGGGTGCAGATTCATTAGTGCTGAGGACACTGTCCTCGTGGAGAGAGAGACGCTGGGCCTACTTTGTTTCTTTTTCACAGCACTTTCAATAATGGGTGGTTTTTAGTCTCGCCACCAGACAATCAGAGACCTCCGCCTTCTGATAGTCTGGGGACACTCCTTTCTAAAGTGTGTTTAACACGGCCGGCAACAAAGCAACGCCTCTTGCATTTTTGAAAAGGACACGCCTTCTCGGAAATGTGCGCTCCCGCTTTTCTCGTCCGCAAGGAAACAAACACACAGAGAGCTTGAAAATGGATGCCGAGAGATTAAACTCCGTTTTATCAAACGTGTGCTCATCCATGAAGAAAATATTTTTTCCAGCGGATGTCTTAGTTACAACATTATTGAGCTAACTGGAGTAGTTTCATGTTGTATCCGACAACGGGAGGCTTTTAACAGATGACGTCCTGTTAGCTTTGCTGCTAGTGTTAGCTGTCCCTGTCAGCTGCAGCCACTGATGCTTTCTAGACATCGTGATTTCCCAAAACTGAATATATACCACACATAGCAACACAAAACTGCTTTGCTAGCTCAATCATGTTGTAACTAAGATATCCGCTGGAAAAGATTTTTTTTTTTCACGGACCGTTTAATGAGTTATTACAAACACTGCTAACGGCTAAGAAATAGTAATGTTTGTTCAATCATTGTGTTTATAGACTTTTCAAACATCGGATTAGTCTAAACGGTGATACAGTCATGTGAAAAATGTGATTATATATATATATATATATATATATACATATACATATATATGTATATAAACCAGGAGAGCTTTTAGCTATATATATAAAGCGATTCCCTCTATAGTCCGGCCGGACGGATGAGTCATGGCCTTGTAAAAGATTATGTTTGTTTCTTTTAGTTGGCGAGAATGTGTCGCCGCAAGCGTGACAAACATCCACTAACTTTGACGGCGTTGTCTGCGAGCGCGGCTGAGCCATTTTGTACCGCTACACGTGTTTCTAGTTGGACTATGTTTACAAGCACAAGAGTTCAGCGAGCCACCAAAGGACCGCCCTGCAGATTTACTATTGGTTCTGCAACGTAGGGAGTTTTTTTAAACTCTGAAATTGTATCCGCCCATCTAAACACAAAATCAGGGAGAAAGACATCAGTCTTTAGTTAATTAAAGCGTCTAAAGACTGACTTGTGAGTCTAGGTGGTTTTTAACTCTTTTTGCCTGTCTCTTCGTGATGTCGGAGTAGCCTACTGTTCTAGTCTGCCTGGCTGCTCCTCCTCGCGCTCAGGTCGCCTTGCTGCTTGGCACCGTTCTCCTTCTGCTTCCTGACCTGGTGCTTTGGCGTCCATGGGTCCATGGCGTGTCTGGTGTCTGCGGCATGTAGCAGCTGTTTTGTCCTCGTCTCCCAGCATACCATTTGCTGCTCCCCCTGCCTCCTCAAGCCTCACTGGATAAAACAAGGGGTCTGTACAAAAAGGTAAGAGCTCCCTGGTGGAGGTACTCATGCTAATCACTTTTCTCAGCAGGAAGTACAAACACAGCAAATGCAGTATCATATTAAAAGCAACCAAATAATAAAAAAAACACTGTAATAAATAATTTAAACAATATGTAAAACTATGCAATAATAAATAACCACATCTCAGGCCACTTTCTACTTCTACTCTACTATATTTCAGAGGGAAATGTTGTACTTTTGACTTCACCACTTTTATTTGATAATGTTAGTTATTAGTTACTTCACTAATTAAGATTTTGACACACAAACCATATGGTAATATACAAGAGCAGCTGAAATGATGGAGTGAAACGAAAGTTAATTACAAAATTATTTGGCAACTATTTTGTCATTTCTCCTGCAAAAAAACAAACGAACAAAAAACGTCATGGTTCCTCCTTCTCAAAAATTAAGACTCAAGATCAAACTTGTTAAAACTTTTCTGTGTGGGCACTTTTACTTTTAATACTTAAAAATATTTCCCCGATTGTTCTTAAATAATTTTACTTAAGTAACATATGGTTAAGGATAGTAAAGGATCTGAATACTTCCTCCACCACTGCTGCTGACACAGCTTTTACAGCATCACAAATGTTTTGTCATTGCTGGGTTTTTAATTTTCCTGTAACCCCAGTACTGACACTGGGGAAAAACATGTTTACTTTGTTTAACAGTACATCAATTTCACTACAGCAAAAGTTCTTCTTGCAGCTTTTTTGGTGGCATCTCTACAATTCTTGTGCATGTGCCAGAGTATTTTCACCTGCCCTTATGTAGTGTTTAGGGGGCACTACCTATGCCAATAGGTTACTTATGATCAAGTGGGATTCATCATTGAGTGCACGTGGGTAAGAGCAGATCCTGATGGTAAAGAACATTTGAAGCATCTGGATTTGACTAGTAGAGGTTGAAATATCGTTCTCTAGACCAAAAGTACAACAGACATCAAAATCCTCTCGGCCCGCTTTCAGCAGCTAAAATAAAAGACAGAAAGTAAGTAGTCTTTCTTACAGACGGGTGGGAAAAGACATAGATACATAGATGTGAGGTGGGAAAGAGCAATCAAGCCAGAGGGAGGGACAGAAAAAGACAAATTAGAGGTAGGGCATATAATGCCAAGCTCTATTTCATCATACAGGTGTATTCAGTGTCACCGGCTCCCAGCTGAAACCCCTGTGAATCACCTTCTACTTTGAAAAATAGGCCATCAATCTCCAGACTACACTCTCTCATCTCCAAAGACGACATATCATTCAGCTGCACTTTGTTTGGAGATTATGGGACCAATTACTATACTGCAGTGACTTATTAAGGTCAGTTATGGAGAGTATAAGAAATATGTGTTTTCTCACAAACCTGACTGGCAAACATACCATGATGAATGTAGCTTTAAACTTTGGTTTCGTCAAAGAGCAGCAAGAGACCACTTTTAATTCTCAAAATGGGAGAAAGAGATTTATTATGCCTATGTCTTCTACCCTCTTGAATAATTTGGAATAAGAATGGGTGGAGAAATGGCTCTATAATTTTGAAAATCTGCTCCTAGCAGGCATGTTCATCCAGAACTGCAGCAGCTCTTAATGGGGTCATCCCTATGTTTCCCGGGTTATATGTTTCCCAGGTTCTATGTTCCCCGCTTACCACCCAAAAAGGTTCTATGTTTCCCAGGTTCTTTGTTCCCCGTTCAACCAAAAAGGGTTCTATGTTTCCCACTTGGTTGAGCGGGGAACATAGAACCTGGGAAATTTAGAACCTTTTTTGTGTAAGCAGGGAACATAGAACCTTTTCTGCAGGGTTAAGTGGGGAACATAGAAGCCGGGAAACATAGATACGCTCCCGCTCTTAACAGGTAGGCTGGAGTGGAAAACAAACCCTCCTCAAGTGCACCGCCATGTTAAGCTTAAACTAGTATTAAGCAGTGATGTAATAATATAACTTCATGATGGAAAATAACAAGAGCTGGCGTACCCGGCCCGAAGGGTTACCGGGGCCCCGCCCTGGAGCCAGGCCTGGGGCTGGGGCCGGTGGGCAAGCACCTGGTGGCCAGGCCCTCATCCCCCTGCAGGCCCACCACCCGCAGAGGGATCCAGACGGGTTCGATGCAGTGTGGATCGGGCAGCAGACCAAGGCGGGGCCTTGGCGGGCCGATCCTCGGCTACAGAAGTTGGCTCTTGGGACATGGAATGTCACCTCTCTGGCGGGGAAGGAGTCGGAGCTTGTGGAAGAGGTTGAGCGCTACCGGCTAGATATAGTCGGCCTCACCTCGACACATAGTTCCAGCTCTGGAACCCAAGTCCTTGAGAGGGGTTGGACTCTCTCCTTCGCTGGATTTGCTCCGGGTGAGAGGCGGAGGGCCGGGGTGGGCTTTCTGATAGCAGACTCTCTGCCTGTACGTTGGAGTTCACCCCAGTGGACGAAAGGATTGTGTCCCTGCGCCTTCGAGTCCTGACTGTTGTCTGCGCTTATGCGCCGAACAGCAGTTCAGAGTACCTGCCCTTTTTGGAGTCCCTGGGATGGGTTTTGGACAGTGCCCCGACCGGGGACTCCATTGTTCTGCTGGGGGACTTCAACGCTCACATGTGCAATGACAGCAGGACCTGGAGGGGCGTGATTGGGAGGAATGGCCTGCCCGATCTGAACTCGAGTGGTGTGCAGTTATTGGACTTCTATGCGGGTTGCAGTTTGGCCATAACTAACACCATGTTCGAGCATAAGGATGTCCATCGGTGCATGTGGCACCAGGACAGCCTAGGTCGCAGGTCAGTGATTGACTTTGTAGTTGTATCATTTGACCTGTGACCATATGTTCTGGACACTCGGGTGAAGAGAGGAGCAGAGCTGTTAACTGATCACCACCTGGTGGTGAGTTGGATCAGGTGGCAGGGGAGGACGCCGCGCAGACCTGGCAGGCCCAAACGAGTAGTGAGGGTCTGCTGGAAACGCCTGGTGGAAGAACCTGTCAAGATGATCTTCAACTCCCACCTCCGGGAGAGCTTCGACCGCGTCCCGAGGGCAGAGGGGGACATTGAGTCCGAATGGGCCTTGTTCCGCTCTGCCATTGTTGAGGCGGCTGTTGCGAGCTGTGGCCGCAAGGCCGTGGGGGCCAGTCGCGACAGTAACCCCCGAACCCGCTGGTGGACACCAGAGGTGAGGGGAGCCGTCAGGCTGAAGAAGGAGGCCTGCAGGGCGTGGTTGGTCTGTGGGTCTCCAGAAGCAGCTGACAGGTACTGGCGGGCCAAGCGGAGCACAGCAGCAGCAGTCGCGGAGGCAAAAACTCAGGCATGGGAGGAGTTCGGTGAGGCCATGGAGAAAGACTATCGATCAGCTCCAAAGAGGTTCTGGCAAACCGTCCAGCACCTCAGGGGGGGAAGGCAGCAACTTGCTCACATTGTTTACAGTGGGGCCGGGGAGCTGCTGACGTCAACTGGGGGCATTGTTGGGCGGTGGAAGGAATACTTTGAGGAGCTCCTCAATCCCACCAACACGTATTCCAGTGAGGAAACAGAGCCGGGGGTCTCGGGGGCAGGTCGTCCAATTGCTGGGGCAGAATCGCCGAGGTAGTGAAGCAATTAAGCGGCGGCGGCGGAGCCCCAGGGGTGGACGAGATTTGCCCTGGATATCTCAAGGCTCTGGATGTTGTAGGGCTGTCCTGGCTGACACGCCTCTGCAACATTGCGTGGACATCGGGGCAGTGCCTCTGGAGTAGCAGACCAGGGTGGTGGTCCCCATCTTCAAGAAAGGGGAACAGAGGGTGTGTTCCAACTACAGGGGGATCACACTCCTCAGCCTACCTGGTAAGGTCTACGCCAGGGTGCTGGAGAACAGGGCCCGGTCGAACCTCAGATTGAGGAGGAGCAATGTGGTTTTTGTCCCGGACGCGGAACCGTGGACCAGCTCTTTACCCTCGCCAGGGTGCTGTAGGGGGCATGGGAGTTTGCTCAACCAGTTCACATGTGTTTTGTGGATTTGGAGAAGGCTTACGACCGTGTCCCCAGGGGCATCCTGTGGGGGGTGCTCCAGGAATATGGGGTTGGTGGCCCTTTGCTAAGGGCCATCCAGTCCCTGTACCGAAGGAGCATGAGTCTGATTCGCGTGGCTGGCAGTAAGTCGGACTTGTTCCCGGTGAGGGTTGGACTCCGCCAGGGCTGCCCTTTGTCACCGGTTCTGTTCATAACTTTTATGGACAGAATTTCTAGGCGCAGCCGAGTGTTGGAGGGTGTCAGGTTCTGTGACGGGAGGATCTCATCCCTGCTCTTTGCGGATGACATGGCCCTCCTAGCTCCATCGAACAGTGACCTCCAGCTCTCGCTAGGGCGGTTCACAGCCGAGTGTGAAGCGGCTGGAATGAGAATCGGGGGGGGGGGGGGTCCTTCCTCAGGTGGAGGAGTTTAAGTATCTCGGGATCTTGTTCACGAGTGAGGGTAGGATGGAGCGGGAGATTGACAGGCGGATTGGGGCGGCGTCAGCAGTGATGCGGGCGTTTAACCAGTCCGTTGTGGTGAAAAGGGAGCTTAGCCAGAAAGCGAAGCTCTCGATTTACCGGTCAATCTACGTTCCAACCCTCACCTATGATCACGAGCTCTGGGTAGTGACCAAAAGAACAAGATCGTGAGTACAAGCAGCCAAAATGAGTTTCCTCCGCAGGGTGGCTGGGCTCAGCCTTAGAGATAGGGTGAGGAGCTCAGACATCCGGGAGGGACTCGGAGTAGAGCCGCTGCTCCTCCACATCGAGAGGAGCCAGTTGAGGTGGTTCGGGCATCTGGTAAGGATGCCTCCCGGACGCCTCCCTTGGGAGGTGTTTCGGGCATGTCCAACCAGGAGGAGACCTCTGGGCCACCCCAGGACAGGCTGGAGGGATTACATCGCCCGGCTGGCCTGGGAACGCCTCGGGGTTCCCTTGGAAGAGCTGACGAAAGTGGCTGGGGAGAGGACTGTCTGGGCTTCTTTGCTGAGGCTGCTGCCCCTGCGACCCGGACCCAGATAAGTGGAGGACGACAACAACAATGACAAGTAATAATATAACATGTAGCTAAAAGTGGATCAAACATAGGTTATCTAATGTTTAATGAGGAATCTGATAGTTCTTTTCATTCTTTTAATTACACAGTAAGAACAAAGTGTGTGGGCTGAAATAACATTTTTGGATGGGAAGGGAGAAATTCTTAAAAATTTGTCTTTAACTTGCTGTCACACCCACAATTTTCTCCCTCCGTTTTTTTTTTTACAAACCAGCTGCCAATTTTGATGACATTTGGTGTATGGTTTTTGCTGCACAAACATATTTAGTGGAGAAAAATTAGAAGATGAAGCATGAGAACAAAAACAATAAGGTTCTAACAGTAGTTCATGTTTGGATCCAAACAATAAATTCCTTTTCTGTAGGAAAAGCATTTGAAGCATACAACAACATAAAAGTGATTATCACCTATACATATAAAACTTTACTACTACGTTAATGCTTTACTACAATTAATCAAAAAACACAACACCAATAAATCACAAAACTCAGACAATAACACAAAAATGAGCAACAATACAGTCTTGTTGAGCCCCTGTATTTACATTTATTTCCATATGGAACAAAAGCACATTGTTAGGTTTGGAAAAAAAAATAATTCATGGTTTAACTCAATATTCATACAGAAGGCAAACAGCAGGCTCCCAGGGCATGAAACATGCATAAATTTAGGGCAATTCTGACCCATGGCAACACAGATGGTGAGGTGGTGAATTGAAGCCAGAATGTGGAGATTACACGTAAGAGGAATCATCATATCATCATATGTCTAATGATCTCCCACACATTTAACTTCACCTCATATCACATGTTTCTTATTGACACACTTTATGAACATTGAGATGCAGCAGTGTTATTTGTGTTTGCGTTAGTGGGCCATAACATTTCCATCCTTTTGATTACAAAAGACATGTCACCTTAAATCTCAAATCAAATCCCATACAAGGGTCAGGGCCAGGCTGTATGCTGCTGACACTCATGGTCAGCTGTGGAGAGCACCATGTGCAGCTGGATGATGCCAGGCTGTGGCAGGTTACAGGATTCAGGAAAGTTTGGCTTTCCTTAACCAGCGTGAATACACTGAATCATTTTTACCTCAACCACATTAACCAGGCTAACAACGATCAAATTATTATAACCTCGTCGGATGTAGAAATCCAAAATGACAAACAGTATTAAATACTTGCAGTACACTGTGTCAACAGTTTTCAGTAATCTCTTCTAAGACTGTGCATATATCACCAAGTACCATTCTAGTTTTCAGATACTTTTTTTATGTAAAATGGCTGCAGGGAACATGAGTTGCTGTCAAGAGTACAGAGTGCACTGGAGACACTGCTGTACTCTGCTTCTCAGCCAGCACAACTTCACCACCTGCACATATGGATTGTGTAGCCTACATAAACAAAGACGTCAAGGTGCATTTCTATTTTTGGGGGGGTTTTTTGGCAACCACCTTTAGTCAGATAGTGTCCTGTTTGATGAACTCACTGCACTAAAAGCAACAGTAACATGTTCCCACTTGCTGCCTTTTCTTTAGTTTGTGACCCTCCTGCCCACTAAACAACAGTCCTTGTGCTTTCGAACCTCCAGCTCAACCACAAGCCCCTCAATTCCTGCATCAAGAATATTTGTGTTCGGTCATTGCCATGTTTTGCTGTAAAAAAAAAAAAAAAACACTGACCTGCCGGCTCATGTCTATGCATCAGCATTAATGAGATGCTTTGCATTAACCATTTATGGTGTAGTGTGGGCCTGTAGAAGGCATGATATCAGGCTGGTCCATGGGTGGGCAATTCCAAGTTGATTTGGGAATCCTGATAGAAAATGACGTACTGGCAGGCATACACATCGTTTTATAAATCAAATACACCTGTAGGCACCTTCCATTTTCTTGTCCTACTTTGGTATTGTTTCAAACTGACGCCATCTGGTGGCGTTATATGCCAAAGGTATGGCGTCAGTTTGAAACTGGCGCTATTTGAAAGTGACGCAGTGTGGCGGTGTTATTAACAAACACCACCCAGCAGTGTATCACATCACTGTGATAGGTGCCTTTTTGCAATGGTGTCTGACACCAAAATCACTGACCAAACAGCGACATTTGATGACCTGCGAATAAGGCTGACATTGAACAACCACTTCACTAACAGAATGAAACATCACCAAGGCATTAACACAGACATGTCTGAACAACATAAACTCCACTACCGAGACAGCCAACAAATATATGAAAGCAAAAGTCTTTACACACTTTTGAATACACAGTAGTGCACACACAAGAGACTATGTTTATAGGCAGCGCAGTGCTTGTTGACATTTCCCTCTGCACAGTGAGAGGCAACTCAAAACAGTCTTTTACAGAGCCTTCTCACATAAAGCATGCCAAGTGTGAAGGACTCTGGGGCCTCTCAAAATACCAAACCATGACAATACACACACATTGCTTTACGTCTGATCATTTTTGTAGCTCAGATACTGAGTCTTTTCTATCCAACTAAAACGACAGAGCGAAGGTACTCTAAAACACACATGAATTACTCCTACACATCTAACATTATCAGGGCCAAATGCTTTTTATGAGCATTTATGATTATTGGGAAACTGAATCAAATGCCCACATATTTCTTCTTACCTGTGATGGTTCCTTACAGTTTCTCAGCATCACAGGAGGAAAGGCCACAGTGAATAACTTATTGATTTCTGTAAAGGTAAAACATGAGAGCCTTACATAGACCCAAGCCAGATGGATGTAGCCTAATTTGGCCAGCAAGCAGCATTTATCCTGATTATGGTCAGTTTGAACCTATAAGGATGAGTTAAGTACAGGGTATTTGTCAAAGTGACAGTGAGGGAGTACATGGAATCTTGTCCAATGGTGCCTCATCAGATCTTAAGCCATAGCTTACTTTAAAGGCAGATTTATAGCTCTGCATCGGCTCTACGCAGAAACTATGCCATAGCCAGCGCAAATGGCCTACACCTTTGTGAGTATATATACTTGTGCAGTGGTGTGTCTGTGTCAATCTGCAGTTACACCTCCAAAACTCTAGTCGGCAGTGGGGTTTCTGTGAAGTGCTATAAAGTTTGATTGATTGGAAACACACCTAAAACACACATTAAACATGGCTTAATAGTGTCATGATCAAATACAAGTGCACAAATCAAATTCATTGTAACTCACAAGAGTCAAAACACTTGGCATAACATATTTTCTCCACAAATACAACATGCTAATGTTGTTAGCATAAGTCTGTGGTATTTTACATTGCATAAATTAGCCTAGCAGCTGGCGGAGTTTTCCTCTAGCCTACTCTAGGCCTATTCAATTAACGACCCACAGGCCACATCAGACCCAGAGTCAACCTCCAAGTGGCCCGGCTCAGAATGGTTTCCAAGACCTGGTAAGGCCGTAGCATTAATAAGCACCAAGGTTATCAGCTCTTTTGTCGATACTTTATAAAGTTTGATTTCATGAATTATCATGCTGCAGCCTCTCTCCTGCTCTCTGCATGTTGGGGCTGACCTCCCCCACACAGCACACATAAAGACACACACAAACACGACACAGAGTGAAGTCAGAGAACAGTAGAGAGGCCGCAATGCAGATGAAGAGAATATAATAATTATATAATATAATATATTAAGATTACTCTAGTTGACAACAACTATGCTTGTTACTGTAAGTAAGTGCAATAAACCTTTGCCAGTGAAAAGCCAGTGCTTTTTCAATACACGTGTTTGGAATGTAGAAAGTGATATTTCAGTCTGCTTTGTCCACACTTTCTCATTCACCACTGTTATGATTTACAGTCACAATTTACACAAGCACATTTTGCTAGCGGCCAATAGCAAATTGTTAAAAACAAACTAAAATAATACACACACACACACACACAC